>NC_134453.1:24754188-25087403 GCF_030867145.1 Opisthocomus hoazin | reverse complement strand
GTAAACAGGATCACAGCTGCTCTGGTGCTGGGCACTATGAAAATTAAATTTCTTCTAAACTGCTAGATGCACAATAACAAACACCGAGCTATTCAACTTGTCATCAGCTCCCTTGTAGCACAAAACTAAATCTCCTTCCATCTCCTCATCACCAACCTCTTCATTCTCCTTCTTCCCCTCAAAATGAAGAGGAAAACTTTAGAAAACTCTTTAGAGTTTTTGTCAGGGAACATCTGGGTGAATTGCTGCGTAAACTAACAGATCCAGGAGATCACTGTATTCAATCAGTTAGACCAAACAAGCTGTGGGCTCTTGAAACTCAGATATACACACATTGGGTACATCAACAGGTGAGTTCTTGGGTGAAAGCCTCAAACAGAAATAGATCAGATTTAATATTTGCCATGAGCTTACAGGATCCTCCACATCCTTCTTTGTTTAAGTACAGATTAGGTATAGATGATGCTCCTATAGGAACAGACTAAATGACCTCTCTCTCAGTCCTGTTATCTAGGATTTCCCTTTGCTGTTTAAAGAAATTGTTCCAGGAAAGCTGGTGGGACAGTATTCTTAAAGTGCTCTCTTGGTATCTGCTTTCTCAAGTATCTGGTATGTTCTTCAGCCCACTCAAAACTGTTAAATTCCAGCACTTCAAGGTTACCAATACTGTCTCATCTCTGTCTGGAATACAGAAGTTCTTAGGTTTTTCTTCCTTATACTCTTACATAATCACATTAAAGAATATAAAGATATAAATATGTTGACATGCCGAGTTTCAGCATCCGTGCAGGGACAGGAATGACTCTCACACATTGATGCAATGCACAGTCAGTTCACTTTATTGCTCCACTTGCGTGGTTATATACATTTTTCATATCTATACACACGATCACGCTTATTCGGATAGGCTACAGACATAAATCACGCGCTGTTCACCACCCCATATTCCCTTATGATTGGTAACTATGCACTAGCGCTAATAGCAACAGACCGTCTCCACGTCCTTGAACACATCTTGTTTTTCCTAACGCACATGATGTGCACTATCCGAACTTTCTCAATTGTTATTCTTAGCTGCCCTTTCCAGTGGCCTGTTCAGTTATGCTAACTGTTTTGCTTAAGCGGCCTAGTCATGCTAACTCTCAAGCTGCATCGACCCCAACATTGACAGTATTCTCAGAGCCCAAGATTCGCTGATCTTGGATGTCTTCCTAGTGTTATGGTTCTCAGATAACTGGCATAGAGCTGAATACAACGATATGGGCAGAAAGAAGTAAACATACGTATTCCTTGTACAGAGAAACCTACTAGGGATATACTTGAACTTAATTTTGTATAAACAGAAGTAGCTAAGAAGATAAAATAAGTGCAAAGAATATCACAAGCTCCCCAAAATACCATACACTCCTAAGAAGAGACTTGGAAGCAGCAGGCAGGCTACATTTAGGATTGCCTTGAAAGTATGTGTGTGGGAAATCTGGCAAATGGTCTGCAAAAGTGGAACTGCTGTGGGGACAGGAGTGGAGGCACACTAGGAACAGTGGAAGAAGGACAAGCTCTAACATCTCATGGTGAAACAGAGAGAGCCTGTTTAGATATTAAATATGATAATATAGAGATCATTAAATATAGAGCTATATGAGGTCAGTGAGAGGAAATTTAGATGACTGGCCATTGTGTTTGGATGTGTGGGCAGGTAACACTGTTCAAGTTTGAAGAAATGATCAGGAGTTCATTTCTGTCTATGCTATTTTCGTTAAATGCCTCCAACTACCTCATAGCTTTAGATTTCCCTTTCAGTGATGCAAAACTAGATGGCAACTGATGAAGCAAACATCTCAGAAGAACATGGCAGAGGAAACTACCATCCTCCTGTTCACCTGGAAGGTGGCGTGCCTAGAGGTTAGGCATGGTGTGGCTGGGCGATCCTTCTTAATACCCACAGTATGTTCTGCCCACTCTATAGAGAAAATAGTGGCAGAACCCACATCCATCAAGTCACTGTTCATACAAGTTACGGCCATTTAGGAACACAGAGAAGGACAGGCTTAGTTTTCACATGCTCTGCTGTATACCGACCAAAAGGAAGGAAAGTTGGAACTGATGATCATTGAGGCAAAAGACAGGCAACTTCGCATCTTGTTCACATCTTTTTCATTTTTCTGAGGACAAAACTCTGCTCTAAGATCTGCTGATCCTATCTCCATTTTGACATTCTTCTCTCTGTGTATACATGGGAAATATGGAGGTCAGGAGTAATCTACAAGGCCAGTAAAGAGCAGAATGTTGCAGTGGCTCAAGAAGGATTGTTCTGGGGGGTTGCTACCAGGATATTTTCATATTTCACAGTCAATATGAAAGGAAAAAATGTTACAGCTTTGTTTAGGTATAAACAGTTCCTATGTTGAAATAAATAAAATTATCTCATTTTCTGTAGGCAAGATTAGTATTGTTTTCAAGCACTGAATCTGCATAAACAGCAGACTGTTCTCATTCAGAGGTGAGATCATAAATTGTTTTCCCTCCTTAAATGTCCCTGGACTTTTTGAAGTGACATCACCTGCGCATTCATCAAAGCTCTGTATTTGGCATAGTTTTTTCTGGTTTGGCAAAAATTAAGTGATAACTTGAATATGGTCCAATTTGTAGAAAAAGATTACTTTAACGAAATACATGTGTTTTAAATTTGTTTTGGAGGCTTAGTAGCGTAAAAGTTTTTATGCCATTGTTTCCATACTTATTTTCCCTCCTCAGTTTTTTTTGGAAAATTGATTTTGTAGGATCAGAAATGTTTTCTTATTGAGCAATCTGCAAATCAAGAGAATAAATTAATCAGAAAAGTCTGTGTTTCCCCAATAACCTTGTTTGGGGGAAAGGATGTTTGGGCCACTGCCATGTTTTCTGCCCAGTGTGTGGGTTGGCTGTGCTGGGAGTGTCCCTCTGAACAGCTCTTGAGCAGATCACAGCTCAGAGGCCTATGCAAATATCCCTACAGCTGGCAAGAGGTGTTTCCCAGATGTAGGATTGGGTCCGATTCATAGTGCTCAGCTTTACGCCTGAGTTTAAACTGACTTCCCCTTAGCAAAAGGCAATGGCTTGAGTTTCAGGGGCTGCTACTGGACTAAGGGGCCTTGTCTAAGTCCTGCTGAGGGTGGGAAGGATCCACTGGCTCAGCAGCCATTAGACGTACACCTTGGCACAGGTGGAGAGACCGGCGTGTGTTTAAGTGGCTTGGTAGTTTGGTCACAAGTGTGCTGGGCATGCCTAGCCATTTGCCTGCTGGGGTAGCTGTCTGCCAGTGCGGAAAAGTGGCCGTGTCCCTGCTGACCAAGTCATGCCTGTGCCCTGGTGTCTTGCTAGCAGGAGGTTTTCCCTGGAGCAGCAGCAGGAGCTCGCTGGGCCTGGAGGAAACTCCTCTAGCTGGCAGAGTCTGCAGATATGAGGCACAGTGCCCTCCTGTCCTCTACCTTCTGGTGCCAACAAAGGGAAGTAACAATTTACTAGCCTAAATAAAAAGATTAACTTTTGGGTGCCAATATAGCTTAACATGGGAAAAGTCCAAACTTCACTGCTCAGTTTTTATTTTTGCCAATTACTTTTTAGTTTGTGTAACATTACTGGACAATAGGAGACAGACTGTGGGCAAGCAACATTCCTGTATTAAATCAATTAAGGAGGCCAGGCTGGAAGCATGTAATCTTCTTTCCTCAAAACTGAGCGCTTGGTAAAATAGTTCTTTTCATAGCAGCTTAAGATTGGACCCAGAAGGTCAGCTTGTTGCTGGAGTTAATGAAAACAATATCACTGCTCTATATTCTTGTTTAAAGTCGGAAAGCTAAAAGCTGTGGACTCACTGGACCGGATGTTTCCTCTTGCTTACACTTTATCACATAAGAACTGTTGTAGTGGATCCAAGCAAAAATCAAACTAGCTAAGCCTCATCTCCAACAGTGACCAGTACTTCATGTTTAAAAAGGGCATAAGAAACAGAACATCTTTCCTTCTGCATTTTTTTACTACTCTTAGCTGAAGCTTGGGCCAAAGTTTGGGATTTGTCAAGGCTGCATCAGGCAGTAGAGTTTAATAGCCACCTACAGACCTACCTTTAACATCTGAGTAACCCCATGAACTTCACTGGGTTTACTCCTGCTTCTGGAGAGGGATGCCTCGGCTGCATGCAACTACAGTTACGGCAGTTTACTGTCAGGATAGCTGAACCAGCTTTTCACTATCCAGTTCCCTGACTAGAGCTCAGAGTGGCCTTCACTGTTACTTGTGTGCAAGAGCACATGCATACAATGCCGTTAAGTGATTAAAGAGCCAAAACAGTATTTTTAAAAGAAGAATTTGGCACATGTGGAAAACTTCATATTTAGGTACCTACTGCTTTCTTAGGCTCTTATATCCCTAGGCATCGAGATCTGCACGTGATTTTGTGATAGTCTAGAAAACTCTTGCATTGGAGATACCCAGGCTCATGTCCAGCAGTGAGTTAGCATTACTCCACCTTTGGCTGTTTGTACCTGTTTTTCTTCTGCTTCTCTTCATTTTTCTTTGGGTTGGGGAGGAAAAATCAACTTCAGACATTTGACTTACTAGAGATGAAGTTCCATATACAGTTAATGGAAACAGAAAAGATCACAGGAGGATGAGGAATGGCAGGGAGCAACACAAACCAGCTTAGAGACAGTAGCTGGTGAGCGCCTTTTGAATTTGACTCTTTCTTTGTGGCCTGTGTTCCCAGGGTGTTGCATTTGGGTGGGCAAATATCCAGGATGGATGACAGACCTCTGGTTGAATTATGTCCTTTGACAGGAGAGGGTATGTTAATTCATGGGGAGAGCTAAGGCTCTTTTTTAAAAAATAAAAACTGGTAGGTTTCATGGCTGAACTGGAGAAGGCAAAACGAAATTTTTCTTTTCAGGATGAAATTCATGTACCTATAACCTGGATATATTTTTCACTCCTGTTTGCTATTTTTATTAATTTTTATTTGCATATTGTAATCAAATTGACTTCTGCATAAATAGTTTCTTTTAATTGTATTTGCACAAGATAAAGTTTCATTCCAGTGCACTGTCAGACAGTGACACGTTGGATCATGTACACTGGTAATCTTTCTGCATGTCGAATAGGACAAATCGGGCACTTGCCATTTTCCATATAGGTAACTATTAAAAAAATTTTGTTCTTCCTGTGGGAGGAGAACTAACACTGTGTTTATGTAGCAGAGACGCTGCCAATATTGGAGTTTGGGTTGATGGCATGTATAGCCAGAATGTACTGCTTTTTGTCTATCATTGCTCCACAAGGGTGGAGAGCTTCATAAGAAGCTTTTGTACCAAAATATGCAGAGGATAAACAGCACTTCCTTATTGCAGTAAATGTCTCAAATAACTGGAAGAAATTACATATATACTTGTCCTGTGAATTTATCTAAAATTCTAAATAAAATCAGACTCATTATTTTAGAGCTGATACCAGCTTTTTTTTTTTTTTATAACTGGACAATAAGTGACATGGGCATTTGGAAAAGATTATTATAAAGAGGCGACTGGTCAATTTTAAACATACTAATCATGGTTACATTTTGTAAAAACAAACACTATGATTCTTGTTCTCAGCAGAAAATATGTAGAAAGTGCCAAGACATGGTATTAGTGATTTCATAAATCCCAGATTAAATTTAAAAAAAATGAGAAGCACAAGGGGAACATGGAGAAAAGTGAGCGCACAATGAGCAAGAGGACACAGAAGCAATGCTAGATGGTACTGCAGCAACTGAGGAAAGTGGACCAAGAAATAAATGGGAGGGAAAAAAGGGACAGTTGTCAAATATGATTCCTGGTGGAGGAAAAGCAAGGACATGTGGCATGAAGCAGCTGTCAGAATGTAAAGTCAGATGAGTATGAAAATATGTGACAGAACAGAAAAAGGGAAATTAAAGGAGTAAGCAGTGTGTCTCTGAAGGGAAGTCTTATGATGGAGGACTGAACTAGGAAGAGAGTACTTAGGGTACGGTATGGTCCTGATATAACAGGAACAATTAGATTATGAATTAACAGACCTCTTAATCTGTCTTTATTCTTTTAGAATGTGAATTAACAGTTCTCTTCTTTTGTCTTTGTTCTTTTTAATGTGTTTTTAAATGTGATTTATCCATTTAATAAAACAGTTTTTATATTTTTAAATGAATCATGCTTTCTAAAACAAAAATTTAGGAGTAATGTTGGACTGTAGCAGTGTTTTGTAGTAGACCTTATACTTCATGTATTCATTTGTCCCTTCTTTGAGATGTTCTTTCTTTGTTAATCTTTCATTTCCATCTTTCGCCTTCTGCATTTACCAGTCCCACTGGGAGAATCCAGAGAAATTTGGAGAAACACTTTAGATTTTTTCTCTTCCTCCCCACCCAAGCTTGCAGTCTAATGAAGCACAGTCACTTTTATAAGGTATAAGTTTCTAATGTGAAATCAAAGACTAAATAGGGAAAGTGTCTAGTAAGTGGGGAAACTACGTAAATGTGTGACCATCACTGTCAGAAAGTTCTGCTTTTGAAAAGCATTCTTGCATGCTTGCCTCCAATCTGGCCATCTTTGTTCTCTTTTCTCTAAGTGCCTACAAAGGAAAAATGGTTTGGGAATAACTCTGAGTTAGTAACTAGTGAATTATGCCCTGTCATAATTCAGGTCCTAGTGAGGTGGCTTTCTCAAGCTCTTTCTCTGTTCCTTGCTTCACACTGATGTGGCCATTGACTATTTGGCAGCATTGCTTCAGGGCATTCAAAGCATTCAAAAAAGAAGAAACAGCTTCTTAAATCCATATGAAAGCTCCAGTCTAGAGTGCTAAATATTCAGAAAGTTTGGATTAAACAGGTTACAGCAGAAAGCTCTGTTTCTGCTATAACCAGAAATGGTTGTAGTAGAACTCCTTTGACTTTAGAGAAGCCACACGGAATTAGAGAGCGGTCATTCCCTGTGGAAATTCCAAAAAAAGGGTGTCTAACTGCTGTATGTACCTTTGAAACTCCTAAATACCATCTATCCCTCATAAAACTTATATATTCTAGTTACATCCATCAACAGTGCACTGATGTCAGGTTGAACCCTGAAATTCCAAATTAAGGAAAACTTTGCAGTACCAAGCACGTGGCCAAGAAGAAATCTCCAGATTTGGACCACAGCAGTATCCTTCCAGTAGCTCAGGAAAGTGCAGCAGAAGCAGTAACTCTTCGCAGTAAATCAAGAAAGCACCAAAGCTGCCCAGGAGTTAGCAACCAAGGCAACATCATTAAATGTAACCACAGTAGCTAAAAGCTGAGATGATGCCAATTATGTAACCACAGCAGCTAGTGTTGTGGGTTTGTGTGGCAAGGTTTTGGTAGTGGGGGGGCTATAGGGGTGGCTTCTGTGAGAAGCTGCAAGAAGCTTCCCCCATGTCTGATAAAGCCAGTGCCAGCTGGCTCTAAGATGGACCCACTGCTGGCCAAGGCCAAGCCAATCAGTGATGGTGGTAGCACCTCTGCGATAGCATATTTAAGAAGAGGAAAAACCTGCTGTGGGACAGCAGTTGAGAGAGTGAGGAGTGAGACTATGTGAGAGCAACAACTCTGCAGGTCAGTGAAGAAGGAGGGGGAGGATGTGCTGCAGGCGCCGGAGCAGAGATTTTTCCCCTGCAGCCCGTGATGAAGACCATGGTGAGGCAGGCTGTCCCCCTGCAGCCCATGGAGGTCCATGGTGGAGCAGATATCCACCTGTAGCCTGTGGAAGACCCCACACCAGAGCAGATGTATGCCTGAAGGAGGCTGTGACCCCATGGGGAGCCCATGCTGGAGCAGGCTCCTGCCAGGACCTGTGGACTCGTGGAGAGAGAGAAGCCCACGCTGGAGCAGGTTTTCTGACAGGGCTTGTGACCCCGTGGGGGACCCATGCTGGAGCAGCCTGTTCCTGAAGAACTGCACCCCATGGGAAGGACCCACACTGGAGCCGAGGAAGAGTGTGAGGAGTCCTCCCCCTGAGGAGGAAGGAGCGGCAGAGACAGTGTGTGATGAACTGACCGCAACTCCCATTCCCAGTCCCCCTGTGCTGCTCAGAGGGAGGAGGTAGAAAAACGGGAGTGAAGTTAAGCCCAGGAAGATGGGAAGGGTGGGGGGAAGGTGTTTTAAGATTTGTTCTTATTTCTCATTATCCTACTCTGATTTGATTGGTGATAAATTCAACTTTTTTTTTCTCTCCAAGTTCAATCTGCTTTGTCCATGACGGAAATTGGTGAGTGATCCCTCCCTGTCCTTATCTCGACCCTCGAGGCTTTCATCATATTTCCTCTCCGCTGTCCAGTTGAGGAGGGGGAGTGATAGAGCAGCTTTGGTGAGCACCTGGCATTTATCCAGGCTAAACCAAAACAGCTAGCGAGTAAGGCAGCACCAGTAACACAGCCTCAATTCCAGTCATACTAATGTCTTTCAATTGCCTGTTGACATGAACTACAAGAAAAACAGGAAGATTTGGTATTTCTTAAATAGCCTGTTACCTGTATTGACAATACAGCTATGTAAACCCAGATTCTTCCTCAGTCAATGAGGAATGGTGCCTACAACATATATAGCATGGGGTAAAATACAGGAGTGAATGTGTATAGGAATATAATGTGGGTTTTAGTGCTTAAAGTTCAATTTCATGTATTTATGAGAAAATGGTTAGTTAAACTTTTTTCCCCTTTTATATTTGAATGGCTTAATTACTTCCATTACAAATAAACATAATGAATTCAATATATTCCATGATCAATAGCTAAAAAGAATAATTCACTCATTTAGTGACATGTCCTCAGTATGGATACTACAGTAGAAATTGCATCTGGTATGATTTCAGATAGAATTGTATCAATATCATATTTTGAGGGGTGTAAAATCACACAGCAAGGTCAAAACATGTCTCATCAATATGTCCTCATTATTATTAGATTTTAAGATTCAGTATTGAGTAACCTAGTTAACAACTGAAAATAACACTTAAGCACAAACAGAACTAGAAACAAGTTTATTTATCTTCTGCCATCTTGGTGTTTCTGTTTCTTTTTCAGGCTGACATATACATTTACTCACTTGCCTTATTAAGGATATAAGAAGAATCCTTTGCCTAGAATAGCCAAAGGAAAAGAATGGAAGACTAAAAGAAGGATCTGTGAAAAAAATTTTTGACAGATATTCATTCACTGAAAAATACAGATATAGTTTCAGTTGGAACTACTTGAGAAATCATGCAACAGTTATGGAATAAATTTGGTTGAAAGTTTGTTACTTTTTTCTGGAAAAGCTACATGTTTAATTTCAAAAGTTTCTGAATTAAATATTTTACTGTTTCTCTTTGGAAAGATTTTATTTTGAAATTAGCTCGTAAAATTTTAAAGCTAAAAACACAATAAAAGTTCTTCGGTTTCTTTCTTGGAGAGGGAGTTTGCTTAAAGGAAAATAAAACTTTTTTTCCTATTTTGGGCTGCTTCAGATTTACTTTGAATTATTTTGTCCAGTTTAACCAGGGAAATGAAAAGTCAGCTTGTCACAGAGCTCAGCCTCTGAGAGATCAGGAGTGGATATTGTACTTGTTACAGAATATCATTAAGAGGGATATAATAATAATAATAAAGACTGTAGCAGAAGTACACCAGCTATTTTCATCTCATGGTGTGTGACATTTGACTAAGGCTATTCCTTTGAATAACAGTATTTTGCATCTTGGTTTACTCTGTGACTGAGGGTGCACGTTTCTTACATAAAACTGTTATGTCACATGAAATGTGTGTGCTATAATAAATACCTTATAATGAAATCTGCCAAGACTGATTGAAAAAGCAACAGTTCAAAATGAGGTTGAGAAAGTAATTCTAATCAGGATGTCCTATTTCGCTGGTTTGTCTGCTCTGATTGAAACCATCTGTGAAGCAACAGCATTTGTGTGATAGGCCCAGGCACAAATTAATAAGATGACAGTGTGTTGACCTACTAAGCAAAAAGCACAGCAGCCCAATAACTGCAAACAGACACATTTTACTGCTTAGTTAAAAACTCCCCCTCTCCTGCCTGATTTGTTATGCAATGGCTTCTTTCGGCAGTGTGTAAATTCCTCTGTGAAAAATTACACCTCCCCAGACAGTCACACCTGTGAATGACTTGATCCCAAGGGCGAGATCTTTAGAGGGTATACACCAGTTTTCTTCTGTTGGAGACCTTTGATTGCTATTATTTTCTACATCAGAATTATGTCATGCAACAAGTCTGGGTTAGCACATTGATCCTGTAACTTGAAGAAAATTGCCAAGATATTTTAAGGACCCTGTACTCTCAAGAAGTAAGTGAAACACACTTTTTATGTGACTAACACGGAATCCTTTATAGCATCAGAGCAGCTGTTAATCAGTTGCTAGGGTGCCTACAATAGAAGAACCTACTATTGCCTTTGTGTCTGCATGATACGCTATAAGCCTGCTGCTAGCGATATGGACACTGGCACTCTGGAGGTCATGTGTTTGGCAATTTATTCCACTGAACTTGAACAATGTTTTTTTTCATTATCCCTGTGTTTTACTAAAGTTTTGTATAATACTGCCTAATCTGTCTCCTAATGATATTTACAGCTGATGGTATATCTCAAATGCCTTTTTCCAAGGTAGCTGAACACCTGGGTAGGATCAATCTTTTAATAGAAATTCAGTTTTTTAACTCTTTTATTACTAGCTGTTAATTGAAAAAAAATAATAAGCAATATCAGGAGAATTAGACTAAACACAAACAGCCGTGAGAGTAGAATGGAATAGTTCAGTTGGAAGTGACCTACAGTGATCATCTAGTTCAACTGCCTGACCACTTCAGGGCTGACCAAAAGTTAAAGCAAATTATTAAGGGCATTGTCCAAATACCCCTTAAACACTGACAGGCATGGGGCATTGACCATCTCTCTAGGAAGTCTGTTCCAGTGTTTGACCACCTTCTCTGTAAAGAAATGCATCCTCATGTCAAGTCTGAAAGAAAGATTCCAAGAACTGTTTTCGTAAGTTATATATATGCATAGTACAGAAAACCAAATAAATTTTTTTTCAGGATTTCAAGTATTAATCTCATTGTCAAATAGTCTATTCAATTTGTGACTTTTTTTTTCAATTTCTAAATTCCAAATTCAATTGGACAAATAGTTTCCATATTGAAGGTAGTTTCACAGTATAAACAAAGTACGCATTTTCCCATGAAAAGAACACTATAAATTTGAACAATGTTCATCAAGCATGATGGAAATGGGAAGATGTAGTCCCTCTCCGAACATGGAGGTTGTGCAGCCATGTGCCTGTTTCACGTGGGATAGTATACGCCAAGCTGGTTGGTGCTCAACAAGTCTCAAGGCACCAGTAAATATCAGCCTAAAACAGTGGTGTCCAGTTGTCTGAGTCTTGTGAATGATACATGAGTGAATGGAGTGTCTTTTATACTGCTGAGTTAAAACCTCACCATTTTTTAAATACTAGATCAAGATATAGCAAGAAGTGATGATTTGAAATACCTGCCTCCTGCAAATACATTTGGAAAGATTGTGCTGGAGACAACAGGCTTTAATATGCTCTTAGAGAATTATGCATTCAGGGTTTCAGTCATATTAGTTAGTATTATATATAGGAAAAAAGGTAATGTTGAAAAAAGATTTTTAAAGTGTATTGTATAATTTAGTAATTTCGTAGGCTTTGATGAGGTCTAGTTGATTGGTTCCAATATAAAAAACATTACAGGAAAGTAAATAAAACAAGAACCAAAATAATTCCTTTTCAAGAATTTTTTTAATCTGCTTTTCAGTTTGACAGTTGCTGTAAATCTCAGAAGTATTTTCAGTTCAGCAAAAAGAAGATTTCAGATAATGAATAGCATGTACTGTATGTTGGACTATATGTTATACAAATTGAAGACAATGTTCCTGCTGTCACTACAGCAGTAGCCCATGAGTTACAGCTACACTAACTCATCTATCACACTCATTTATGATATTGCTGATATGCATTCAAATCCTCTTTCTGGCTTGGAAGACAGATTTTGATTCTGGACCTTTCATATTTGAAGACGTGGTCTGTATCTCTGAATTGACAAACAACATGTAGTCTCTCCCGGTGAAGATGTTTTACTTCTCTGAAGTTACATAAGAACTAGTTGGGCCAGAAGTAGTGTGGTGGTGACTGTTTACTGTGGTGTCCTGGGTTCGGCCAGGACAGGGTTAATTTTCACCGGAATCCAGGAAGGGGCACAGCCGGGGGAAGGGGCGGGCTAACCCCACCTGGCCAAACAGAGCAGGGTATTCCATACCATGTGCCGTCATGCTGGGTTCTGGTGGGGGGGAGCTGGGGGGCGGGAACTCTCTCGCGGCTCGGGAGGGCACAGCGGCGGTCCGGTCCGGGAGAGAGTGGCTGTGTTCTGCGGGCTCTGTTCTGCTGGTTTGTTTTGTGTATTCCCCTTTTCTGTATCATTGTTGTTCCTGTTCCCTTTGTTTGCTGTTCTGTTAAATGGCCCTTATACCGACCCACCAGTTTCTGCCTGTTTCTTTCCATTCTCCCCCGCACCCCGGCAGGGGGAGGGGCGGCCGCGTGGCGCTTTTGTTGCAGGCTGCAGCTAAAATATAACACTAAATCAGGTGCCCAACGTGGGGTGGGGATAGCGGCAGGGCTGAGCAGCGGGTGTTAAAACAGCTTTCACAGATTTTGTTAAATTTTGTTATACGCATTTACTGTGTTAGTTAAATAGTCGCCGGTAAAAAATATTGTTGACTTTGATCAGATGGCTGTGGTATTTGAATCCTTATTTGCAGTATGTGTTCAATGCCATGCTGTTCATCATAGCTGGGAAAAAGATCAGGATGATAATTTTGCTGTACTGTACGATATTGACTTATGACATGATAACATCACTGTGCATGAAATTAGGCTTGTGTTTGCATGTGGCACTGCGGTCATTTCCGTACCTCGGATCCTATGTCTTAGAATTTGTGAATAATCAAACCCAATCTGTGGGGAAAACCGAAGGGGATACCTTCCCCCACTCTTTCTCCCCCCCTCCCTTCCTCAGGCTGGTCCTAACCGGCTTTTGAGAATTTTGAGAATTGAGTACCCCTGGGATACTCAGGCCACCTCGCTCCTATTGTTATGCCTCCTGAATGGGTTGCAGGTTTTGTTTAGGGTTAAACAAGTCGTTAAGAACATCGTGCAGAGACCTGCCCTGGGGCTGGATAGCTGTGAGTGGCTGGGTGTGTGGGACAGCATGGGCAGGTGTCTAGGGCAGTGGGCACCTCCGGTGTCTTTGAAACTCACCCCTGAACAAGTACAGAATCCGGACAAACTAGTAAAATATCTGCAAAAAGTGTGCTGCCACCCTGGGAACTCCAGAGAGACACAAATCACAGCAATGTGCTGGGGTCTGGCCCATGCCTACCGAGCCATGTTCAACACTGTTCAGTGCCTTAAAGGGGAAAGGGGGGGAAGCGAAGTGGCATGCACTGCGGCTGGTGCTGCCCCCTAGCTGGCCCTGCAGCCCCTCCAGCCAAGCAGGCAGTCACAGCCCCCCCCGACCGGCACCACCGCTGCCACTGGCATTGTCCCGGCTTCCCCGGCAGGCACGGCAGTTGCTGCAGCCCCAGCTCCAACAGCAGGCAATGACCAACCTGTGCTGGTTGCAGTCGTGCCTGTAAAACTGAAGACACATGCAAAGAAAGCAGATCGCTCCGGGAGGGATGACGATGAGCCAGGGTCATCGCGGGAGACAGAGACAGAGATCATCACCCGGTCCCTGTCCCTGAGCGAGCTGCGAGAAATGCAGAAAGACTTCAGCTGCCACCCAGGTGAATACATTGTCACCTGGCTGCTGCGGTGCTGGGATAACGGGGCCAGCAGCTTGGAGTTTGAGGGCAAGGAAGCCAAGCAGCTGGGATCCCTGGCCAGGGAAGGAAGCATTGACAAGGCCATTGGGAAAAAGGAACAAGTCCTCAGCCTCTGGAGGAGACTTCTGTCAGGCGTGAGGGAGAGGTACCCCTTCAGTGAGGATTTTGTATGCTATCCTGGCAAGAGGACCAACATGGACAGGGCTATTCAGTACTTGAGGGAATTAGCTGTGCGGGAGCTGGTTTACTGTGACACAGACGATGAGCAGGTACCCACAGACCCAGATGAAGTCCAGTGCACACCATCTATGTGGAGGAAGTTTGTACGGAGCACACCATCCTCATATGCCAACTCACTCGCAGTAGTAGACTGGAAAGGTAAGAGGCACCAACAGTGGATGAGGTGGCTGTCAGACTCCGGCAATATGAGGAAAGTCTCTCTTTCTCCCTCGTTTCGGCCATGGAGAAATTGTCGCAGAAAGTCCAGCGACTCGCAGAGAGCATGTTCTAATCCCCACCTGTACAGGCCAGCATCTCAGCTATTAGGGGCAAGTGTTCCTCTGCTCAGGAGATGGAATACAGAGGCTACACACCACGGGGCACCCTGTGGTTCTACCTGCGTGACCATGGAGAGGACATGAGGAAGTGGGATGGAAAACCTACCTCAAGTCTAGAGGCACGAGTGCGTGAGTTGCGAGGTAAATCACCAAAGGGGATTCTGTTAGGAAAACTGCCGCTCCGGTTTCCAGAAGCCAGCTCTCCAGACCAGGTAGACAGTTTGACCTTGATTCCGATCCTCTGGAAGGGACCTCCAAGTCATTTTTACAGCAGGTGAGCAGCAAATTCTCTGACCAGGATTAGAGGGGCCCTGCCTCCAGCCAGGTGGAGGAAAGGGACAACCGCATTTATTGGATGGTGTGGATTTGGTGGCCTGGCACGTCAGATCCATAAGAGTATAAAGCTCTAGTGGACACTGGTGCACAGTGTACTTTAATGCCATCAGATTTCAAAGGGTCAGAGTCCATTTGCATTTCGGGAGTGACAGGGGGGTCCCAAGAGCTGAGTGTACTGGAGGCTGAAGTGAGCCTCACTGGGAAGGAGTGGCAGAAGCACCCCATTGTAACTCGCCCCGAGGCTCCGTGCATCCTTGGTACAGACTGTCTTAGGAGAGGCTATTTCAAGGACCCAAAGGAGTATCAGTGGGCTTTTGGCATAGCTGCTTTGGAGATGGAAGAATTTAAACAGTTGTCCATTTTGCCTGGTCTCTCGGAGGATCCTTCCGTTGTGGGGTTGCTGAGGGTGGAAAAACAACAGGTACCAATCGCAACCACAACGGTGACCCTGCGACAGTATCATTCCAACCGAGACTCCCTCATCCCCATTCATCAGCTGATCCGCCAGCTGGAGAGTCAAGGAGTGATCAGCAAAACTCGCTCACCCTTTAATAGTCCCATATGGCCAGTGAGAAAATCTACTGGAGAGTGGAGATTGACAATAGACTACCGTGGCCCGAATGAAGTCACACCACCACTGAGTGCTGCTGTGCCAGACATGCTAGAACTTCAATATCAGCCGGAGTCAAAGGCAGCCAAGTGGTATGTGACAATTGACATCGCTAATGCATCCTTCTCCATCCCTTTGGCAGCAGAGTGCAGGCCACAGTTTGCTTTCACCTGGAGGGGCATCCAGTACACCTGGAATCGACTGCCCCAGGGGTGGAAACACAGTCCCACCATTTGCCATGGACTAATCCAGACTGCACTGGAAAAGGGTGAAGCTCCAGAACATCTGCAGTACATCGATGACATCATTGTATGGGGTGACACCGTGGAGGAATTTTTAGAGAAAGGGGAGAAAATAGTTCAGATCCTCCTGAAAGCCAGTTTCTCCATTAAGCGAAGTAAAGTCAAGGGACCTGCGCAAGAGATCCAGTTTTTAAGGAATAAAATGGCAGGATGGGCGCTGTTAAATCCCAATGGATGTCATCAACAAAATAGTAGCTATGTCTCCACCAACCAGCAAAAAGGAAGCACAGGCCTTTTTAGGTGTTGTGGGTTTTTGGAGGATGCACATCCCAAATTACAGCCAGATTGTAAGTCCTCTGTACCACGTGACCCGGAAGAAGAATGATTTTGAATGGGGCCCTGAGCAACGACAGGCATTTGAACAAATGAAACGGGAGATAGTTCATGCCGTAGCCCTTGGTCCAGTCCGGTCAGGGCAAGATGTTAAAAACGTGCTCTACACCGCAGCCGGGGAGAATGGCCCAACCTGGAGTCTCTGGCAGAAAGCACCAGGGGAGACTCGAAGTCGACCCCTGGGATTTTGGAGCCGGGGATACAAAGGATCCGAGGCCCGCTATACTCCCACTGAAAAAGAGATTCTGGCAGCATATGAAGGCGTTGGAGCTGCTTCAGAAGTGGTCAGCACTGAAGCACAACTCCTCCTAGCACCACGATTGCCGATCCTGGGCTGGATGTTCAAAGAGAGGGTCCCCTCTACGCATCATGCCACTGATGCTACGTGGAGTAAGTGGGTTGCACTGATCACCCAGCGCGCCCGAATGGGAAACCCCAGTCGCCCAGGAATTCTGGAGGTAATCATGGACTGGCCAGAAGGCAAAGATTTTGGAGCATCGCCAGAGGAGGAGGTGACTTGTGCTGAAGAGGCCCCACTGTATAACCAGCTGCCAGAAGATAAGAAACAGTATGCCCTTTTCACGGATGGGTCCTGTCGCATTGTGGGGAAGCAGCAGAGGTGGAAGGCTGCTGTATGGAGCCCTACACGACAAGTTGTGGAAGCTGCCGAGGGAGAAGGTGAGTCCAGCCAGTTTGCAGAGGTGAAAGCCATCCAGCTGGCTTTAGACATTGCTGATCGAGAGAAGTGGCCAGTGCTCTGTTGTTGGAGTTGATGTAGCTTGAGAATTAGCACGACTAGGCCGCTTAAGCAAAACAGTTAGCATAACTGAACAGGCCACTGGAAAGGACTGCTAAGAATAACAGCTGCGAAAGTTCTGATAGTGCACATGATGTGGGTTAGCAAAAACAAGACGTGTTCAAGGACGTGGAGACGGTCTGTTGCTATTCGCGTTAGTGCATAGTTACCAATCATAAGGGAAGATGGGGTGCGTGAACAGCGCGTGATTTATGTCTGTAGCCTATCCGAATAAGCGTGATCGCATGTACGGATATGAAAAATGTATATAACCACGCAAGCGGAGCAATAAAGTGAACTGACTGTGCATTGCATCAGTGTGTGAGAGTCGTTCCTGTCCCTGCACGGATGCTGAAACTTGGCATTGTGGTGACCGCGACGTTGATACTGCAGCCGAACAAGGCAGGGGACTGCCGACCGGCGAGGTAAGCCGGGCTGCCCGAGAGAGGGAGGAGAGGATCCGCGGCACGCCAGGGGGGCGTGAATATCGGCAGTATGGGTTCCACTGTATCAGTGTTGGAAAAGGCAGTGTAGAAAACCCTGCCGGAATTGGCTGATCGAGCCAACGTTAACTGAAGGACAGATATCGGTACTATTATTGTGGTACCACAGACGAAAGCTGATAGCAACGACAGATCAGTTGTTTGACTTGGCTGTGTGGCAGAGAATCGGGGACTCTGTGCAGGTCGGCAACAAAGAGGAGCGACAATTAGACCCTGTTTTTCGAGCTGTCAAAAGCATGATCAGCTTAAAGGAACGAAAGTTCAATTGAAAGATTTTACAGAGAATTTTGAAAGAACAAAATCTTGCAGCTTAAAATCCCTGAGGAAATCAATACTTGGAAATCAGTGCATAGAGCTTTAAATGCTCTAAAACCCACAGAAACTATCTTAGAAGCGGCTGCTACTCCTCCACCATTATCTCACGTGGACACCCACGTCCCTAAGAGTCGGGCCACTGAAGAACATCAAAACAACCACCAGGTGGATCAGGCTGCCAAGATTGAAGCGGCTCAGGTGGATCTGGACTGGCAACATAAGGGTGAACTATTCATAGCTCGATGGGCCCATGACACCTCGGGCCACCAAGGAAGAGACGCGACATACAGATGGGCTCGTGACCGAGGGGTGGTCTTGACCATGGATACCATCGCACAGGTTGTCCATGAATGTGAGACATGCGCTGAAATCAAGCAAGCCAAGTGGGTAAAGCCTCAGTGGTATGGAGGACGATGGCTAAAATATAAATATGGGGAGGCTTGGCAGATTGACTACATCACACTGCCACAAACCTGCCAAGGCAAGCGCTATGTGCTCACAATGGTGGAGGCCACCACCGGATGGCTGGAAACCTACCCTGTGCCCCATGCCACTGCCCGGAATACCATCCTGGGCCTTGAGAAACAAGTCCTGTGGCGACATGGCACTCCCGAAAGAATTGAGTCGGACAACTGGACTCACTTTCACAACAGCCTCATAGACACCTGGGCCAAAGAACATGGTATCGAGTGGGTGTACCACATCCCCTACCATGCACCAGCCTCTGGAAAGATCGAGCGGTACAATGGGCTGCTAAAAACCACTTTGAGAGCAATGGGGGGTGGGACCTTCCAAAACTGGGATACTCATTTAGCAAAAGCCACCTGGTTGGTTAACACCAGAGGATCCACCAACCGGGCTGGTCCTGCCCAGTCAAAACCTCAGCGCCCCGTAGAAGGAGACTAAGTCCCTGTAGTGCACATGTGGAACATGTTAGGGAAGACAGTTTGGGTTAGTCCTGCCTCGGGCAAAGGCAAGCCCGTCCGCGGGATTGCTTTTGCTCAAGAACCTGGGTGTACCTGGTGGGTAATGCGGAAGGATGGGGAAGTCCAATGTGTACCTCATGGGGATTTGATTTTGGGGGAGAATAGTCCATAAATAAATTGTATAAAGTTACTTGTTAAATAACCCTGTCACTGTCTGTTATCACTGTTATAGTTGTTATATGTTATACCAGTAGTATCGTAGTAAGAATCGTCCAGATTAAAGAAGAATGGACTTTTTGATGAAAAAACCTAGCAGAGCACAGCGATGATGGGACTGGACCTGGTTTTCAACAACTGGCACCCAGCAACGTCATCAAGATCAACATCTCCTGCAGACTGTGGGCACGGGCCGCACCAGATACATCAGCCGTGAGCTCCGGATGCAGCAAGTGACCGCCCATCACCACACATCACCTCTCCTGCCACGGAAGTCCGTTATGACAGATGGAGCCCAAAGTCATGGATTAAATGAACTCAACGGACACTTTAGAGTGATGATCCATAGACTAAGGGAATGATATCTGGAGACAGGAGAAGTGGTGGTGATCAACTGGACAATGGGGGATCTGGGCATGACGTAGATGGTATGGAATAAGGGGTGGATAATGTCCTGGGTTCGGCCAGGGCAGGGTTAATTTTCACCGGAATCCAGGAAGGGGCACAGCCGGGGGGTGGGGGCTGACCCCACCTGGCCAAACAGAGCAGGGTATTCCATACCCTACTAAAGGCTGGACTATTTATCGAATATCCTGTAAGTATTTTGGTTTCTGTGTCCTAAGTGGAAGAGAACATCTAGCTAGCTGCTGTGCTCTTCCTGGGGTGAGTGAACAGCAGACTTGGTGGGGGAGTTGCTCTTTCAGTTCTCGACTGGGATGGCCATCTTCTCTACGCTGCATCGTGGAGGGAGACCTGGAGGTGTAAGCAGGACTGTTCAAAGGCCTGGGGATGGGCAGGGGCTTCAGGGTTTTGGTAGTATGTTGAAGACATCAGCCCTGTGCTGTGATCAGCCAGGCTGGACCTTCATGAAGCTGCTGTGGCACACGAGTCTCATTCACCACACTGGAGATGGGGATTGTTTTCATTCTATGTCCCCTCCATCTGTTGGCAAAAATAACAACTGTAAAGATGGTTTAGAATATTAGCAGACGCAACTTCAATACCTTCTCAGTTCCTGCCTGTCTCCTCTCTGTCGTACAATCTAGCATTTGGTAGGGTCTTTTGTCTGGCTGCTGTGGAAGTGGAAACTTCTTTGGACGTGGCCAACCCATACCACTTCCCTGTCAATTTACCAATAACCTTAAGATCTGTTTGGATGTAAATTCGTGTTATTTCTTCCAGTGGTGATGCTGGGCAAATATCCCTTTGAATTTCATACATCATGTGCTACAAATATACTGGGCTTTGGTAGGTCCTTCACAGGCTTCTGTAAATAAACAGAGCCTGTTTTTTGTTTGGAAACCTGGATGACTTGTAAGAAACTTTTCTGACTCATAATGACTAGATTATCTCTGATCCATAGATCCTGGGTTTGTATCTTTTCTGCAAGCCCCTCTGCATTTTCCACATCACTGCCTATGGAACAAACAAACAAAAAAGTCTCTGTGTACATATATTTCCCTGAATGCTTGCTAAAATAAATTAGTTTCCTAATTTATGCAGTATGAGGAATTTTAATAGGCTCTTTATCAGTTGATATTACTACAGCAAATTTAAAGAGGAGCGGTTTGCCAACAGTAGTGTCCAAGAAATAAATGGATTTTACACTGAAAATCTTTTTTTTTTAAATGACATCTGGATTATTCAGTGGGTAAGGCCACCACCAGGATTCACAATGGAGGTCAGAGGCTATTTTAGTCTGTGGCCAAGCATTGAAAGTAAAGAGTTCTTGCCCTTGACTTTCCCAAACTAGAGGCAAACAAGGACAGAAGTACTCATTTAAGCACTGGTAGTGGCATGCTTAACAATAGAAAGGAAAAAAAAAGATGCATAAATGTAATCAAAATAGATTAAACAGACATGGAAAAATCACAGCTTTCAGCTCTTGATGAGACAGTTTCTGGAAGGCCATTTTCATGATATGATTAACTTTAAAATGGAATTGACAATGCTTTCAGAATTATCTGGAAGCAAGACCAGCAAATGCATTCAAACTATCGTAGATCAGTGTTGGGAATACTGACAATTTGTAAATAGCACTTCCAATGTTTTCTGAAATGCCCTGCTACTTGGGAGCTACTGTGGTTGCCTTCCCTTCTGCAGGTTAAGAAAAAAGACAGTGCCCTGCTTTCTTTTGCACCTGGCGTGGGAGCAGCGGGGACGTGGAGATTGGTTGAGCAAGGTGTAGAGGAAGAAAATGGAACAGGCCTGATGAGACTAGAAAAGTAGCAAGAAATCTAAAATTGCAAGTACAGCTGATCAAGACAAGCACAGATCTACCCTAATACCTACAAGGTGATGTGACCTTGGTGACCATGCAGCTTCCTCTATCTCCACCATGTAGTTAGAGTTGGATCTGCTCCTACTCGAGCCCATAAGTCCAAGTCAGCTCTTCCATCTATCACATCACCTGTTTACTTAGGATTTTGGGGAGCAGTGGAAGATTTGATCTTAATGAGTTAAGTAGATTTTTTCCACTGGGAAATGGTTCCCTCTCTTATAGCTACGAGTGGATTCAAATAGTAATAATAATAATGCTATGTGCATGAAGAGCTTGACTTTTCTCTGATTAGAGAGTCTCATGTTCATCAGAACTTTAAGAAATTTTATAACCTGTTGTATGTGCGGTGCTTTATAAACAGTTTATCTTCAATGATTACATTACTCAAGGAAACAGGTGTGTTTTATAAAGAGTTTTAACACTTTTGAAGGGAACAAAATACTTTGAACACCACAATGAAAATATCAGCCATTACAGGTCCAAGCCAATGCACTAAATTAACATCATATTGTTCTCTGTGTGAAAAAGGAGGCCTGACTCTGAAGCAACTTATTAAATATTTCACTGGTGTAACTCTCTTGACCTTAAGAGAATTGCATGAGATTCATACCTGAGCAAAATATGCTCAGAGTCAAATAATATTTTTACTTGTGTGATGAGAAAGACCGGGGGAGACAAAATTCTTTATGAAGCTGATATATTTTTCAGACATCTTAGGACAAGCAGCAAAATTTAAAAGCAGAGATGTTTATTACAATGTTTCCAATCTTAAGTTGTAGGGTCCTACCAAAAGGATTTGAAACTGTCAGCATGGCCCCTTATAAGTTTATTACTTGCCTATGAATTGACATGTGTTTTAGATTTGTTAGAGGAAGTTTTCTAATGTACACTTTCAGTGTTTCTCTTCTGTAAACAACTCAAATATAGAAAGATGTGCTGTGAGCCAAGCTGGAATTTTACTGGTCACCAGAGTCAACTGCAGAATCAAGTCTGATCTCCAATCTCTGACTCCAATTAGTCACAGAACTAATTTGTTTTTCATTTCCCAGGCCATTTGTCTTCTTGGAAACCACAGTGACTTATATGATTCCAAGGGTTGCACTTGGAAAAAATTATTGTAGTGTGTTCATCTGTATTTAGTTTTAACACGTGCTCATACCAGTGATTCTATACATTACAAAAGGTGCTAGTTTATTTGAATTAGAAGACTTAGTGGCTCTGTAACTATTTGTGTCTGGAATATGTTCTTCTCAGGATGAATGTGGTTTGATTTTGATCTTTTTATGGTTTCCTAAGCATAGGTACATAGATATACTGGAGCACATGTCAGATTGTCATGTTTTAGCTATTTGCTCAAATTTTCTACTGCTCTGTATTGTGAACAGCACTGCAAGCTATTTTTAAAAATGCTGTTTCTATGAATTTGCACTAAAGTTAAATGTGACTGTCTGTCTGAAAAAAGTTTTCTTTGAGCCTATTTGAGTTACAATGCTGTATGATTTCTAGAATTTAGCAAATCATAGGCTGTGGTATACCAGCAGTATTTTTTCACCGCTGAAGAAGAATTACATTTCCTTTGTGGTACAGTACTATGTACTCACAATTACCATGAACAATAGCTAGAATTATGCACATTGCTCATCATGGAGTAGGGTAAATAATAATCTCTAAATCTCTTTCTAGAGGTTTAGATGTTTTAGATTTTAGATTTAGGTATTAGATTTTTTCTTGATTCTAGATAATATAGATAATATATGCATACACACATGAAAGGCAAAAATCAAAGTTAGAAGTGGAAGTTTAGACAACGACAACTAGGAAGAATAAAATCTTCGGAAAGAGATAGTTGCTAGAGTATGCTCAGTAGCACTTCAAATTTCAGGATGTCCCAGGGACTGTCATCTTGCCTCCATACTGTTTCTTCTAGGTAGCTTGCACTCAGCCGGAGGCCCAAGCAGCTGTCACAGGTCAGGGGGACCCACAGCATGTCCCTGTAGTCTAGACATAGCCTCACTCTTCTTCAGCTGAAACAACTTTGCCACTACAGCCTGGTCTTAGGATAAGCTACTGGCTATCTTGTAGCAAGAAAGGATTAGGTTAGGAATCATGCCTCTCTCTGAAAACACTCTGTCCTTGAGTCCTTCTTACAGCTATGGTATCCTAGTCTTTTTGAAGGTTAAATTTGCAAGTGCACAATTTCTCCCTTCCTGATTACAAATCCATTGCTCTGATACAAAAGCACATGCACTAGCACACTGTGTTTTTCATAAATCTATGAAAAAATATGATTTGAAAAAGTATTTTCTTGAATGGTAGCAATTTATATATTAATTCTATTTGTGTGAAGCTATTTAAGTTGGTTTTGGTTTTTGTTTCTTTTTGGTTTCTAGTGCTAATCTTGGAACACAATATCCAGGGAGAAAGATAATGGAAGAATTTTGAGGTTGATTTCTAAAAGAGTCCCAATTTCTCTGTTGGTCATGTCTGTGGGATTTTTTGGAAGCCGTATGGAATGCACTTTTTACAGTTTTCCAGTGAAATGTCCAGTATGGGCATTCTCAGAGCCCTTACATTCTGTCTAGATTAGCAGCTAAATCTTCTCCCAGTAGAGCTTCAGCTGGTAGTTGACATATTGCATCATACCCCTTTAAGTGACTAGCAATCATATGAAAAACACACAGTACTGCTTATGTTTTCTTGAGAAAAAAAGAAGAAAAAATGACAGTTATTTGTACACAGTAGCAAGTCAGTGGGAAGATGAGACCTTGGATTTTTTCAGATGAACAGTGGAAACAGGCTAATTATAAGCTGACAGTGGAAAAATACCTTATATGATTTAATGCTTTAGATATTCTGCAGAAAGCGGAGACTCAAAATCTCGCTAGTGATTTTGCTGCTTTAAAGGGGCCCTTCAGAGACGTATTTTCCATAGTGCAGGCACTGAGGTAGTCTACTGTAAAGATGTCTTTGGGGATCCTTCTGGAAGTCCTGTTGTGAAAGGCAAACTAGAATGGAGCTGAGACCAAGAAGCCTGCTGTTATGACTGCACTATGCAGCACTGGAGAGTCTGGGAGACTCTGAGGCCGATAGGGAAATCCTTGTGCCTGTTACACCTGTCCTGAGGTGCGAGTAAAAGGTGATGTCTGAGAGGTCTTGAGTCATCAGAGTAGGTCTGGAGGACCTTATTCATCTCACTTCCCTCCTCGCAAGTTGTACTATGCAATGTGTATGCATGTGACACATATCCATCTACATCCATTGTGAATACATCTCAGTTCACTAGACTTAAATAAACTAACAACCCTAAAGCTAATACGTAAAGTCTACTGGAAATATAAATAAGCAGGAAAATGTATGAGTGGATGCTACAGAAAACAAAACATAGATCGTTTTCAGAGATAATGATAGGGAAAAATAATGAGACATATTGTTAGTCTCTGACTCCAAGAGACAATTTGGGAAGAAAAAGCTCATGGATGGCACAGGATGTTTAAAATTCTAGATTCGCTGTACTGGAAAATTGGTACTTTATGATAAAATCAGTGTGAGAAAGTAGAATTTCATATGGGTTTCCTTTTCTAAGTAGAGCCACACCTGAGCATTGCATGAAGGACTGAAGACTTCGTATGAAAGATTTAGAAAATTCTTTTTTTCTGTAAAAGAGCAGAGAAATTTCTAGAAAACAACTTATGGGTGATAAGAATAAGATCACTGTCAATGCTTTTTCCTGGGATATACTCCTAAAAATCTTATTATAAGGTTTTGTTGTTTCCACCTTCAGATCTTCAGTTGTGGAAGAGATAATCAAAGCATCACATTCTTTATCTCTAATGCCTTTGGCATATGTCCCTTCACTCCATAAATGCCTGTATCTGTAAGTTAAGCTTCAGTGTCCAAGGTGTAAAGCCTGCTTTCTTTGCTTTAAGTTTCATCCAGAATTGTTTGTTTGTTTGCTTTTTCCATTCTTGCTATCATTTTTAGCACACTTTGTGAGGTCAGTGCAGTGCAAGATATAGAGAGAAGAAATCTCTTGCTGATTCCTAAAGATGCTGACCACCTGTTTTGCCATGAATATAGAAAGAAATGTAGGGATTCGTCATGTTTCCAATAATAAGGACTCATTCATTTTATGCCATTTGCTAGGTTGCTGAATATTTCCAGTCATTTCCCACAGTTATAGTCAGTCAATGAATATAAAAGAGGAGGAAAATAGTAAAGAGAAAAAAGAATGAGCAATAAAGGGACCATAAAGAAAAGTTCAAATCAAAGGGGAAAAAACCAAACAAAAGGAGAAAAGAAAAAAAAAACCCAATCCAAAGAAGAAGAATGAAAGAATTGGAAGCTGGGGGGCGGGGGGGGGGGGGAGGTTTTCAGAACAAGCAATATATGGAGGAGAGAGAACCATTATATACAGAGTTTGGAAATACATGCTAGGCAGACATACAGCTTTGGCTTAACAGCAAGAGACCCTGAGGCCTGACTCAGTATTGGATTCATATATCTCCCATAATGCTCAAAACTCAGACCCTGAATTTACTATCTCAATCTGCATTTAAGTTATCAAGACTGCAACAATTAATCCTCTTATTCTCAAAGCAGACACAGGGCTGTGGCACAGTTCCGTTCCTACTTAGCAAGGGAGTGCAGTCATGGGCCTAGTTTCAGTCCACATGGGGATGACATCAAGTCACTAAGTTTGAAATGATATTTTAGCTCATCTGTTCCTCAGTTCCAGATCATTTATATCCAGGTTTTTAGTTTGTGTTCTGTCATCTTTTGTCTGTCTATTGCCCCTCTGATTATTGATATTAAGTCTGGGGATTGGGCTGGGTTGGGTTGCATCCATACTCGCTTCCATTGTTGGCAAATGTTTAATCATTTCTCTCCCAAAACAGGTGGAAATATTTGTTTACTACAGTCTTATGACAGGAATATTACAGAAAATAAATTAATTCTACTTTAGAGTTAAAGCATCACAAAAGCCTGTGCCAGTAGGAAGGAGAGAAGACATCAATAAATGAAAAACTTTCACATTACTTCCAAATAATGGTGTCACATTAAAAATCCACAGGAGGGTGGGCTGCTTGTAATAGTTTTTTTTTTTTACCTTGGAAAAAAAACCCTTTTTCCATAGTTTCCATTCACAACTTCATTTTTTTCCCAAAGCATCTTTTACAGTTGATTTTCTTATTCCTGTGCACCAAAATGAGGATCTTGGATTGAAGGAGGGTTCAAAACTACTTTAAAACCTATTTTGCAATAGTTTCTTGGACTGATCATCAGCCACAGAAAAAGCGCATCAGTAGCTAAACCTTGTTGCTTATTTGCCGGTGCAGGAAGGGCTGTGATTAAAGCTGTTCTTGTTGTAAAATGGTGCACTTACAATTCAAGGAAACAATTTTGCTCATATTCAGGAGAGCTGCTGACTTAGTTCTTCTCTGTAATGTACATTTTTTTATCAAAGCTGGTGGAGCAGTTTTGAATAGCAGACCTAAGGTAGTATCCCTATAGATAATAACTGGGCTAGGGAGAATTATGTAGTAGAAAGATTCCTTGGAGACACATATGTGGGTTTTTGTTAAACCGGATTTGTTACTTAAAGTTATTATGTTTTCTGTTAACTCACAAGGTGTGATGGGTGTGACCCCTTGGCCAGACTGGTGGTGGTTTGATGCAGGCTCTGAAGGAGGTAAAAGCCTGAGCCATGGCCCAGGCCAAGAACTCCTCTAGTTTCAACCTCTTCTTTGTAAACCTGCGACAGAGCAGAGTGACATGTGAGCATCGAAGCATATGAGCTTGGAACACCGATCATGCAATTAACTCATGAGTAGCAGGTGGCTTTTCCAAGATTCATTTATCAAGGAACAGAGAAAGTTGTGGGTACAAGGAGTCTCATGCATACCTTTCCCATTGCATGTAATTTGACTACAAGCCAACCACTTTATTCCATAAATATGACAGCCTAAGTGAGCCTTCTTTGAGCTGTCCCTGCTAGGCAGTGTGGCTGCATGGCGGTGATTTCCCCTTGAGCTGGGATGCCCCTCAAAGTTGCCCCTTGAGGCAGAGAGATCTTTCACCAACAGCAGACCCATCACACTCCACCCCATGACTACAGTCAATTCACTTTATTGACTCATAGAGAGGTAGTACAGTTACCTCTTGCCTCTATGTCATAAATATGTGTCATATTGCAGATCAGTGGTAAGAGTCCAATTATTTGATAAGCTGTTTAATTTAAGTGTCATAATCAATGTTAGTTATATACCATTTTGCATACAGGATCAGTTGATTCTATACATTTTACATGCTAGATGGATGTAATTTGTTTCATAAACAGAATTATTATAAGCAATAAACATAATAAGGTTAAAGCTTACAAAACTACAATTGTATGTAGCATCAAATTCAAAATTCCAGTTGCTGTTGGTGACCATCCAAAAAGAGTTTTCCACCACTGACATTCTCCATCTTTCTTCGCTTTTTCTAGAACATGGTGTATCTCTTCTGTATCATGATGGACAGTAATCAGGGTTCTTTGTCCATTGTTCCAAATTTGTTTTAGCAATTGATTCAGGTCATCATGTCCCAGCAGTTTTCTCACCAATGTGAGATTCTTTCCAATACGGGTAAGCAATAGATCTTGATATGATGTATAATTAGATTGTAGTAATTGGTCAGTTGTGACAGGAGCTGAATAGTTAAAATCACATCCCATAATTTTGGTAAAATTACAAATACAGATATTTGAGTGATTACATATCTCTACAGTGGTGTCATCTATAAATATAGAATCACAAAGGGTCCTCGTACAAACATCCATTTCCAATATACAATAGTAGAGTTTCAGGAGTTTCATTGGGATGTATTTCAAAATGACAAACATTTTGTTCAGTGTCAAGACAAATGTCTTGGGCCTTAATAGTATTACTTTCACAAATAAATTCCTGTTCCTGTACAACACATGCATCTACATCGACAGTTTGCCATTTGTTCCCCTTTTGTTGGGCCCATACTCTATGTTCTAACAGACAGAGTATGGTTCCATGGTGATTTAATCCCAGCGCAATGATTGGATATATGGTGTATACCGAAGCATTGCCTATTGTCAAAACAAAAGCTGTGGCTGCACTGTCGGTGGGGTCATAGGTGAAATTAACTAGATGCCACCAGGATTGGAATTCTTTCTGAAACTCTGATTCATTGTCCCGAATAGCATTGTGAATTTTGGTGGGTAGGGTTCTTTCATCGTCTTCCTTTATAATTGTTGTTACAGTAGATTGCATCCACAACTGAGAAACACATATGGTGCAGAATGCACTGTAGTTACCATATTGATTAGTACAAATAAAGGAAGCGAGGGTCTCCACCCCATGCATCAGGCTTGTTGGTGTATAAGCCAAAAATACAAGTCTCAGCAGGGTTTTTCCAGATGGGTTACCCCTTAGTGGCTCAACTTTTTTAAGTGTTCAACACCTGTCACAGAACCCTACATTCTTGCTGATGTTTTTTATGTTTCTCTGACTAAAGAGACCATAACTTGGGGCAGAAATATCATGTAGCTAGAGAGCTCCAGGTAAAGGTGAAGAGGTACTAATGCTGTGATTGTCTGGAAATCTTGGTGAATGGATTGCAGTTTGTATATTTTTCTAAGTCAGAGTTTATGATGGCGGCAAAGACTTAAGAACATATATGCTTTGTGTATCACGACTGAAGGACACATTGCACATTTTGCTTATCTTTGTATCAGTTCTGCAAATCTTATTTTGTCCATGAATAAAAGGGTCTTTTGTTCAAGAATAAAAGGCAGCAGGAGACAATGAGATATTTTATTATTCTCTCAGCACCTTAGTTCTCTCCCTGTATTTCCAAGGGAATAATTCATGTGGAACAAACATGTGCAAAGAACACAAGATCCACATATAAAGGCACCAAGCATCCTGTTTGTGAATAGTTGTCATGTAGTTGCAGCCAGCATGTAATGATGATTTATGCTTTAGCTACCATTTGCTTGGCTTACTTGTGACAGGCTCTTAATCCTGCCTAGATGGAACGATTGGGTTGCTTTCATGGCACTTGGAGCAGTTGTTAATGCTTTTCCTAATCCATCCATCAACTGAAGAGCTCTAATCAATCTGGTTCTAACATTGATGAACAAAACTCACAGATAGCATAGGTTGGCAGGAGGAGGCAGCCACAAGGTGCATATTTTGGCTCAGGGAGCAGCAGCCACACCAGGTAGTCATGCTGATTTCTCTGTTGTGCTTACAGAGGCTTTGATTAAGAAAGAATTTCAGAAAGACCTTTACCTTGCCAAAGACTACAGAGAAGAAGGAAAATTCTGAAGAGGATGTGTCATTGGTAATCTAGGCTGGGGAACAATAAAATCATGACTGTTTGCATGAGGTCTCTGCTTAAATGGTCAAAAATAGTTACATGTAATTAATTACCATGTTTTCAGCTGAATAATTTGGCAGAGTTATGAAATATGCATAGAGGCTTTCCATTGCCACATGTGGTCTTTGTGGTTGTGAAGGGTGAGAAATGCTTAAACTGAAACAGTCTTGATGTATGAATTCTCTGCTGGACCAGTATTTTTAACTTAGTTTCCGAAGGTCAATTATTTTTGAGTTGGGAAGTTTTGCGAATTAATTCTGAGCCAACATGGCTTCTCAGCTTACAAAAGCAAGCAAACAAAACAGGGACAAGAAAAACCTTCCTAAGGGGAGTGTTACAAATTAAAAAATCCAAAACCCCAAACCTTTAAAATGTCTTACAAAGTTCAAGTGTTGTTTCTGTGAGGAAAAGGCCTTGGGTAAGATGCATTCTATCAATGCAGCAGAGCAACAGAGTATGTCTATTACTGTGATCCATACATAAAGTACCTAGAATATGTTACCAGGCAATCTAACCTAAAAATAAAATCTACAGTATGTATAATACATTTTAACTGTGATCTGGAAATGTATGGAGAAAAAGGATGACCTAGGCTCCTGTTTTGGTTTCGGCTGCCGCGGGCAACAAAAGCACAACGCGGCCGCCCCTCCACCCGCCGCGGTGCGGAGGAGAATGGAAAGAAAACAGGCAGAAAACTGGTGGGTCGGGATAAGGGCAGTTTAGCAGAACAGCAAACAAAGGGAACAACAACAACAATACAGATAAGGGGAATACACAGAAGAAACCGCACGACCCCACAGACCCGCTCTCCCGGACAGGACTGGCGCCGCACGCTGCCGAGCCGCGAATGAGTCCCCGCCGCGCCGCCCCCCCTCCACCGGAACCCAGCGTGACGGCACATGGTATGGAATACCCGGCTCTGTTTGGCCAGGTGGGGTCAGCCCCCACGCCCCCAGCTGTGCCCCTTCCTGAAATCCGGTGAAAATTAACCCTGTCCTGGCCAAACCCAGGACATTATCCACCCCTTATTCCATACCATCTACGTCATGCCCAGGTCCCCCATTGTCCAGTTGATCACCACCACTTCTCCTGTCTCCAGATATCATTCCCTTAGTCTATGGATCATCACTCTAAAGTGTCCGTTGAGTTCATTTAATCCATGACTTTGGGCTCCATCTGTCGTAATGGTCATCCGTGGCAGGAGAGGTGATGTGTGGTGATGGGTGGTCACTTGCTGCATCCGGAGCTCACGGCTGATGTATCTGGTGCGGCCCGTGTCCACAATCTGCAAAAGATGTTGATCTTGATGAAGTTGCTGCATGCCACTTGTTGAAAACCAGGTGCAGTTCCATCATCGCTGTGCTCTGCTAGGTTTTTTCATCAAAAAGTCCATCCTTCTTTAATCTGGACGATTCTTACTATGATACTACTGGTATAACATATAACAATTATAACAGTGATATCAGACAGTGACAGAGTTATTTAACAAGTAACTTTATACAATTTATTTATGGACTATTCTCGCCCAAAATCAAATCCCCATGAGGTGCACATCGGACTTCCCCATCCTTCCGCATTACCCACCAGGTACACCCAGGTCCTTGAGCAAAAGAAATCCCGTGGACAGGCTTGCCTTTGCCCGAGGCAGGATTAACCCAAACTGTCTTCCCTAACATGTTCCACATGTGCACTACAGGGATACACCCACTCGATACCATGTTCTTTGGCCCAGGTGTCTATGAGGCTGTTGCGAAAGTGAGTCCCGTTGTCCGACTCAATTCTTTCGGGAGTGCCATGTCGCCACAGGACTTGTTTTTCCAGGCCCAGGATGGTATTCCGGGTGATGGCATGGGGCACAGGGTAGGTTTCCAGCCATCCGATGGTGGCCTCCACCATTGTGAGCACATAGCGCTTGCCTTGGCAGGTTTGTGGCAGTGTGATGTAGTCAATCTGCCATGCCTCCCCATATTTATATTTTAGTCACCGTCCTCCAGACCACTGAGGCTTTACCCGCTTGGCTTGCTTGATTGCAGCGCATGTCTCACATTCATGGATAACCTGTGCGATGGTATCCATGGTCAAGTCCACCCCTCGGTCACGAGCCCATCTGTATGTCGCGTCTCTTCCTTGGTGGCCCGAGGTGTCATGGGCCCACCCAGCTAGAAACAGTTCACCCTTATGTTGCCAGTCCAGATCCACCTGAGCCACTTCAATCTTAGCAGCCTGATCCACCTGGTGGTTGTTTTGATGTTCTTCAGTGGCCCGACTCTTAGGGATGTGGGCATCCACGTGACGGACTTTTACAACCAGCTGCCACAGGCGGGCAGCAATATCTTGCAACAATGGGGCAGCCCAGATGGGTTTGCCTCTGCGCTGCCAGTTGTTCTTCTTCCATTGCTGCAGCCACCCCCACAAGGCATTGGCCACCGTCCGGGAGTCGGTGTAAAGATAGAGCACTGGCCACTTCTCTCGATCAGCAATGTCTAAAGCCAGCTGGATGGCTTTCACCTCTGCAAACTGGCTGGACTCACCTTCTCCCTCGGCCGTTTCCACGACTTGTCGTGTAGGGCTCCATACAGCAGCCTTCCACCTCTGCTGCTTCCCCACAATGCGACAGGACCCATCCGTGAACAGGGCATACTGTTTCTTATCTTCTGGCAACTGGTTATACAGTGGGGCCTCTTCAGCACGTGTCACCTCCTCCTCTGGCGATGCTCCAAAATCTTTGCCTTCTGGCCAGTCCATGATTACCTCCAGAATTCCTGGGCGACTGGGGTTTCCCATTCGGGCCCTCTGTGTGATCAGGGCGACCCACTTAGTCCATGTAGCATCGGTGGCATGATGCGTAGAGGGGACCCTCTCTTTGAACATCCAGCCCAGGACCGGCAATCGTGGTGCTAGGAGGAGCTGTGCTTCAGTGCTGACCACTTCTGAAGCAGCTCCAACGCCTTCATATGCTGCCAGAATGTCTTTTTCAGTGGGAGTATAGCGGGCCTCAGATCCTTTGTATCCCCGGCTCCAAAACCCCAGGGGTCGACCTTGAGTCTCCCCTGGTGCTTTCTGCCAGAGACTCCAGGTTGGGCCATTCTCCCCGGCTGCGGTGTAGAGCACGTTTTTAACATCTTGCCCTGACCGGACTGGCCCAAGGGCTACGGCATGAACTATCTCCCGTTTCATTTGTTCAAATGCCTGTCGTTGCTCAGGGCCCCATTCAAAATCATTCTTCTTCCGGGTCACGTGGTACAGAGGACTTACAATCTGGCTGTAATTTGGGATGTGCATCCTCCAAAAACCCACAACACCCAGGAAGGCCTGTGCTTCCTTTTTGCTGGTTGGTGGGGACATAGCTGCTATTTTGTTGATGACATCCATTGGGATTTGACGGCGCCCATCCTGCCATTTTATTCCCAAAAACTGGATCTCTTGCGCAGGTCCCTTGACTTGACTTCGCTTAATGGCGAAACCGGCTTTCAGAAGGACCTGAACTATTTTCTCCCCTTTCTCAAAAACTTCCTCCGCTGTATCACCCCATACAAGGATGTCATCGATGTACTACAGGTGTTCTGGAGCTTCACCCTTTTCCAGTGCAGTCTGGATTAGTCCATGGCAAATGGTGGGACTGTGTTTCCACCCCTGGGGCAGTCGATTCCAGGTGTACTGGACGCCCCTCCAGGTGAAAGCAAACTGTGGCCTGCACTCTGCTGCCAAAGGGATGGAGAAGAATGCATCAGCGATGTCAATTGTCACATACCACTTGGCTGCCTTTGACTCCAGCTGATATTGAAGCTCTAGCATGTCTGGCATGGCAGCACTCAGCGGTGGTGTGACTTCATTCAGGCCACGGTAGTCTATTGTCAGTCTCCACTCTCCAGTAGATTTTCTCACTGGCCATATGGGACTATTAAAGGGTGAGCGAGTTTTGCTGATCACTCCTTCACTTTCCAGCTAGCGGATCAGCTGATGAATGGGGAGAAGGGAGTGTCGATTGGTACGATACTGTCGCCGGTGCACCGTTGTGGTTGCGATGGGTACCTGTTGTTCTTCAACCCTCAGCAACCCCACAAAGGAAGGATCCTCCGAGAGACCAGGCAAAATGGACAGCTGTTTAATTTCTTCCATCTCCAAAGCAGCTATGCCAAAAGCCCACTGATACCCCTTTGGGCCCTTGAAATAGCCTCTCCTAAGATAGTCTATGCCAAGGATGCACGGAGCCTCAGGGCCAGTGACAATGGGGTGCTTCTGCCACTCCTGCCCAGTGAGGCTCACTTCAGCCTCCAATACACTCAGCTCTTGGGACCCCCCCCTGTCACTCCCGAAATGCCACTCTGACCCTTTAAAATCTGATGGCATTATGTACACTGTGCACCAGTGTCCACTAGAGCTTTATACTCTTGTGGATCTGACGTGCCAGGCCACCAAATCCACACCGTACAATAAACGCGGTTGTCCCTTTCCTCCACCTGGCTGGAGGCAGGGCCCCTCTAATCCTGGTCAGAGAATTTGCTGCTCACCTGCTGTAAAAATGACTTGGAGGTCCCCTCCAGAGGATCGGAAGCAAGATCCAACTGTCTACCTGGTCTGGAGAGCTGGCTGCTGGAAACTGGAGCGGCATTTTTCCTAATAGAATCCCCTTTGGTGATTGTTTTACCTCGCAACTCACGTACTCGGGCCTCTAGACTTGAGGTAGGTTTTCCATCCCACTTCCTCATGTCCTCTCCATGGTCACGCAGGTAGAACCACAGGGTGCCCCGTGGTGTATAGCCTCTGTATTCCCTCTCCTGAGCAGAGAAACGCTTGCCCCTAATAGCTGAGATGCTGGCCCGTACAGGTGGGGAGTAGGACATATTCTTTTCTAGTCGCTTGACCAGTTTCTCCACGGCTGAGACAAGGGAGGAAGAGAGACTTTCCTCATATTGCCGGCGTCGGACAGCCACCTCATCCACTGTTGGTGCCTCTTTACCTTTGCAGTCTACTGTTGCCAGTGAGTTGGCATATGAGGATGGTGCGCTCCGCACAAACTTCCTCCACATGGATTGTGAGCACTGGACTTCATCTGGGTCTGTGGGTACTTGCTCATCGTCTGTGTCACAGTAAACCAGCTCCCGCACAGCTAATTCCATCAAGTACTGAATACCCCTTTCCATATTGGTCCACTTGCCAGGACAGCATACAAAATCCTCACTGAAGGGGTACCTCTCCCTCAGGCCTGGCAGAAGTCTCCTCCAGAGGCTGAGGACCTGTTCCTTTTTCCCAATGGCCTTGTCAATGCCCCCATCCCTGGCCAGGGATCCCATCTGCTTGGCTTCCTTGCACTCTAATTCCAAGATGCTGGCCCCGTTATCCCAGCACTGCAGCAGCCAGGTGACAATGTGTTCGCCTGGGTGGTGGCTGAAGTCTTTCCACATGTCTCGCAGCTCGCCCAGGGACAGGGACCGGGTGATGATCTCTGTCTCCCGCGATGACCCTGGCTCATGGTCATCCCTCCCGGAGCCATCTGCTCTCTTTGCGTCTTTCTTTTGTTTTACAGGGGCAACTGCTACCAGCACAGGTTGGTCATTGGGCTCAGCTGCGATGCCTGCAGCTGGAGCTGGGGCTGCAGCAGCTGCTGTGCCCGCTGGGGAAATCAAGGCAGACACTGCAGCTGTGGCAGCGGTGTTGCCGGTCGGGGAGGCTATGACTGCCTGCTGGGCTGGAGGGGCTGCAGGTCCGGCTGAGGGGGCAGCGCCAGTCACAGTGCCTGCCGCTTCGCTTCCCCCCCCTTCCCCTTTAAGGCTCTGAATCAGGTTGAACAAGGCAGCTCGGTAGGCATGGGCCAGACCCCAGCACATTGCGGTGATTTGTGTCTCTCTGGAGTTCCCAGGGTGGCAGCACACTTTTTGCAGATATTTTACTAGTTTGTCTGGATTCTGTACTTGTTCAGGGGTGAGTTTAAAAAACATCAGGGGTCTCCACTGCCCTAGGTACTTGCCCATGCTGTCCCACACACCCAGCCACTCACAGCTATCCGGCCCCAGGGCAGGTCTCTGCACGATGTTCTTAACGACTTGTTTAACCCTAAACAAAACCTGCAACCCATTCAGGAAGCAGAACAAAAGGAGAGTGCTGGCCTGAGCATCCCAGGGTACTCGAAATTCTCAAAAGCTGTTAGGACCAGCCTGAAGGAGAGAGAGGGGGGGAAAGAGTGGGGGAAGGTATCCCCTCCGGTTTTCCCCACAGATTGGGTTTGATTATTAACAAATTCTAAGACATAGGGTCCGAGGTACGGAAATGACCGCAGTGCCGCATGCAAATACAAGCCTAATTTCATGCACAGTGATGTTATCATGTCATAAGTCGATATCGTACAGTAGAGCAAAATCATCATCCTGATCCTTTTTCCCGTGATAATGAACAGCATGGGAGTGAACACATAAAGCAAATATGGGTTTAAATACCAGAGACATTTGATCAAAGCCAAAAACATTTTTACTGGCGACTATTTAACTAACACAGTAAATGCATACAATTAATTTTAAGAAAATCTAAGAAAGCTGTTTTAACACCCACTGCTCAGCCCTGCCGTTATCCCCGCCCCACGTTTGGGCGCCAAATTAATGTTTTCGTTTCGGCTGCCGCGGGCAACAAAAGCACCACGTGGCTGCCCCTCTCCCCGCCGCGGTGCGGAGGAGAATGGAAAGAAAACAGGCAGAAAACTGGTGGGTCAGGATAAGGGCAGTTTAACAGAACAGCAAACAAAGGGAACAACAACAACAACAACGATACAGATAAGGGGAATACACAGAACAGACCACACAACCCCACAGACCCGCTCTCCCGGACAGGACCGGCGCCGCACGCTGCCGAGCCGCGAGTGAGTTCCCCCCGCGCCGCCCCCCCTCCACCGGAACCCAGCATGATGGCACATGGTATGGAATACCCGGCTCTGTTTGGCCAGGTGGGGTCAGCCCCCACCCCCCGGCTGTGCCCCTTCCTGGAGTCCGGTGAAAATTAACCCTGTCCTGGCCAAACCCAGGACAGCTCCTCTTTTTTTTTTTTTGTTTTAATTAGCATGGATAACATAAGAATTCCTCAGATTTGAAAATTATGATTTTAAAGGCTTTGAGCTGTCTCACTAGATTTTTCTTCCTGGACATAACACAAACAACATGAGTGGTTCTGTTTTTTCATGTGTGTATAACCTTTATTTCCCCTAGGTTTTTTAATTCCCCCCTTTCCCACAATTTTTAAGTAAAAAGTGCAAAATTTTCATCTCCCTTCTGTCCCAAAGGGGTCTAGGTTGAATGTAGAAAATTTGTAGAATTTCATGCGCATGTGTTTGTCTTTAGTGAAGAATTTTAGCAAGTAGAAGTGTCTGCTTCATATGTAATTTATATGTTCTTTGAATTGTCTTTCCATAAACCATTGATGGACCACATAATGGTGAACCTCAAAGTCACCATTTCTTGGGCTAGGTTTCATTCTGTGTTAATCAAAACATGGAGACAGCCAGTCCAGCTTGGAGTTTAGGAAGAAATTCCATAAAAAAATTCATTCACATAAAGTTGTTCTGCCCCCCTGTCCTTGAGGACCGTTTCCCAGGGGGTCCTACTGACTAACTCCTTGAAGAGCTGGAAGCTGGCTTTCCTAAAATTTAGGGTCCTGACTATACTCCTCGCCTTTCCCATATCCCTCATGACCGTAAACTCCACCAATGCATGATCACTGCAGCCCAGGCTGCCTCCAGTCTTCATGCCACCGATGAGCTCACTTGCATTGGTGAGTATCAGGTCCAGTACTGCATCACCTCGGGTGGGGGTGTCTATTAACTGGCTTAAAAAGTTATCATCAATGCATTCTAGGAATCTCCTGGATTGCCTACTGCTCACCATGCTACTTTTGCAGCAGATGTCGGGGTGTGTCACAGGTTAAAGCAGGGCATCAATAAACTGAGTGACAGGCACTCTCTATTAACACCCACCCTCTCACCAGAGGAATATGCAGCCAGCTGCTGGTTGGGTGCAACCACCCAGAGAGGGTGGTTGAAGTCCCCCAGCAGAACGAGAGACTGTGAGTGTGATGCCTCCTGTAGCTGGAGGAAGAAGGCTTCGTCAGTAGGCTTCCCTTGATCAGGTGGCCTGTAGTAGACACCCACGACCAGGTTCCCTTTTTCGCCTCTGTCTCTGATTCTTACCCATAGGCTTTTGATCTGCTCGTGACTATTCTTCAGGGACAGCTCTTCACATTGTATTGATTTCTTGATATAGAGGGCAAAGCCTCCACCCCTCTTTCCCTGCCTGACCCTTCTAAACAGCCTGTAGCCACACTCCAGTCATGGGATTCATCCCACCAAGTTTCAGTAATGGCAATCAGGTCACAGCTTTCTAGCAGTACAGTAGCTTCCAACTCCTCCTGTTTGTTGCCCATGCTGTGTGCGTTCGTGTAGAGGCACTTCATCTGGGCTGTTGGCCATGTCAGCTTCATAGAGGAACACCCCTTGTTTCCCTTGCGGTGTTTCACAGAAGTTTCCTTGTTGGCACCTACTACCTCAGGAGCTCCCAGCTCATCTCCACAAGACTTAGACTGTGCTGCAGTGTCCCCAGCACACCTCTGGGCAACTGGCTGAGGGCCTGTACTAGCACCCTGTCCCTCCAACCATTGTGTATCACCCCATAGTTTGTCACTGGCAGGCCCAATATGTTCCTCCTCCCCCTTCACATCTAGTTTAAAGCCCTGCCAATGAGACTGGTTTGTTTTCTTGGGACATAACAAGCCCTTTCAGGCTTGAAATCATGGACAGACAGAATGGCCAAAAGGCAATTAATTACCTCAAGATGAGAAGGACTTCTTCACTAGCATTTAAAAATTTAGCAAATAGAGCTAATTAACTTTCACCTTGCTTTCAAACCAGTTGAACCTAGGCACTAATTTAGGCTCTTAAACTAAATAATTGTTCTTGTTGATTGCTTCTGACTGGACATACAAGAGGAGCAAATTTGTCCTGGGAGTAATTACTCTTATGATCTCTAGATTCAGAGTCATTCACTTGCATTCAGTAGGTAGTCTTGATGCAGTCCTGGGGAAATTAGGGTCTGTTAAAGGCTGGCACTGCTGAAAGCAAGCAAGTGTGATAGAATATGTGGCAGGATGATCTGGAAGTGTGGAGCTCGTGACTTTATGTAAGTTCTCCAAGTGCATCTCCCTTGATTAGACTTCAGCAAGGCTTTTGACACTGTCTCCCATAACATCCTCCTAGGGAAGCTCAGGAAGCGTGGGCTGCATGAGTGATCAGTGAGGTGGACTGACAACTGGCTGAATGGCAGAGCTTAGAGGGTTGTCATCAGCGGCACTGAGTCTAGTTGGAGGCCTGTAACTAGTGGTGTCCCCCAGGGTTCAGTACTGGGCCCAGTCTTGTTTAACTTCTTCATCAATGACCTGGATGAAGAGATAGAATGTACCCTCAGCAAGTTTGCTGATGACACCAAACTGGGAGGAGTGGTGGATACACCGGAAAGCTGTGCTGCCATTCAGCATGACCTGGATAGGCTGGAGAGTTGGGCAGAGAGGAACCTGATGAAGTTCAACAAGGGCAAATGCAGGGTCCTGCACCTGGGGAGGAATAATGCAATGCACCAGTACAGGCTTGGGGTGGACCTGCTGGAGAGCATCTCTGCGGAGAGGGACCTGGGTGTCCTAGTGGACGACAGGTTAACCATGAGCCAGCAGTGTGCCCTTGTTGGCAAGAAAGCCAATGGTATCCTGGGGTGCATGAAGAGGAGTGTGGCCAGCAGGTCGAGGGAGGTTCTTCTCCCCCTCTACTCTGCCCTAGTGAGGCCCCATCTGGAGTACTGTGTCCACTTCTGGGCTCCCCAGTTCAAGAAAGATAAGGAGCTACTGGAGAGTGTCCAGCGGAGGGCTATGAAGATGATGAGGGGACTGGAGCATCTCTCCTATGAGGAAAGACTGAGGGAGCTGGCCTTGTTTAGCCTGGAGAAGGCTGAGAGGGCATCTTATAAATGTTTATAAATATCTCAAGGGTGAGTGTCAGGAGGATGGGGCCAAGCTCTTTTCAGTGGTGCCCAGCAACAGGACAAGGGGCAACGGGCGCAAACTGAAGCTTAGGAAGTTCCATCTGAACATGAGGAAGATCGTCTTTACTCTGAGGGTGATGCAGCACTGGAACAGGCTGCCCAGAGGGTTTGTGGAGTCTTCTTCTCTGGAGATATTCAAGACCCGCCTGGACAAGGTCCTGTGCAGCCTGCTGTAGGTGACCCTGCTTTGGTGGGAGGGTTGGACTAGATGATCCCCGGAGGTCCCTTCCAACCCCTATGATTCTGTGAAACATCTGTAATATACTGGCACAAATGAATTGTACCAAATATCTGTATGTGAGATACTTAATGGCAGATCTAAAAATAAGAGAAAGAATAGAAAGAACTAGTTTTTATAAAAGGGCATCTTTCATTTTAAGGCTGGTTATATCCTACCAATCCTTATTCACCTGAGTTAGAGGGTGAAATTAATGGTAAATAAATAGATTTTATTGTGAAAAAATTGGTGCCAAAATGATCTAATTTTAGAAATGAGACTGCTCAAGGCTGGTAATTTTTTAGACTAAAATAAATCTGTAGCATTACATTACTGAGATAAGTGAGGTTCTTAACTTCATTTCCATTTGTTACACTTGCTGTAATATGCCTAAAATAAGGGTCTGATTCTGCACGCTGGAGAAAATCTTACTGTGAAGTAGGTATTGCCATCTAGTACGTGACATTGTGAGGGGAATGAAGAGCCCTAGTTTTCCTACTGAGCTTTGCCTTTGATCTGTTCAACATCCTTGGGTAAAGTCCTTTAGCCCTTCAAGCCATTTTTTTTCCGCACCTTGCCAATGTGTTCAATTCCTTCTTAGGTGTTTAAACAGCTAATAGGGCAATGGGGAATATGAGGCATGGTGAATCCCCATGCCTTACGTAGTTTAAGCACAAATATATGGAGCCTTGCAACAGCAGCAACAATATTAGTGAATGTAATGAGCACTATTTGTTACATTTGGTGGTATATATAACAAACTGCACAATCCAGTCCTCTGAATAGTTCTGTTGAGTCTAGCAGGAATACTTATACATGTGAGTTTGCAGGATTATAGTTCAAGTTTGTAGAGCCAGTACATCTGACTGCAAAATATAAAACAAACATGCAGCCGGAATCCCGTATCCACATTGCCTGTGCAGTAAGTTACTTAAAAGGTTTTCAACATTTATTTGTGTTAGAGATGGCTTCTAAAATGCATTGCTCTCCTTTTAGTGTTTATGTGCTTCAGATATCCCTTGGACGAGTGTAGATAATTAATTAAAGCAAAGATTTCCCAGAGTCTCATGAAAGCACACTTGTCAGGCAATCTTTACTATTATTTTAATCTCCATTGTTTCGCAGATTGTTTATGTTAATCTTCTCCTGCCCTTTTTACTGTTCCAGGCAATTTTGTGGCAGAATTGAAAGTGGAGGATGCTGAGACAGACAGCATGAGCTGACAGCCGCTCAAGCTCTTTTAGCCTGTGTATGGTTTTATGTGCTTCTAATTATCAATGTGTAGGAGTTTTGTCAAAAAAGCTGGGCATGTGGTTCCTTTTGTTCTTCTTTGTCTGTTGTGGTTTGTATTTTAAATGGGACACGTGATTTATAGTGCATGGCATGATGCAGTTAGAGAAAATTGGTCTTTTCCAGGCAACACAAACGTGAGCAGGAGAAAGTGCACGTGAACAGCATGTTCCTCTCAGTGGAGAAGAAACACTCCAGTAAAACTCACAGAGATGGAGGAGAGCAAACAACATGTGAGAAGTCCTCTTCAAAAAAAGGAGAAAAATGTCAATGGCTTACTTCCACCAAAAATACATACCATTGCAAGGCAGAGCTGTGAGAGATCAAAGATAACAGTCTTTCAGCAGAATCACACTGAAGTGTGAGAAGCACCATGATGGCATGGAAAGTGCTCAGCAGCAAAGCATGCACCATAACACCAGGGGTTGCATTCTGGCAAGCCCAACACTGGGTAGCACAGCTCAAAGCAATCCTGCATGAAGATTCACATGGGGTCCTATCCTGCCCCCAATAATGTGGAGCCGTAAGAGAGGAGGACAAAGTACCGTGACAGGGATGAAAATCTCATGGATAAACTGTGTGACCTGAGAAAGGTAAAGTATGAGAGAAACATGCCTATTCCTTTTAAAAATATCACTGCATAAACAGACAGAAGATTCATATGATTTATTCCTCATCACAATGGGCTACTAATGAAGTACACTTCGCATTTAATGAAATTAAAGTATAAAGTATATAAAGAATAAAATTAAATATATTTGAGGGCTTGTAAACTGCTGTTTCCTGATATATACTCTCAGACCAACTGAAAAAATTACAAGGAAAACTAATAGAACACACTGCTTTTTCCTTCTCTAATTAAATGGGAGATTATTTTGGACTAAGGCACAGCATCTGAAATGCAAGCTTTTAGTGCAGAGGTGATCATCCCAAGCAAGGGTTTGGAAAGGGCCAGCCTTCTACTTCTAAGGATGCTATAATGCATAGTGACTTTAAACTCCCTCAAAAAGACATAATTCAAGCTGCTTATTTTACTACTGGTAAGTAGAGTAATAGACAATGTATGAACTTGAAATGAAACACAGAGATAATTTGCAAAAAGAATTAATACCCAGATATGTAATCCAAAAGACAAAGATAGGAAGTAAAGATTTAATTAAAAGCAGGTATTCCGAAGATAGCACTTTCTAGCAAATGCCTGAACTCTGCAAAGTTCAGTCAGTGGGTGGCAGGTTGTTCACAGAGGCATTTTTCCTCTGTTTAATGAAGTCTGATCTTGCAATGGGTTAAAAAAATCTTCAGGATGTTTGGATTCTCACTGGACTACCTGATTGGGAAGGACAAGACTGGATCTACGGATAACTCCCAGCCCTGAAACACTATAGCTCTCAGTTGCTAAATTCTTTGCCTCAGAGCTAGGGAAAAAGAGAATAAAGAAAAAAGTAGATCCAAAAGAAAATGGATTTTTGAGTATGGCAGTAAAAAATAAACAAGCAATACTAGAAGTATACATTGTCTGCAATCTGCATTATATTTGCATACAGGAAAAGACAGGAGAATAGTTTGGTGGTTAGAAGAGAGAGGAACATGAAAACCTACATGAAGGAAAGTAGAACTTTTTTAAGGCAATTAGGCATATGGTTTGTGACCCTAAACAGAGACCTGCTGTTTAGCACCAGAAATATCTGCAAAGACCTTCTAGAATTTTGCTCAAGTCCTTGTTTCAAGTGTCCCCTACCTCATTCCATGAGCACACATGTACACAACAAAATGTTGTGCTATGACAAGAAAACTAAAACCACTTCTGCCTCAGGGTATGCATGCTTTACTTTACTGGATTATATTGTTTCATTCCTGATGTTTCATCCACTTAAATAATTCATAAAATATTTGATTTGTGTATATTAATGCAAAACACACTCTACTGAAAGTTTCATGCATTCTTACTCTCCCCATTTCAGGTATTTACTGTTTACAGCTGTGGAAATTCCATATTTTGGCACCTTTCAATTCTGAGGTCTAATGATATTTAGATTTTAAACTGATATTGATTTAAATGAACAGGTCTGTTATGCACATGAATTTTTAGGGTAGCTTTGTCTTGAAAACTTACAGTCTCCTTTGTTTAAGGCGATAGCCAATGTACATGGAATGCTCCTTCTAAGCTGAAGATTTAAAAACCTGTAATGGCAGAAGGAATACTGTACGAATTTCCCTTTCCTTTTAGAAATACACTAAAACTCTTTAATCTGAATGGAAGTAAGAAGATCCTCTGTGAAATATGCAATGGCTTGTGCCATCTGTGGCCTTGTCTTGATCTTTGCAGAATTTTATTTTCAAATTGGCACAGGGATCTGAAGTTGTATATCTAATTCAGACTATTTAGTATGGTCAAGTCAGTTATTTTGTGGGATAATAAATTCCCCCAACTCCACAAATGTTCTATTCATTTTTTGAACTTTAAATGTAGGAACAGAGATAATTTGCCTTTGCAGAAATGTCACAGAATGCAGTAAATTCACCTGTAGTTGCACTGGGAGTGAGTTTAGCTCATGTTTTTTATGCCTTTTTTGAATGATATAGGCAGGGTATTTAGAGTGAATCTAAAGGTAATATTCCCAGCAATCTGGTTTGTTGTAATAGTGCTATTGCCTTGTCCCCAGATAATTCCTCCTCTCTCCCCTGCTGAAATCCCAGTCAAGTAGAGCTCTGAAGTAGCTCAAGTCACATGTTTTCTCTTAGCTGTGGGCTGAGCTACACACTGCCGCTGAAACCTGACCCTGTCCCCACCAGCCTGGCTCCAGAGCTCCTGCATCCTGTTGTCCTTCACCTCCATTTCTGGCTTGTTCTACCTGCAAGGCAGCACCTTCATCTTGCATTTCCCTGCATTCCTGTGGAAACCGTGATTGTCCAGCCCCTCTGTCTTTAGCTAAGCCTCTCTCCATCCTTGACCGAATGAGGAGGACATTTCCAGCCTAGGGAGAGCCCCACAGGAACAGTAGCTGGGGCTGAGGCTCCCTGTACAGACAGTGCTGCATTTTGCTGCCCCAAGGACGCTGAATTCAGGTTTGCAGTGGCAGCCCCAGAGCTCCACAGGAAGGCTGGTTTCAGGGAGCTCTGAGAAAGGGCCATCAGTAGGATTTTGGGATCTCCCTTTGCCCTCACTGCTCCCCTGACCTCCCATATGCTCTGATTCCCCTGGGGTCTTTGGCCTGTCATGGAAGGGAAGCCAGCTCCCTGGCACAGCATGGAGGGCAAGCAGGAGCTGTGTCCTGCTGCTGTGAGGAGTACCCGCCCTATTGTAATCTGGTGCAGAGCAGCTGATGCTGCTTGTCCCTGGAGGGAAAAGAGACTTCCAGCCTTTATGGGAACCTGTGCAGCCTGGAAACTGAGCCTCGCTGCCTCCATCGTTCATGGAGCTGTTCATTTTGGCATTCAAGGTCAATACCTTGCCAACAAGAGAGTGGAAGATCCTTGGAGTCTGCAAAGGTAATGAAAGTTTATTTTATTGAGTCACAATGATATAGACATTACATGAAACTTAGATCACTAACTCTGTATTATGGGGCTGAAATATCTTTCTCAAGCAGACAAAACAGCTGATCCAGATGAGGGTCTGCAAAGTGCTTATTAGAGCTGACTCTAAGGGGTGGGTTGGGGCTTGCAGGCTCCAGGGTTTCAGGCTGGGAAGGAATGGCACGTCTGCTTGACCTCTTGCACTTCACAAGCCTTTCAAATTCACTTAATTATGCCTGTATGGTGCCAAACAATTTGTGACAGACACAAGAGCTACTGCTGGATTTATTATTTTCCTTTGATGCCAATATTTTTCTCTTATTTTTTTTCTTTTTCTTTTTTTTTTGGCACATACCAGGAGCATTTGTTTTGTCCTTGGTTGGCCATCTGGTGCCTATCCATTATCACCTTTTGGGAAAGTGCCTGATTTCTATCGGACCAGAGTCTGTTTAGTTTGAGCTTTCACCCTCTGTAGGCTGAGACCAGTACTGACCAGTACTGCAACATGGAAAGCAATGCAATTACATAGAAATAGGAAAGACAGTGCACTTAAATTAATCTTTGAGACATTTAACCTCCACTGGAGTAAATATATGGTGTTTTTAAATGAACATATAAAATACAGATGAAAGATAATATGCAAGGCAAAAAAAATCAGCGAGGCAACAAGCTCAGGATGATTGCATAACAAATACGAAGCTAACATGCCTCTTTTTGGAAAAGCTCATCAAGCTTTCATCCACCATTATGTTTATCTTGAAAACATATTGTTTATGTAGCAGATTACACTGTTGCCTTCTGAGGTCACTGCCACATGGTGAAAAGTCCAGTTTGCTGTGAGCAGAAACATTAGGAAAAAAGTTGTAGATCAGCCAGTATAAAGTGGAGAGTCAAACTATTACACACTTTCCCTGTAATAAATGACTAGCTACAGGTCAACACATGCTTGAGGATTCCTAGCAGTTAGAGAAGGTCACCATCAATTAAAGGAAAAAAAAATCCAAAATTAAATAAAGTTAATCGCCTTTTCTCAGGAGCCCAGTTTTCCCTCAGAGTATTTGTGATCAGATTTAAGATTTCAGAAGACTGCACAGTAGGGAAAATCTTGCACTTGCATGAAATAAGCAAGTAGCATGAAACCCGGGTTTTAAGAGTCCTAGTTTAAATAAAATTAAGCATAAAACATATAAATAAGTATCTAAGGCTTTTAAGTATTAGTGAGATTTAGGAAATTGAATGATGGATTAATTTGTCCAATTTGGGTATCTAACAGATAGACATTCAATGGCTTCCTTCAGAGTCAATGGAGTACCATGGCTTTTTCCAGGGAAGGTGATTTTTAGACACCCTCTCTCAGGAGGATATGAATTGCACATAAGTAAATGACTGCAACTCAAGCTCACATCTGTGTTGTGCATGACATTATGGATACTTTATTACTCTTCATTGACTGGAAAAAGAGCCTAAATGTTGACTATCTATGACTTTAGAAGTTTAACAGTTAAACATCTAAATTTAGGTGAGATGTATCTGACTCTTGGTAAAAGCCTGGAGACGTACTTCTCTACATATTATGTGCCTAGAGACCCTGGAAAAAAAGATCAATAATTTTCCATGAGTATTGCTTTTTGTAAGACTATAAAAATTTATACAGAGATGAATTTTCCTTCTCTAAACTTTTATTGATTTCACCTGGCTTTCAATTGCAGCTGCTGGTTTCAGATAAAGTGATTCCCTTTAGTTTCTTTCCCCATAAATTAGAATCACTGTATGTTTTACAGAGACTATTTTTATTTGTGATATGTATGATGAATAACTATCACTGCACATCACCCTCTTTAATGTGGCTGCATCTGAGCAAGAAAAATTATGAGTATGCTATTTTGTCTGGGTAGTTCAGCTGAACCTTTTAATAGTAGTTTCTGCTATGTTAAGAGATTCATCTGCAGGTAGGTACATTTCTCATGGAAAACAATTGAATAGAATTTTCTTAAAGCCTTTGAGGATATAGACAGTATTGACTGTCCAAACACAGTTATGTGATTTGAAGGTTGCTCTTCTCATAAATATAGACCAGTTAAGTAATTGTTGCGTTATAAGGGATGGAGGAATTTGGCAGAAAGTAAACCCCCTTGCTTTCTAACTCTCCTCACCGAAGTGAGAGGCTAGGTACGGCTAGGTTTAAATTCTGAGTGATATCCAATTTGCCACTACCAGTCCAGTCGCGTTTAATATGTATATTAAACTAACACGATTCTGGATACACTTATAGTGGTCTGCACCTTCAGTCCAGTCGTGCTCATGAACTAGCACGGCTGCGCTCTAGGGTTCAGTCACGTTCAGTGAGAAACTGTGACAACTGGCTACTTAGTGCAGTTTTATTTGTGCAACAGGTATATAGGTTTTTTGAATTGCCGGTCATAGTGACTGTCTGCAAGAAAGCATGTGCAAATATGATGTTATAAAGTATAAAACGCATGAAAAGGTTATAAATAATACAGTCTGGATATAAACATTAGGGAGTAACTCCCTAGAGAGATTTCTAAGATTCCCAAGAAAAGCGCTTAGTTTAAGTCTCACGCAAGGTGTCCCAAAGGGGGGAGAAACAAGGCTCAGCCCGTCGGCCGATCCCGGTAGTCAGAGGCAGTCTGAGATGGAGTTTCCCTTGACTTGCTCACGGTGTTATCTTCTTCTCCGAGAATCCCCTATTTCCCTGGCTATTTTTATATCCTTTCTACCTTTAAGGTGGAGTTTGAGTGACTGTAGTCATACAGACCTTTTATCATGATACTGGTGTAAAACTCTCTCGCTTCACATTTAAAGGTATAGTTTACAAAAAATAGAGGGCGCAGACTCAAAGAGGAGTGATCGCACCTCAGAGGCGGGTAGCCTTCAGGATGGAGGTGTGTTTTGGTATTAAAATGATATGAAAACGAGCAAAGTTCACAAGAGGATAGCACTTTGGCAAGGTTTCAAAAACCTGTTGGCTCAGGGGGCCAGATGAGCTGCTTATCAGTTCTAGAGGACCATTTCTTCCCGCTTTATCATCACGGAGCATGGCCATGGAATCTCCACTCCGCTCTATCCTCTATGGTATGTTGTAGGGAGTTGCTGTGTTAGTGGATTCCTCACATGCCTGCTGCAGCTGTGTCCCATCCTCAGAGCTCTTTTTGATTTTATGCTTTTCCTCAATGGGTGAACAATGCTACGTTTTTCATATAAACCTTAATTTTCAGATGTAAAGCTTAATTTTACTAATAATTCCACAGTAATCTTTTCGGAAAAATTAAGCAAAATTGAAAGAGGGTACCTGATGAGAACTCCACATTTTGTCTGTCTTACACTAGCATAACAAAAGCTATAAATCAGAACTTTATGGTTGCCTCTTTGAAAAACAAACACCCATTCAGGATAGAAACCACAGTATACAATTAATTAATCTCCTCAGAATTCCCATATTGATTTGTGAATTCTGTTCAGAATTTTGGATTCTTAGTTCAGTATTTTCGTGATCAAGCCATTTGTCCTGGATGCTAATGTTGATGTTTTTTTCACAAGTGATGGAGGATGGCTTAGAGTGTGACCAGCCTCCAGAGCACTGCAAAAAGCCCTCTCCCACTCAGTGTTGCCTCTTCTGCTTTGGGGGAAGGGGGTTTGCAAGGCTGGGGAAGATTGTTCCTCAGCTCTGCCTGGCCACCACTAAAATTTTGGTAGCCAAACTTGGATGCTGCAGGAAGCTGCTCCAGTGAAATGTTTTTGTTAGGTGACGGTAGAAGAGTGGAAAGATCAAAAAGACCCTAATGGCTTTTCCTGCATGCTGATGGGAATGATGGTGAGGATGTGAAGAACTGGAGTTGCTCACCTCAAGTAAAAGGGGCCAGACCCCTGTGCAGCATCTTACTAGGTACTTAGAAGAACTTGTAGGAGGAGCAGAGCTGAGGATGGGAAGGGGAGAAGTGAAACCAGAATTAATGAGGTGGAGAAAGATACTTCAAGACAGTATCCATTAGTATGTTGCCTGAGGAAGGGCAGAAACAGGTGAGATGAGTAAGAATCACCACCATGCTAGAACATGGCAGAGAATATGTCACCACTAACAAAGCTGTCTATGAAAGCCAGTGATCGTTGACCAATGACCTGGTTGTCTATGGATAATGTCCATGTTCTCTGCAAACGAATAAAGTTTTGAGTGGAAGCTGCCAGTGTTCCTGTTCAGTTCATTGCTCAATATTAGTAATGAGATGTTCATTGCTTAATATTAGCAACAGGATATGTCATAGCTCTCCTAAATTTTGGTTTGAATCTCCACTTGAACACACTTATGATGTTCTTTCACTCTTTTTTTTTTCTGTTTTAAATCTCTGCATAGAGCTGTTGTGTCATCTGGTGAATGGTACTGTATTGTCTGAACTGTGTTATGCTCCTTTTTTCAGTGGGAGGACTGAAAGACTTATTTGAAGGATCATTAATTAGTGTCCCCTTTTGGTGATTCATAATCAAAAACTGTTTTCGTTACCAGTTGTAGATCAGTTAATATGGTCTTCTTTAGGTATCTGTGACTTTGGCAAATCCCTGTCTGCGTAACATCTGATTGTGGATTCTTTGGGTCAGCTCTTATGGGTACTAGAGTGACATACATACCCCATATGACTACTGGGGTATCATGCTGTTGTCCAGGACCTTCTTGTGAATGGTTGCATTTTTCTCCTAGTAGTATTTTTGCCTTCTTCCTTCTACCAGTGCCTCCCAGTGTTTATATCTTTTATTCTGTTATCTCAAATTAGTTCTTTCCAACTAATAGGCTATGTGAAAAGAAACCCTGAAGCTGCAGTAGTTCCAACAGCTATTTTCCTGGCCTGGTTTTAGTGATGAGTATTATACATAACCCTGTGACTCACTGTCCAGCCCTCCACAAACTCTGGTCTATGCAGTCCTAATTTCTGTGTCCTGACATCTGTATCCTGGCGCCCATAACCCCCTGCTCCCATGAAATGGACTTACATCACTTCCAGTGCTGTCAGAGAGATTTCACAGAGTCAGAAGCAAGAGTTGTTCCAGTAAAAGTATTATGAATATACATTTGTTGAAACTCATTTTTTCTTTTACCTATGAATATAAACTAAGACTTGTTTTGAGCCATTGTAATTGCTGCTACCACTGGGAACATAATCAATATTCAAAGTAATAGAATCAACTTGGGAATGCAGCTCCTTTGTGTTGTCTTTGGAATTTGAGTCACAACATCTGAATTCCTGCAGGGGAATAGATACATGTTTTCATCTCCATGTAGAGAGAAGCCTAAGAATTAATAGAAAATTATAAATCCTCACAAATCGTATCAATTACAAATTCTCAATTATATCATGCATTGCTGGAACATTTTGTTTAGGAGTCAGTTGCTATAATCCCAAGAAGCTGAACTGTGGAAACAGCACCCCCTGCCCCTGAATACCTTGTTCATATTAATGAAGTCCATTGTTTGGTGATTACAAGAACCATGCAATGTTTTTGAGGCACACCCTGTTCTTTAGGAAACGACAGATCCTCTGCAAACTTTGGCAGGATTTCAGGTAATTTTGTGTCTCCCCATCACTTCCTGCACTGCAAGATTGACATGTGGTCAAATGTTTGTTTTTTTTAATTTCCAGCCTCCAGTTCTTTCTCATACTATTTGTATTGGGTTTGTGTGGCAAGGTTTTGGTAGCAGGGGGGACTACAGGAGTGGCTTTTGTGAGAAGCTGATAGAAGCTTCCCCCATGTCCAATAGAGCCAATGCCAGCTGGCTCCAAGATGGACCCACCACTGGCCAAGGCTAAGCCAATCAGTGACAGTGGTAGGGCCTCTGTGATAACATATTTAAGAAGGCCCCTGATTCTGATCCAACTCTTATTTGCAGCCAGAGTTATATCTGCATGTGACAATGCAGTGCTCTGAAGAAATATCTAAGACTGCTTGATCAGAGAGTGCCTTCTTAATGCAGTAAACTTTGCAAGTTTATAAATTTAATAAAATTTATAAGCAGTAAACTTTGCCAGCATTCCTGACAGGCTTTGTAAATGTAACTAGGATTATACAGGCATGACTTTGCTGACTTAAATAGAAGATATCTACTTGATGCATCTCCAGGTGAATGAAAATTGGGTCTTCGGACCTTTAACGTGGAATTCATCTTGGAGATTGAGACACCTACATTTAGGTGGTTACATATAGGTGTCTGTATGTAAACCATGTATCTATACTTGTATCACAGGCAATGGGGCTCTAGCTAATCTAGAGCAAACCCTATCTGATCCTCAGCAATTCAAGTCACAGTATAGCTCATACTCTTCAAATATCTTCTTAATAGATTCCTCAGTTCCTTTGCAATTTCAGTTCATGCTCCAAACATTTTCCTATGGCTCTTCTCAGGCCATGAACCTGGATACAGTATATATGCTATGGAAATAAAGGAACATATATAGGGGGGTTGATTTATTACTGATTAGTAGCTCACTTTCAGTCTTGCTTTCTCATTTCTTGCTCTTTCAAACAATTTTTTGACAGAATGCTAGTTTAAATCATGTAAATTTTAAACAAGTAGATAAATAACTAAAACCACAACCATTTTGGAGTACATCTTATTTTTCATGTATACTATCCATAATATTTTATCAGAGGTTGAATTTGGTCTTACGTAATGGAAAAGCTTTGCAGTACCATTGAGAATGATTAGGGGCAGCAGGTTAGTAAGCAACTTGTGCTTTCAGAGAAACTGCTATAGTATCCCTTCTTACTTGATTAAAGTGAAATGTGCTTGACTGGAGCATATATGCTTTGACTATAGTGCTTGAACCACATTGCAAAGGCAGAATTGAAATCATACGTTAATGGAATGAGGTTATTGATGACAGGAAGGATGTTCTCATAAACAAAGCATTGGAAGCCATATCTCCCTCCTCTTTCTGCTTGTTTCCATCTGCTGGCCAAGTACATCCTATGACTCAGTCTGTATTAGTTACTGGAAATAAACCTAAGAGTACAGTGGACTGCAAGAAAGGCAACTGCTTAAGCACAGCAGCAGCAGCAGTTGTGAAATCATTAGCACAAATGCTAATTTGAACAAAATGGGTCTCCTGTGTGTGAGTGTAACTCTATTGTCAAGGTAAAAAACTTCTTTGTGCCAATATACATATTTTTCTGCTGTCACATTTAGTTACGGGCAAAAAGCACACAAGAAAACATTCAGTTTCAAGCAGTTAATCTGTCTTCATATAGGTGGAGGAATATCTGTATAACATATATTTGATTGGTTCAAGAGAAGTATCATCCAAAACTAAGAAAATTGTTGCTGTGAGATGAACTCTGAGAAAAACGTTGTAGTTCTTCCTTATAGTGCAAATGGATGCTTTTGCAAAATGTACTTATCTCCTTATAATATACACAAATGAAATTGGCATCTATTTTGCTGCAACTGTGTCATTGCAAGCAATAGAATTGTTTTGCATCAAAACTCTTACTCATACTCATTAGAAAAGACTAAAGAGGCCTGGTAGTAAATACATTAAACATTATATAAAATTCTTCCATGGAAGATTTTCCATCTCCACTGCCCATAACTGTCCATTGGCTCTCCTGTAAAATTGCCAGTACTTCAGAGCCTTGTGGAAGAAACCTTTTAAGGAGCTTTACTATAAAGTAATAATATGAAACATCACTTTTCATGTTAAATTTCCCCATGGTAGTTAGAGAAGCCTTATCTTCAATTTGTTGGTGGGTCTTGACCCTGGAGATACATAATGGCTGGGTATTGATGTGAGTTAGTGTGCATCTCAGCTTCCTTATAGAACCTGTTGGAGTTAGTTAATGTATTATCAGTGAATGAAGGGACTGGGGTAACTGTAGGGAAAAAATGTTGTATGGCTTAAGAACCGGGATGCTGCCCTGGAAAACCATCCCTGCTTCTACCACAGAGTTCCTTTTTCTATAAGCAAGTGCTGTAGAATCTGAGCATAAGTCAGACTTTCTGCTGATGGATGAAATGCTTGGATTCCTCAGTTTCTGGGTACCCAACATAGCACCAGTCAGTCTTGGCATTTCTATCTGCAGCTAAAGTCAAAGAGCAATGTAAGGCTAACTATTCTATAAAATAGGTGTGAGTCTTAGATTCAGTTGTTCCAACTCAGTAGACATGTTTGACCTTCACAGTTGGTGAATTCTATGTATTCACCTCTTGGGAATGGGATGTCATAAAAAATAAAAGTAGAGTACAAACACTTCTCCAAAAAGATGATGATTAGGTAGTAGTTATTTATAAAGAATGACTTTAAATATTTAAAGAACATATTTATGAAAATGTTCTCACTAATGTATAAGCAGTATGCCTTTCAGAACAGATTAACCGAATTTACCTGTGGGACATCTTTATTTGATTCTGCTTTTGTTTTAACTCAAGCGTATTCTGCTTTTCTCCAGGCAATTCTTAACAGAATTAAATTTTTTGGGGGTGTCAAAAACCAGATAGGTGCAGTGAGAATACTTGAGGGAAAAAAAAAATTGATAGATGAAGTCTTCCGTGTTTAATGAGCAAAGATCTTTGTACAAAAGACTGACAGTGAGATATGGCAGGATGGGGATTTGTTTTAGGTAACTCTTTAGAGGGAAGAGAAAGTGTAACATTGCCAAGAACTGCAGTACAACAAGAGAAATAACATTGGCAATGAGATGGAATTTGGTTAGAACTTTTCCAGATTCCTCCTTGGTATCATGTCTATTTTGCCTGCTTTCATATGCTGCCTGTTCTGCATTGAGTAATCTGAAGAAATGCCTAAAGGTAGAATTTCTATCCTATTCTGTGAAAGTAAGCAAAAGTAAGGACTTGTGTTGACTCACATTCTCAACATTTGCCCCGAAATATTGCCCAGGAATAGCTGTTGTATTAAGACAAAAAAAGTCTTTATATGCACATCTTTCTATGAACAAGCATAACCGTTCAGCGCTACCATGTCAAGCAAAAACTACATGAAGTAACTCAAGCATTTCCTTCACTGAAAATAGCTGAGATTCCTGCCTGGGTACTTTATGCCGAAGGGAACAGGGGATGTGTTGTTTGTGTTGTTTGTGTCATTCCCCCCCAGAAAAAGAAATAATCAGATACTGAAAAACCCATGCAGCAGTAGCAAGACAGCTGGCAAACAGCAAATTGGTGGAGTTTGCTTGCATGGAGGAAGCTATATATACGTATTTTGCAGAGTTGAACAGTAGATACTCCTCTAAAGTCTTCAGTTCATCCTCAAAGCACAAACAAGATTTCAGCTGATTTGTAAACATGAATGCAGAGGATCCAGTTGTGGGCAGAAATGACTAGTAAAGAGTGCATGACGACTTACTGTTGACTTTTCCAGTGACCAGTTCAAATAGCCAGAGGATGTGTTAACTAAACCAACAACCATATTTCAGTGGATGGATGTTGGCGTGGGTTACGGATCCGTTGTAACGATGTGACCCCAATATGAGTATGATCATTCACCTTTATTAGTCAGCAAAAACAAGGTTTATATAGCAAAACTATTACAGCATCTGAATGGTTAAACCCCCAATCCATATATAGGCAAAACTACTGCAACTCGTTGTGATTGGTGCAGAGCTGCATCTCGATGTGAAAACAGTACTGTGGCAGGAAACAACAGCGTGGCAGGAAGGAAGTGACAGTGTGGCAGGAAACGGTGACGTTCCCCCTGCTCCAGTGTCCCGAGCTCGTCGCTCTGCCTTCCCAGCAGGGTTCCATGTCAGCCGCTCCCAAGGCTCACCTCCGGATCGGAACCTGGGTTGCTCAACGACACCAAGCTATGTCCCCTCTCATCCAGCCAGGACTCCACAGATGGAGGTTATGACAACATTTGTCTTTCCAATCCCATGCCTGCCGACACAGACACAGGGCAGATTTCTGTTGTTTCTGAAGGCTCTGACACATGGAGCAGCCTTGAAGTTTGCATAGCTCATTTTATCTTTAGATTGTAAGAAGGTACAGAGTAAGAGCAAGGGAGAGAAAGTGATCTATACAAAGGAATAGTAAATAACTCTAAAACCATGCTGCTTTTACTCATTACATTTTGATTTAGAATAGGTTGTACTTTTTTGCGCTTGCCTAGCAGGTTAGAAAGACAAGGCATTATTCATACTAAGTCATTAAGTCAAGATATTCCGGACAAGTTGATGCAAAGCAGCAAAAGGAGGTATTATGATCCTTCTCTGAGCTTCCAACAAGACCAGCTCTTTCTTACTGGAGTACTGTAAATGAACCTAATTTGCAGACTCAGAGAGGATTCTGGCTCTGAGACTTGTGTTGTGCTCTAACAAGATACTACTGGTTAGGAATTTTTTTTTTTATGGCCAAAGGTATAGGAATCACTTTAGAGAATCCTATTTTAGTCACTTGTCTCTTGTTTTAGAAGACTTATCAAACAAAATGGCCTGTCATCATGACATGCCAACACGTTATTGATACAACTCCTTGAAGAAAAATGACCTTTGCATCCTTTCACTCTAACGGCAAACAAGGTACATCACAGCCTTCAGTTTTGTGGTGTCAGAACGTTTCACGTGAATGAATTTTATCCTCAGAAAGCTTCTGTGAAATTTGGAGGTATCGCCTCATATTTTCAGTGAAAATTGAGGCAAAGAGTATTGTGAGAGAATTGCCTTTGGTTATGTAAAAAGTCTAAATTAGAAATTGTGTTCAGGTCACCCAAGTGTCAGAACACAAGGAAATCATCCTTCCTGTTGTGTTATTCTTTGTCAGTTTTGTCTTTTACTGAATACATAGATTGTGTGTGATCATGAAAATTAAGGCCAAGTGTTTTTAAATTCCTTCTGAAGCAGGTTAATTTCTTTCTGTCTTCAACCACACAACTTTGAAAACTAGCATTTCACTGTTAAAATTATAAGGAAATTGCCTTTGGCTGGAACATAGATCTCTATTTTTTTGCTTGTTCAGGTTATTGCTTTTCCTTTGAAAAGGGCATTTGGAATCATAGCCATATGGATGCCTGGAATTCTAGCACATCACTGACTCTGAAGATGCATTTCAATATTGCACCTTCAGCTTTGTTAGGAAGAGTTTGAGTCACTTTGGACAGGCAAAAATATTGCTGCTTTTCCACTTGGATTTCTGTTTCATTACCCAAAACACAATTCATGCAGCAATCAGATATGGAATATGCTTTCAGACACTCAAAACTCTATAGTTCTGCCTCACTAAAATTTATGACTAACTAATTCCATCACCGTGGTTACAGCTTGACAAGTTTCTCCACGGCTGAGACAAGGGAGGAAGAGAGACTTTCCTCATATTGCCGGAGTTGGATAGCCACCTCATCCACTGTTGGTGCCTCCTCACCTTTCCAGTCTACTACTGCCAGTGAGTTGGCATATGAGGATGGTGCGCTCCGTACAGACTTCCTCCACATGGATTGTGAGCACTGGACTTCATCTGGGTCTGTGGGTAACTGGTCATTGTCTGGTTCACAGTAAACCAGCTCCCGCACAGCTAATTCCCTCAAGTACTGAATACCATTTTCCATATTGGTCCACTTGCCAGGATAGCATACAAAATCCTCACTGAAGGGGTACCTCTCCCTCACGCCTGGCAGAAGTCTCCTCCAGAGGCTGAGGACTTGTTCCTTTTTCCCAATGGCCTTGTCAATGATCCCTTCCCTGGCCAGGGATCCCAGCTGCTTGGCTTCCTTGCCCTCTAATTCCAAGCTGCTAGCCCCGTTATCCCAGCACCGCAGCAGCCAGGTGACAATGTGTTCGCCTGGGTGGCAGCTGAAATCTTTCCGCATGTCTCGCAGCTCACTCAGGGACAGGGACCGGGTGATGATCTCTGTCTTTATCTCCCGCGATGACCCTGGCTCATTGTTATCTTTCCCAGAGCCATCTGATTTCTTTGTGTCTTTCTTTAGTTTCACAGGGGCGACTGCTACAGGTACAGGTTGGTTATTGGGCTCAGTCCCGATGCCTGCAGCTGGAGCTTGGGCTGGAGCAGCTGCTGTGCCTGCTGGGCAAACCGGGGCTTCCCCTGCGGCTGTGGCAGTAGCAGTGGTGCTGCCGGTCGGGGGGGGTGGGGGCTGTGACTGCCTGCTGGGCTGGAGGGGCTGCAGGGCTGGCTGGGGGGGCAGCGCCAGTCACAGTGCTTCTGCTTCTTTTCCCCCCCTTTCCCCTTTAGGGCACTGAACAGTGTTGAATAGGGAAGCTCGGTAGGCGTGGGCCAGACCCCAGCACATTGCGGAGATTTGTGTCTCTCTGGAGTTCCCAGGGTATCAGCAGACTTTTTGCAGATATATTACTAGTTTGTCTGGATTCTGTACTTGTTCAGGGGTGAGTTTAAAACACACTGGTGGTGTCCACTGCCCTAGGTACTTACCCATGCTGTTCCACACACCCCGCCCCTCACAGCTATCCAGCCCCAGGGCAGGTCTCTGCATGATGTTCTTAACGACTTGTTTAACCCTAAACAAAACCTGCAACCCATTCAGGAGGTAGAACAAAAGGAGAGTGCTGGCCTGAGCATCCCACTGGTACTCGAAATTCTCAAAAGCCATTAGGACTAGCCTGAAGGAGAGAGAGGGGGTGAAAGAGGGGGGGAAGTTATCCCCTCCGGTTTTCCCCACAGGCTGGGTTTGATTATTAACAAATTCTAAGACATAGGAGCCGAGGAATGGAAATGACCGCAGTGCCACATGCAAATACAAGCCTAATTTCATGCACAGTGATGTTATCATGTCATAAGTCGATATTGTACAGTACAGCAAAATCGTCATCCTGATCCTTTTCCCCAACCTAATGAACACCACCACAGGGAACACGTACAGCAAGTACGGATTCAAAAACCACAGTCATCTGATCAAAGACTGAAACATTTTTACTGGCGACTATTTAACTAACACAGTAAATGCATATAACAAAATTTAACAAAATCTGTGAAAGCTGTTTTAACACCCGCTGCTCAGCCTTGCCATTATCCCCGCCCCATGTTGGGCGCCAAATTTAGTGTTATGGTTTGGCTGCGGCCAGCAACAAAAGCGCCACACGGCCGCCCCTCCCCCCGCCGGGGTGCGGAGGAGAACGGAAAGAAACAGGCAGAAACTGGTGGGTCGGGATAAGGGCAGTTTAACAGAACAGCAAACAAAGGGAACAGGAACAACAATGATACAGAAAAGGGGAATACACAAAACAACCCAGCAGAACAGAGCCCGCAGAACAGAGCCGCTCTCTCCCGGACCGCCGGCGCTGCGCGCTCCCCAGCTGCGAGTGAGTTCCCCCCTGCCCCGCTCCCCCCCACCGGAACCCAGCATGACGGTACATAGTATGGAATACCCTGCTCTGATTGGCCAGGTTGGGTCAGCCTGCCTGGCTGTGCCCCTTCCTGGATTCTGGTGAAAATTAACCCTGTCCTGGCCAAACCCAGGACACCGTGTGATGTCATGCTTGGTTTTCAGTGAGGGAGCTGGTCAGAGGGGAGAGGTTAATTATTGTTCGGGATCATGCTGGGCATTGGGCGATGAGAGAATTGCCCTGTGTATTCCCCTGTTTTGTATATTCTTCTTATCAGTGTTATTTTACTGTTTGATTCCTTTTCTGTTCTGTTAAACCATCCTTATCCCGACCCATGAGATTTGACTTTTTCTAGTGATTCTCCTTCCCACCCCACCAGCAGGGAGAGGCAATAGAGCGGCTGCGGGGTTCTTTGTTGCCAGCCAGGGCTAAACCATGACAGCAGGTTTCATGTAAACTTACACATTGCTCATAAACTTTGTGTGTCTCTTCCCTAAAAATTGTTTGTGTATCAGAGCTGCCACTGTGTGCAATGATCATTGGTGTTAGTTGATTGGTGAGCTAATGACAGTCCATATTTTTTAGTACTAGAATCTAGACCATGTGCACTTAAGTTTAATCCCTCCCTTTTTAATGCTTTTCCTCTTTAGTGTCATATCTTGCTTGTGAACTTAAGAAGATGGACAAACCCAGGAAACGTGTTCAGACAATTATTTCTTTTTGCTACTTCTTTGTGTAGTTTAAAATTATCATTTTTTTTAGGGTTTTACACCTGAAGTTATGTCTGTTTCTGTTAGCTTGCTACATGCCCAGCAGTGGATACCTAGGCTGAAGTGTTTTTAACTGTCTCACCAAAAAAAACCTTTCCTTACAAACTTGAATATAGTGTAGTTTCCTTAACAAATGTGAAAATTTGACTAAGTCATATTCCATAAAAATGTCATCGATTTTCTGCTATTGGAAGTCCAGATAATGGAATCATAGAATCATTAGAATCATTAATGTTAGGCGATATAAGGAGCGGTTTGCAAACAGAGCAAATCATTTAACTGTGGGAGTCTGATGTATTTGTTAAAAATCCATATAAGTCATTGATTTTATCAATAAATGATTGTAATTGTGCTTAGAAGAATAGAAATTACTGTAAAGTAACCTGAACCTCTTAAGCTTTGAAAAAGTTAATCTTTTTAGATGGTGGTTTGGATTTACTGCTGCTTTATCTGCTTTATTTTCCAGAGGAGCAAGTGCATCTATATATATTTATACTTTTTCTGTTTCTGTAGTATTTTGCAGAGCTATGCAACAAGAATTGGAAAGGAACAAAATTTTTTACATATGTAAACAGGGCAATGAAAAATACCCTCTGTCTGCTTTTTTGGATAGAAGTCCAAAGTCACATATCACCCACAGCAATGACTTTGCATTCCTTTTCTTTCATATTTTATCTCTGCTCTCTATTTTTCATATTTTATGACTTTTGCTTTAATTTGCCTTATGGCCATCAAACAAAAGTGAACAGTTATCATCAATTCATATCTAATCTTGATGATGTGCTTATACTCAACTTTATGTATACGATGTGAGAAAGTTGTAAAACTCAGTGAGGATTTTCTAACGTGTGGAATCAGGCATAGTGAAAAATGGCTGTAGGAACTGATCTGGTTTTGGCAGAGTGTCCTGGGTTTGACCGGGACAGGGTTAATTTTCACCAGAATCCAGGAAGGGGCACAGTTGGGCGGGCTGACCCAACCTGGCCAAACAGAACAGGGTATTCCATACCATGTGCCGTCATGCTGGGTTCCGGTGGTGGGGAGCTGGGCGGTGGGAACTCATTCGCGGCTCGGGAGCGCGCAGCGGCGGCGGTTCGGGAGAGAGGCTCTGTTGTGCGGTCTGTTTTGTTTTGTGTATTCCCCTTCTCTGTATCATTGTTGTTCCTGTTCCCTTTGTTTGCTGTTCTGTTAAACTGCCCTTATCCCGACCCACCAGTTTCTGCCTGTTTCTTTCCGTTCTCCTCCGCACCCCGGCGGGGGGAGGGGCGGCCGTGTGGCGCTTTTGTTGCTGGCTGCAGCCAAACCAGAACACAGAGCTATGGGGAAAAGGTGGAGCTCAACGTGTCGCATTCACCCCTTCCATATTGCCAAAGTCAGCTGCTGTACATGGCAGGTTAATCACATCTCTATTTTTCAGTAGTGGAATTTCCTTTGGTTCATTTACAGTGGAGAAAAAGAAAGCTTTTTAAGAGAAGAAAATGGTATTTTCTTTTCAGATGATGAGTGCACTGCTGAGTGCTGAATTTCTTGAGCTTGATGTACTAAGTTCTCTCAAATATCTTGTTTCCTGTGATTGGTGAACTTATGGCAAGCATATTTTGCAGACTGGTTCTTTTTCAAATTACAGTAATGAAAATTAAAAAACAGAAATAAAACTAAAAAAAAAAGAAGGAAGTTACTGCTTTCAGATGTTCTTCCACACTCTAACTCAAACATTGCATTGTTTTTTGAAATGAAATTTTGCAAGCCCTCCCAATCCACTCTGTAGTGGTTGCAGACTGGTACTTTTGGCTACTCAGGGAAATAAACATTTTAAAATAACTAAATGCATCATTGTGGAAAAACTGTTCCTGCACATGTTTAGCCACAACTTACTCAACCAAAAATGTCAGACAGTTTTAAAACTGGAACATGCGGAAGCTGCACTGAGACATATAATAATAAGCCACAACAAGGGTGCGCATTAGCAGATTGCTGGTATACTTGTTGGATGTGATGTGAGCCTGGAGACCAAAGGCTGAGAGACTTCAGTATCTTCAGAAGTGGGTTAAAAGCACACCGCTGTACATCTTGACATGATTAATTGGTCTTAAATGCTTATATGTTAAATATTTTAAAGCTTAAACGCTTAATATGTTTTCACTACAAACAATAAAGACCAGTAGAAGAATAAGAGAAAAATTAGCTGTGATTTTCAATACACTCTCTTATTTATAACCATTTTTTTTTCTCAGCTTTCTTGTCTTGCTCAGTCCCTTTCTGAAGAATTCTTTTTGCCCCTTGAAGCTGGCCTGTCCTTTCAGTAGTAGTTTAAGGTGGAACAGCTATTATAAATTAAAATCAACAGCTAATTTGGAATACTGAAGAGATATACTTCAGCTTTTGCTTGTGTAAATTTAACTGTCTATTAATGCTTACACTTATTATGGGCTCACCGTTATATTTCAGTGTAATTTCCACATTAGAGATTCAAAATTACCTTTAAGGCTCTGCAAATGCTTCAGGCAGATTCAACTTCCTGCAAATGCAATCTGTTGACCTGTCATGTGCCTCTTCATAGGCAGACAGAACTTCTCTTGGCTGTCCGGTTCTTGAGACTGTGCATAAGAAGTAGTAGGAGCAAGATTTTTGTTTTCAGAATAGATATATGCTTAGAAGTGACTTCCATAGGGGTATCCAAAGTGAAGACATATCAGAGGTATTTTGCAATCTCTTTGCCATTCTCTTTATGTTCAGTTGAAGAACTGCAAGTTTTGCAGAGTACTTGTGTATGTTGCTTCTGCAAAATGCTTCCCACAGAAACTGTAGAGTGGTAAAATTATGCATCACTTGATTTTAATGATTTTAAAAGCTTTGACTCTCACAGTCCCTGATGCTCCTCAACCTCTCCACTTCCTCTTTCAGCTCTACCATCAGGCTGAGCAGATCATTTACCTGGTTGCACCAAACACAGCTGTTGTCTCTGCTGTCCTCGAGTACGAGTGCCAGGCTCAGGCACTCCCTGCAGCCAGAGACCTCGACAGCTCTATGTTTGCGTGGGATTTCCATCTGGGTCACCACGATCCTTCCAGTAACAGCTTTCACACAAGTGGAAACCATAGCCAGAATGTCTCCTGGGAGGGCAATATCCACTAGTTGGGTTGCCAGGAGGGGGACCGTGCCCTGTCCACATGCCTTCCCTGCACGTCCTGCCTGCACAAACTGCAGTACCACACCCTGCTTGCCGACCCTGGTAGCTCGTGATCCCCAGGGGCTGCTCTTGTAAGAGAGGAGGTTCAGCTGCTGTCACACTCGACCCCGCCCACGCTGAGTCAGAGCTGCCCCTCGTTAGCAGCTCCCTCTCTCCCGCTCGGCGGCGGCGGCGGCGGCTGGGGTCTCCTCTCTCTCTCCCGGCGCTTTTGCCGCCTTGCCGTTGCGGTTTTGCCACTTTAAGAAGGGTCCCTTGGCGCGAACCTCCGCTCCAGAGCCCTTCGCCTTCGACTGAACTCATGTCTGGAAAACAAAGATTCGTCTTCTGGGCTGCCAGCCTAACCACAAATTATTTGTAAAATATCTGGCTCAGCATGTACTGTTTACATTGTGAGGGCAGGGAATGCCCAGTGGCATTTTTTCATTTTTTATTTTTTTTTTCTTTTAATAAGAAGGAGACTGAGAATGTAAGAGGGTGAGTTTTCCTCGAGCCATATTCTTCTGTGAGTGCAGGTACACACATGGAAGTTGCTAGCCTGCTGAGACAAGGCAGAATTTCATTCTTTTCCTCTAAGTTTTTAGTGCAAGCTCATCACAAAGAACTTCTCATTACTTTTCTGGATGAAGAATCTAAATCTTTTAAAAGGTGTTTGGTTTATGTAACCTTAAATCTGTGCTGTCTTAATTTTTTGTGAATTGCATTTTCACTTTCAAAGGCACATTCTTGCATGCAGACAACAGCCATTTTTCTTTGAGTGAGGCTAGAAGACAAAACACATACCAGCTTCTCACATGGCGATGTCTTTTTCATTACTCTCATTTTGCAGCTTTTGTTGTGCAGGAGAGCTCAACACAGGTTCAGATTCTGGCTTGGAGTTAACACAGACATGATGAAACAGATCCTAAGCAGGTATAAAACAGCATAGGTGCCCCGAAAGTGAGTGGCACAGTATGTCATGTCAGAGAAGGGTCTGGTCAAAGGTTTCTCTGTTATTTCTTATAGAATCAAAAGCAAATGTAAATTTACTGAAAAACATCCAAACATGAAACAAATCCCAACACTTTTTATTCTGCTAGTCAGGATGGATTCAGCAGGACGGGGCTAACAGGACTGTAGACCCCATGAACATCTTTTGTCATGCACACTGCACATCTCCAGATGTGCTTCTGAATCGCCAACAGCAATTTTGTGGCTACGTACAGTCCTGGTAGTAATAGGAAAATTAAACAGAGAATGTCAGGAATGCCTGTTTTTCTGAAGTTTTTGCAATGAGACTAATGTCGGTATTTTTAAATCAAGCTAGCAAAACTAAAATGTTGTCAGTAAAGTCGAACTATGTGTCTGGTAAGAAAAAACTTTGTCCTCTTCCTCCACGTGTGACTCAAAAGTTAGCAGTATTGAGTCCAATAATAACTCAATAGCACATTTCTCCCAAGGTAGCAGCAAAAATGGTTGTTTATTAAACACAGTGTTTGAGCTATAATGCTGTCTGTAGCACTCCATGAAAGTAAAGGCACTATTTGTTAAGATACATTCGTACTGGTGAAACTACAGCATTACCAAATAATTGCCAGCTCCTCATAAGTCTTCTTCTTCACCAGCTTCACTGCCCTTCTCTGGACATGCTCCAACACCTCAATGTCTTCCTTGTAGTGAGGGGCCCAAAAGTGAACTCGAGGTGCAGCCTCACCAGTGCTGAGTACAGGGGGACAATCACTCCCCTAGTCCTGCTGGCCACACTATTTCTGATTGAAGCCAGGATGCTGTTGGCCTTCTTGGCCACCTGGGCACACTGCTGGCTCATGTTCAGCCGGCTGTCAAACAACACCCCCAGGTCCTTTTCCACCGGGCAGCTTTCCAGCCACTCTTCCCCAAGCCTAGTAGCATTGCATGGGGTTGTTGTGACCCAAGTGCAGGACCCGACACTTGGCCTTGTTGAAACTCATACAATTGACCTCAGCCCATCGTTCCAGCCTGTCCAGATCCCTCTGCAGAGCCTTCCTACCCTCCAGCAGATCGACACTCCCACCCAACTTGGTGTCATCTGCAAACTTCCTGAGCGTGCACTCGATCCCCTCATCCAGATCATTGATAAAGATGTTAAACAAGACTGGCCCCAAAACTGAGCCCTGGGGAACACTGCTTGTGACCGTCCGCCAACTGGATTGAACTCCATTCACCACTACTCTCTGGGCTCGGCCATCCAGCCAGTTTTTTACCCAGCAAAGGGTACACCTGACTAAGCCATGAACCACCAGCTTCTCTAGGAGAATGCTTACTGTCCCAAATCTTTCTCTTTATGTTGATATATAAAATTATTCTTGCACAAGCTACTAAAGCAGCAGACTGCTGTCAGCTGGCAAGTTTACGTTCTTGTTGCATTTGGTTAGCAATATGACTGTGCTAAGCTAGTTTAATTTCTTGTTAGAACATTTTTTCAGGATGTCGAACAAAAGGAATATGGATTCTGCATACAAGTTTGGTCAGTATCAGCTTGCTGGGGATAAAGCAGTAGACTTTGAGTACACCGCTAAGTAGAAAATCCATCATTTGACCATCAGATCATGCCTTCATTTCTTTTTCTGAAGAACTTTCAGCCCAGCATTTCCAGCAGTTTCATGTTAGGATGTAATCTCAATGGGTTACAAACTTAAACGTCCTACTGTTGCTATCTCTGTATCTTGCCTTTCCTTTTATAGGGTCCTTTCAATCAGCGATCCTATTTCCAGATCTAAGTACTGTGCAGTGCAGCAGAAAATCCTCTAACTTTGGTGGTGTTTGAAACTTACAGACCCAGAGCCAACATGGTAAAAAATTGGAATTACATCTGTCTGGAGTTATTTCTTGGATGTCACAAATGAAACCACTTTCCACACAATTATTGGTTAGAAATGATTTTAAAGTAAGCAAAGAATGCAAACAAGGAAGTATAATTGAGGTGGATTGAGAACTGGCTGAATGGCAGAGCTCAGGGGGTTGTCATCAGTGGCGCTAAGTCTAGTTGGAGGCCTGTAACTAGTGGTGTCCCCCAGGGGTCAGTACTGGGCCCAGTCTTGTTCAACTTCTTCATCAATGACCTGGATGAAGACTTAGAGTGTACCCTCAGCAAGTTTGCTGATGACACCAAACTGGGAGGAGTGGTAGACACACCGGAAGGCTGTGCTGCCATTCAGCGAGACCTGGAAAGGCTGGAAAGCTGGGCAGAGAGGAACCTGATGAGGTTCAACAAAGCCAAATGCAGGGTCCTGCACCTGGGGAGGAATAACCCCATGCACCAGTACAGGCTTGGGGCGGACCTGCTTGGAGAGCAGCTCTGCGGAGAGGGACCTGGGTGTGCTGGTGGATGACAGGTTAACCATGAGTCAGCAGTGTGCCCTGGCTGCCAAGAAAGCCAATGGGATCCTGGGGTGCATTAGGAGGAGTGTGGCCAGTAGGTCGAGGGAGGTTCTTCTCCCCCTCTACTCTGCCCTAGTGAGGCCCCATCTGGAGTACTGTGTCCAGTTCTGGGCTCCCCAGTTCAAGAAAGATGAGGAGCTACTGGAGAGAGTCCAGCAGAGGGCTACGAGGATGATGAGGGGACTGGAGCATCTCTCCTATGAGGAAAGGCTGAGGGAGCTGGGCTTGTTCAGCCTGAAGAAGAGAAGGCTGCGAGGGGACTTTATAAATGCTTATAAATATCTCAAGGGTGGGTGTCAAGAGGAGGTGGCCAGACTCTTTTCAGTGGTGCCCAGTGACAGGACAAGGGGCAATGGGCACAAACTGAAGCACAGGAAGTTCCGTCTGAACATGAGGAAGAACTTCTTCCCTCTGAGGTTGATGGAGCCCTGGAACAGGCTGCCCAGGGAGGTTGTGGAGTCTCCTTCTCTGGAGATATTCAAGACCCGCCTGGACGCGGTCCTGTGCAGCCTGCTGTAGGTGACCCTGCTTTGGCAGGGGGGTTGGACTAGATGATCCCCAGAGGTCCCTTCCAACCCCTACCATTCTGTGATTCTGTGGTTCTGTTATTGTATTAGCAAAATTAGAACATCTTGAAATTGTATTCGAAGATGCAAAGCCTGTACCTCTGAAAAGTAGCTCCTGAAAGTAACTACAGTAAATAAGTGATACATTTTAAGAATCCAGGGGTATCATAATTAAGTGCCATTTGCAAATATTTTCCAGCACTGTGTAAAGTTAACTGCACGTTTAAAATATATTGTTTCCTGCTGCTGACTTTTTATTGTCCTGTGACTGTAATTAATAAATACTGGCCTGGTATGCTTAAGGATATAATTTTGTGCAGGAAACCACAATAAGGTCTAGGAATAACTGCAACACAAGATCAAGATTAAAAGACAGAATTTTGCAAAAATCATTTGACATTTTTATCGAAAGTGTTTCTCTAAATACAGTAATTCTAATGATGAGTTCATGTACAAAGATAAATGTTAGCAAGAATAACTGACATTTAATGTTGCCACACACCAAAACAGTTATATAAGACTTGATCAAGGCATGATGTTACCTTGTCATCTGGTTCAACACTCAGCTTGAAAACCATTTTGTTATAATATTTTACAATCTTTCTAGCCATGAAGAGTTTGGCTTTAAAGATTATGTGTTAGGTGTGGAATTTGGCTCAGTCTTCTACTGATGCTGGCAAAACTGCTCTTGAGGACAACTGCCAGCCTTGGAGATCTATACAAGACATGGTTGAATATATTCTGTCATTGGGCCAAAGAAACAAAAAAATGAGCAGCTACTTTCTTTCTATAATGGGCAAAGATTAGAAAATGCCCATTTTTTCTATTAAAATGCATTGCTTAAATTAATGGATAAACTTTGAGAAGTCATAATTTAATTGCTATTTGTTGCCACAAAAGCTCCTATCAAGATTATGGATGTTTTGTGGAAGGAAGTGGCACATAATAAAGACAGTACTTTTCCTGAAGTGCTTAAAGTCTTAAAATGGTCTGCCTTTAGCCTTAAGAAAGTTAGCATCTAGTCCAAGCTGAATACCTAGGCTTCTTTTATAGCCAAGGGGGAGACAGCTGACTTCTTGGGACATACATTTCACTGAGACAATTTTCTGCAGAGCTTAATGTTAACCTGTGTAATGGTAACCTCCTGGGAGTTTACAGTTGGGAGCCCTGAAAACATCCCTGCCACACATGATTCTGTCTGTGGCAGGAGGAAAAGGCTGCAACACGGGAAGAACAAGTTAATAGGAAACACTTGTACTTCTTAAAGAGAGCTGTGCTCAAGTCTGCAGTTTCAAGAGAAATCTTCACAGTTCAGCATTTGGTTCTATATAAAATGTCAAATTTTTTGATGTGCAGGACAATAAAACAGAACAGACTTGAATATAGATTTTCTACTTCCTTGACAGATGATCTAACCTGTAGTTTAGTCTAAGCAGTGAGTTAATCACCAAATGGGCCATAGGTGGGTCTAAGGGCATTGTAGAATTTTTATACTAGCCAGGGGCAGCTAACTACAATGAAGTACCAGAAGCAAAAATTTACAACCAGTTGTTACTCTTCTTTCCTAAGTGTTACAGTTTGGCTGTGGCCGGCAACAAAAGGGCCACGCGGCCGCTCTGCCACCCCTCCACGCTCTGGGGTGGGGAAGAGAATGGAAAGAAAACAGGCAAAAACTGGTGGGTCGGGATAACGGCAGTTTAACAGAGCAGCAAACAAAGGGAACAGCAACAACAATGATACCGATAATGGGAATACACAGGACTTGTTTTTCCAGGCCCAGCATGGTATTCTGGGCGGTGGCATGGGGCACAGGGTAGGTTTCCAGCCATCCGGTGGTTGCTTCCACCACTGTGAGCACATAGCGCTTGCCTTGGTGGGTTTGTGTCAGTGTGATGTAGTCAGTCTGCCAAGCCTCCCTGTATTTATATTTTAGCCATCGTCCTCCATATCACTGAGGCTTTACCCGCTTGGCTTGCTTGCTTGCAGCGTGTCCTGGGTTTGGCCAGGACAGGGTTAATTTTCACCGGACTCCAGGAAGGGGCACAGCCGGCACAGCCAGGGGATGGGGGCTGACCACACCTGGCCAAACAGAGCCGGGTATTCCATACCATGTGCCATCATGCTGGGTTCCGGTGGGGGGGGGGGGGGGCAGCGCGGCGGGAACTCACTCGCGGCTGGGGAGCGCGTGGCGCCGGTCCCGTCTGGGAGAGAGGGTCTGTTGTGCGAGTTTGTGTCGTATTTTCTCCTTATCTGTATCGTTGTTGTTACTGTTCCCTTTGTGTGCTGTTCTGTTAAACTGCCCTTATCCTGACCCACCAGTTTCTGCCCCTTTCTTTTCTTTGTCCTCCGCACCACGGTGGGGGGAGGGGTGGCCGCGTGGTGCTTTTGTTGCCGGCGGCAGCCGAAAACAAAACACAGCACATGTTTCACATTCATGGATAACCTGTGCGATAGTGTCCATGGTCAAGTCCACCCCTTGCTCACGAGTCCATCTGTATGATGCATCTCTTCCTTGGTGGCCCGAGGTGTCATGGGCCCACCGAGCTATAAAGAGTTCATCCTTATGTTGCCAGTCCAGATCCACCTGAACCACTTGATTCTTGGCAGCCTGATCCACCTGGTGGTTGTTTTGATGTTCCTCAGTGGCCCAACTCTTAGGGACATGGGCGTCCACGTGACAGACTTTTACAACCAGCTGCTCCAGGCGGGCAGCAGTATCTTGCCACAATGGGGCAGCCCAGATGGGTTTGCCTCTGTGCTGCCAGTTGATCTTCTTCCATTGCTGCAGCCACCCCCACAAGACACTGGCCGCCATCCAGGAGCCGGTGTAAAGGTAGAGCACTGGCCACTTCTCTCGATGGGCAATGTCTAAAGCCAGCTGGATGGCTTTCACCTCTGCAAACTGGCTGGACTCACCTTCTCCCTCGGCCGTTTCCACAACTTGTTGTGTAGGGCTCCATACAGCAGCCTTCCACCTCCGCTGCTTCCCCACAATGCGACAGGACCCATCCGTGAACAGGGCATACTGTTTCTTATCTTCTGGCAGCTGGTTATACAGTGGGGCCTCTTCAGCACGTGTCACCTCCTCCTCTGGCGATGCTCCAAAATCTTTGCCTTCTGGCCAGTCCATGATTACCTCCAGAATTCCTGGGCGACTGGGGTTTCCCATTCGGGCGTGCTGGGTGATCAGCATGACCCACTTACTCCACGTAGCATCAGTGGCATGACGTGTGGGGAGGGGACCCTCTCTTCGAACATCCAGCCCAGGATCGGCAATCGTGGTGCTAGGAGGAGCTGTGCTTCAGTGCCGACCACTTCTGAAGCAGCTCCAACGCCTCCATATGCTGCCAGAATCTCTTTTTCAGTGGGAGTATAGCGGGCCTCGGATCCTTTGTATCCCCGGCTCCAAAACCCCAGGGGTTGACCTCGAGTCTCCCCTGGTGCTTTCTGCCAGAGACTCCAGGTTGGGCCATTCTCCCCGGCTGCGGTGTAGAGCATGTTTTTAATATCTTGCCCTGACCAGACTGAACCAAGCGCTACGGCGTGAACTATCTCACATTTAATTTGTTCAAATGCCTGTCATTGCTCAGGGCCCCATTCAAAATCATTCTTCTTCCGGGTCACGTGGTACAGAGGACTTACAATCTGGCTGTAATTTGGGATGTGCATCCTCCAAAAACCCACAACACCTAAGAAGGCCTGTGCTTCCTTTTTGCTGGTTGGTGGAGACATAGCTGCTATTTTGTTGATGACATCCATTGGGATCTGACAACGCCCATCCTGCCATTTTATTCCTAAAAACTGGATCTCTTGCGCAGGTCCCTTGACTTTACTTCGCTTAATGGAGAAACCGACTTTCAGAAGGATCTGAACTATTTTCTCCCCTTTCTCAAAAACTTCCTCCGCTGTGTCACCCCATACAAGGATGTCATCGATGTACTGCAGATGTTCTGGAGCTTCACCCTTTTCCAGTGCAGTCTGGATTAGTCCATGGCAAATGGTGGGACTGTGTTTCCACCCCTGGGGCAGTCGATTCCAGGTGTACTGGATGCCCCTCCAGGTGAAAGCAAACTGTGGCCTGCACTCTGCTGCCAAAGGGATGGAGAAGAATGCATTAGTGATGTCAGTGGTGGCATACCACTTGGCTGCCTTTGACTCCAGGTGATCTTGAAGTTCTAGCATGTCTGGCACGGCAGCACTCAGCAGTGGTGTGACTTCATTCAGGCCACGGTAGTCTACTGTCAGTCTCCACTCTCCAGTAGATTTTCTCACTGGCCATATGGGACTGTTAAAGGGTGAGCGAGTTTTGCTGATCACTCCTTGACTCTCCAGCTGGCGGATCAGCTGATGAATGGGGAGAAGGGAGTCTCGGTTAGTACGATATTGTCGCCGGTGCACCGTTGTGGTCGCGATTGGCACCTGTTGTTCTTCAACCCTCAGCAACCCCACAACGGAAGGATCCTCCAAGAGACCAGGCAAAATGGACAACTGTTTAATTTCTTCCGTCTCCACAGCAGCTATGCCAAAAGCCCACCGATACCCCCTTGGGTCCTTGAAATAACCTCTCCTAAGATAGTCTGTACCAAGGATGCACGGAGCCTCGGGGCCAGTCACAATGGGGTGCTTCTGCCACTCCTGCCCAGTGAGGCTCTCTTCAGCCTCCAGTACACTCAGCTCTTGGGACCCCCCTGTCACTCCAGAAATACAGATGGACTCTGACCGTTTGAACTCTGATGGCATTAAAGTACACTGTGCACCAGTGTCCACTAGAGCTTTATACTCTTGTGGATCTGACGTGCCAGGACACCGAATCCACACCGTCCAATAAATACGGTTGTCCCTTTCCTCCACCTGGCTGGAGGCAGGGCCCCTCTAATCCTCGTCAGAGAATTTGCTGCTCACCTGCTGTAAAAATGACTTGGAGGTCCCTTCCAGAGGATCGGAATCAAGGTCAAACTGCCTACCTGGTCTGGAGAGCTGTCTGCTGGAAACTGGAGCGGCATTTTTCCTAACAGAATCCCCTTTTGTGAACGTTTTACCTCGCAACTCACGCACTTGTGCCTCTATACTTGAGGTGGGTTTTCCATCCCACTTCCTCATGTCCTCTCCGTGGTCACGCAGGTAGAACCACAGGGTGCCCCGTGGTGTGTAGCCTCTGTATTCTCTGTCCTGAGCAGAGGAACGCTTGCCCCTAATAGCTGAGACACTGGCCCGTACAGGTGGGGAGTAGGACATATTCTTTTCTAGTCGCTTTGTCACCGAAAATCCGGGAATAGACCTCGTAACACCAATGTAGTGTTAAAAGGCAGGCATTCTTTATTGCGACGTCGGATGCACGGGGGATAATTCCGCCGAACGTGCATGCCCCATACCCTTTCCGTGCAGTTTATATAGATCAGAATATACATATTCATCTGATTACATAAGTCCTTTTTTTCATAGTCAAATCAGTCCATTTTCATACACTCCTCCCACCCGCACTTGCGCAGTGCCTCCTAGTGGTGGTCGTTGGGGGTCCTAAGATGAAGGCTTATCCTCTTCATCACAGTTTCTGCGCAAACTCAGTCCTCTTCTGGCTCTTGTCCCTGCGGCACGGGTCATCTTGACCAGTTCTAGGCACCTGCTGGTTTTAATTAAAACTAACTTCTTTGGGGAGAGATGTATGACTTTTTGCTTCAATTAATTCACACAATAGATAGGTACCACAAATACACCTGCAGTCATTTAATAGCACTATTTCTATTAAAAAAAATCCCCCTTCACCATTATTGTTTAACATTAATGATTACCTAGGGACTAAACCCTCTGTTCCCAGATCTAATGTCCAGATGGGCAGGGCTGTACAAGGGACATAGCAGCATTGTTCGTGCTTTATGATTAACTAATTCCATCACCGTGGTTACATTTCCCCCCTTTGGAAGTTTTGAAATAATTATCTTTTCAATACTTCCATAATTAAATTTTTTTTAATCATATAATGATTAAATATTATTAAAATATACTTTTCAAAATTACAACACTACACTTATAGTCCACTTGTTTCGCTATAGGGTGGTGGAAGTGTAACAACCGACTCACTAAGGTTTTGTCTTCTTGCAATAGCCTGAATAATCATTCGATTAAAAGCTGTTCTGTTGGTGAGTTCCTTTTTTAGACAATAATAAATGAGCAGTATTATTAAAACTACTACCAGTAAAAGCAGTCCGGTACCAACTAAAGATTTGACCCAAGTACTAATATTTCACCTGAATCCATTAAAAATTTTATGAAGCCAATTTTCTTGCATGTCTTGTTGAATTTCCCCATGGGACTGATTCTCCTACCGCCCTTGGGATTGGAAGACATGTAGTTATTTGGGTCACATTTTGTAAATTTGCAAATTCTTTTATAAGCCCAATCATCAAATTTTTTTTCTGGAGTCCTCCTTAGGAGGTATATTAATTGTTCTGCTTTTATTGGCAGTGAATCAACGTTTTCTGTTCTTACTTCTAATACACTGAACAGTGCTCCTATTATCATTAGTTTTCAGATCGAGATACAGTCTCCTCGCATTTTACAGCAATAACTACTCTTTTTAGATATATTTCAAAGTCAGTTTTGCAGTCTCTGGATCTCTATTGATGACTCTTCACGAAGGGGCTTTCTTCACTTGAGTGTAGTGTATCCACGGTTCCACCCCTTCTACTTTGATCACAGTGTAAGTTGTTAACAGTACCTGAAAAGGTCCTTTCCACTTCTTCTGCAGTGGTTCAGAGTTCCAAGTCCTTATGTACATGAAATCACCTGGTTGATACTGATGCACAGGTGTATCCAAAGCAAGCGATCTGGTCAGCACAATGTATTTTCGGAGTGCTTCAAGTGTTTTTCCTAAAGAAACCAAATACATTTTTAAATCTGTTTCCCCTGCTATTTTTATATCCCCTGGGATTAAAGGAGTCTGATAAGGTTTGCCATACAAAATTTCGTATGGACTTACACCATCTTTAGGTCTTGGTTGGATTCTGATTTTCAGAAGTGCTAATGGTAAAGCTTGTGGCTATTTTAAAGACACCTTTTGACAAATTTTACTTATTTGTCTTTTTAATGTTTGGTTCATTTTTTCAATTCTCCCACTTGATTGTGGCCTCCAGGGGGTATGTAAATTCCAATTTATTTTTAAAATTTTACTTACTTGCTGAACTATTTCTGCTACAAAATGTGGTCTCCTATCGGAAGACATGCCAATTGGTACCCTAAACTTTGGTATTATTTCTTTCAACAATATTTTAACTACTTCTCTCGCTTTGTTGGTGTGACAAGGAAAGGTTTTCGGCCATCCAGAAAAAGTATTAATTAATACTAATAGATACCTGAATCCATTCTGCCTGGGCAGTTTAGAAAAATCAACTTGTCAATAATCTCCTGGGGTGTTACCCTGTTTTGTTACTCCTAGGGGTGCTCTTTTCCGATTTAAAGGATTATTTTTGAGACAAATTGGACACTTAGTTACTATAGATTTCATTACTCCTGTCATTCCTACACACACTGCAGATGATTTTAGGCTCTAGACTATAGCATCTACACCCCAATGTGTCTGTGCATGTTTTTCTTTCGCAAGTTCTATCATGACTTGCGGGGTTACTGTTACCTGCTTTTCTGGTGTTACCCACCACTCTTCTGTATTTTGTGATGCCTTTAATTGTTCTGTCAATTGTTCATTCAATTTACTGTATTTTGTTTCAGATTTGGGATTTTTATTTGTTTTACTGGTACTAGTGCAAAGATACCTTGTTCCGCAGCCTCTTTTGCTGTTTTGTCTGCCAATCGATTACCTATGTTTACAGCTGTCCGACCAAATTGATGAGTTTTGCAGTGCATCACTGCCACTTCTTTTGGTTTTTGCGCCTCTTCGAGGAGCTGAAGGATTTCTTCTTTATGTTTTATTGATGAACTTTGGGCTGAGAGCAGTCCTCTTTCTTTCCAGATGGCTCCATGAGCATGAATTACACCAAATGCATATTTAGAGTCAGTCCATATATTTACCCTTTTTCCTTTTGCCATTCGCAAGGCTTGCCTCAATGCCACCAGTTCTGCTTTCTGCGCCGAGGTATTTGCAAGTAGCGTTCCTGACTCCAGTACCTCGGTGGTGGTGACAAAAGCATATCCGGCCATTCGTCTTTTTTCTTTCACAAAGCTGCTTCCATCCGTGAACAACTCTAGATCAGGGTTCTCCAGAGGCTCATCCCTCAGGTCCGGTCTGCTAGAATAGACTTGTTCAACAGTTAGCAGACAGTCATGTTCTAGATTTTCTGTTGGATTTTTTGTTGACAGAAACATTGCTGGATTTACGATGGTTGTGGTTTTCAGTTCCACATCATCCTGCTCTAGCAAGACAACCTGATATTTCAGCATTCTGCTGGGGGACAGCCAATGACCCCCCTTTTGTTCTAGAACAGTTACCACCATGTGTGGTACATACACCACTATCTTTTGGCCCATAGTCAATTTTCAAGTTTCCTGAATCAGCAATACTATCGCTGCCACGGCGCGCAAACATCCCGGCCATCCTTTACTCACGTTGTCAAGTTGTTTAGAGAAGTATCCTACTGGTCGCTTCCAGGATCCCAGACGTTGTGCCAGTACTCCAAGGGCCAGGTGTTGCCTCTCATGGACAAACAGTTTTCTTGTGGGGCTATTTTTAAATCCTTGTGGAAGTACAGTCCATGTCAGTTGCATCTTTCATCCTGTTGCAGGGCTCTCTCATTCAAAAGCAAATATGCTTTGACTTTGTGCATCCAGAGGTATGCAAAAGAAGGCATCCTTTAAATCTAGTACAGTAAACCATTTATGCTCCTCTTTCAGGGATGTCAATAAAGTATAGGGATTGGCTACTACTGGGTGTATATCTTGAACTATTTGATTTATAGCTCTTAGATCCTGGACTAGTCGATATTCCCGTCCCCCAGGTTTCTTTACCGGTAATATAGGTGTGTTGTATTCTGACTCGCATTCTACCAAAAGCCCATATTCCAAAAATTTCATGATTAACCCCTCTAATCCTTTTCGTGCCTCCCACTTAATAGGATATTATTTTTGTCTTACCGGTTTGGATCCAGGTTTTAAGGTCACTTTTACCAGTTCTGCCAATTTGGACTGTCCCGGAACTTCATTTGCTTAAACCAAGCGGGATTACTGCGTTTTCTACCTCTTCTGGAATTTGTTCCTCCTTAAAAGAATCCTGTAACACAAACACCTTTGCCTCTATGGCTTTTGATTCTGGTATCAATAATTCAACTTCTTTATTTTTTTTTTTTAAAGTTATTTGTGCCTCTAATTTGCTTAATAAATCTTGTCTTAACAAAAGCAATGGACATTCAGGCATATATAGAAACTGGTGAGTTACTCACTGTTTTCTCAATCTAAATTTCAACAGTTCTAAGAAAGGTTAATTTTGTTTTTACCCTGTCGCACCAACAACATTTACAGATTTATGACTACATTTCCCTTTACATGTGTTTAATACCAAATAAATGGTCCTTGTATTTATTAAAATTTTTACTTCCTTATTCCCTAGCTTTAGTGTGACCAGGGGTTTAGCTAGGGTTGACTCCCCCGGTCCTCTTCATGATTTCTTATCTAAAGTCATCAATTTAATCGCGCGAAGAGTCCTGCTACTTCTTTCCACGACCTTAAATCAGTTATTGAAAACAGAACCTTTACTGTCACCGGACCAATATTTCCTACTGCCTCTCAGAGGGGAGCCTGGAGGGGAGCTGGCTCCGCTACCCCCCCTGTCCTTCCCTGCGTTTTTCCCGAAACCAGGCTAAATCCTCCTGTCCCCCCCCCCCAGGAGAAACGGAAGGACTGTCTGTCTCAGATTTTCGGTCCTCCTCAGGCTCATATTTCAAACACTCTTTGCCAACACTACAAGCGACGCAACATTTCTTTGAACCCTTTTCGCAGTTTCCTTTTTTTTTTAAAGCCATTACCATAGAACCGAGCGGATGTATCCCACACTGCCTTTGCTATTCCGAATGATTTCTCAACGAGAAAAACAAATCTACATATGTCATTTTTTCCTATTTACCTTCCTTTTTACAAAACAACATTAATTGCAAAATGGTATTATAACACAGTGTCCCGTCCTCCGGCCACTTCTTCCCGTCATCCAGAGTATATAACGGCCACCGATGATTACAATATTTAATTAACTGTTTCCGAGTTAAAGGATCCCCCCCAGCTCTTTCCAGTGCTTTAAAATACATCCCAAAGGCGTGCCCCTTGGGATGGGTCTTTTACTCGGAAAGGTGCCCATCCTTCAAATGACCAGTGGTAGTGATTGTGCACTATATCACAAACACTAATCAGAGGGACCCCAACCCTTGTTGGAGCTCCCTTTTGGGATTCCAGCCCCCTGCTGAGATCCTGGAGACTTCAACCCCCTGTTGAAGACCTCCCCCTTGGGCCCCGCTCCACCGGCTTTCACCGAGCAGAGACTTTCCACAAAGGTACCTTTCAGCCCAACTCTACGAGGTTTTCACCACGATTTACGAGCAGGCGTATATTATACCTAAAGAATGCCTTAATTAAATTCCAGGGGACTTACTTGGAATCCTTCGGTCCGGGGATCAGAGGTTCTCCTCGAGAATCCCTCGACGCCGGCTGGAGGTCCCGTGATCCCGCGGATCCGTCGGTATTCACAAGCAGGGTCCCATCTGGGTCGCCAGAAACTGTCACCGAAAATCCGGGAATAAAACCTCGTAACACCAATGTAGTGTTAAAAGGCAGGCATTCTTTATTGCGACGTCGGATGCACGGGGGATAATTCCGCCGAACGTGCATGCCCCATACCCTTTCCGTGCAGTTTATATAGATCAGAATATACATATTCATCTGATTACATAAGTCCTTTTTTTCATAGTCAAATCAGTCCATTTTCATACACTCCTCCCACCCGCACTTGCGCAGTGCCTCCTAGTGGTGGTCGTTGGGGGTCCTAAGATGAAGGCTTATCCTCTTCATCACAGTTTCTGCGCAAACTCAGTCCTCTTCTGGCTCTTGTCCCTGCGGCACGGGTCATCTTGACCAGTTCTAGGCACCTGCTGGTTTTAATTAAAACTAACTTCTTTGGGGAGAGATGTATGACTTTTTGCTTCAATTAATTCACACAATAGATAGGTACCACAAATACACCTGCAGTCATTTAATAGCACTATTTCTATTAAAAAAAATCCCCCTTCACCATTATTGTTTAACATTAATGATTACCTAGGGACTAAACCCTCTGTTCCCAGACCTAATGTCCAGATGGGCAGGGCTGTACAAGGGACATAGCAGCATTGTTCGTGCTTTATGATTAACTAATTCCATCACCGTGGTTACAGCTTGACCAGTTTCTCCACGGCTGAGACAAGGGAGGAAGAGAGACTTTCCTCATATTGCCGGAGTCGGACAGCCACCTCATCCACTGTTGGTGCGTCTTTAGCTTTCCAGTCTACTATTGCCAGTGAGTTGGCATATGAGGATGGTGCGCTCCGCACAAACTTCCTCCACATGGATTGTGAGCACTGGACTTCATCTGGGTCTGTGGGTACTTGCTCATCGTCTGTGTCACAGTAAACCAGCTCCCGCACAGCTAATTCCCTCAAGTACTGAATACCCCTTTCCATATTGGTCCACTTGCCAGGATAGCATACAAAATCCTCACTGAAGGGGTACCTCTCCCTCAGGCCTGGCAGAAGTCTCCTCCAGAGGCTGAGGACCTGTTCCTTTTTCCCAATGGCCTTGTCAATGCCCCCATCCCTGGCCAGGGATCCCATCTGCTTGGCTTCCTTGCCCTCTAATTCCAAGCTGCTGGCCCCATTATCCCAGCACTGCAGCAGCCAGGTGGCAATGTGCTCGCCAGGGTGGCGGCTGAAATCTTTCCGCATGTCTCGCAGCTCGCTCAGGGACAGGGACCGGGTGGTGATCTCTGTCTTTATCTCCCGCGATGACCCTGGCTCATTGTCGTCCATCCCGGAGCCATCTGATTTCTTTGTGTCTTTCTTTAGTTTTACAGGGGCGACTGCTACTGGCACAGGTTGGTCATTGGGCTCAGCCGCGATGCCTACTGCTGGAGCTGGGGCTGCAGCAGCTGCTGTGCCTGCCGGGCAAACCGCAGCCGCCCCTGCGGCTGTGGTGCCGGTCGGGGTGGGGGGGGGGGCTGTGACTGCCTGCTGGGCTGGAGGGGCTGCAGGTCCGGCTGTGGGGGCAGCGCCAGTCGCAGTGCCTGCCGCTTCGTTTCCCCCCCTTTCCCCTTTAAGGCACTGAATCAGGTTGAACAGGGCTCAGTAGGTGTGGGCCAGACCCCAGCCCATTGCGGTGATTTGTGTCTCTCTGGAGTTCCCAGGGTGGCAGAACACTTTTTGCAGATATTTTACTAGTTTGTCCGGATTCTGCACTTGCTCAGGTGTGAGTTTCAAAGACACCGGGGGTGCCCACTTCCCTAGACACCTGCCCATGCTGTCCCACACACCCAGCCACTCACAGCTATTCAGCCCCGGGGCAGGTCTCTGCATGATGTTCTTAACTACCTGTTTAACCCTAAACAAAACCTGCAACCCATTCAGGAGGCATAACAATAGGAGAGTGCTGGCCTGAGCATCCCACTGGTACTCGAAATTCTCAAAAGCCATTAGGACTAGCCTGAAGGAGAGAGGGGGTGTGAAAGAGTGCCCCTTCCTGGATTCCAGTGAAAATTAACCCTGTGCTGGCCGAACCCAGGACATTGTCTTACATAGTGACCAATTCTGGAGAACAGGTTAAGAAAGTGGTTTCTTGGCACTTGGACTTGCAAGTAGCGTTCGAAACCTGAATGAAGGATATGAGTTCCCTAAAAATTAAGGGGAAGATTTTGGGATGCAGTGGGATTCTTGATGCCCTGCACATCGGTTTGGTGGAGCCCAAGCTGACTCAGATCCCATACATACATATCCTCTGCTTTCAATGTGTGTGTGAGAGTAGGGTTCACAGGGCAGAACCAGTCCCTTATAGAGTCAGAATTTGGCTCAGTGATTTATACCTCAAATGCCATTGACTTTGTGTCTACTTTTTCTTTTAAAACCCAGTCAAGGAAGAAAACAGCCCCACCAGTCATCTTTCGTATAGTAATCTGTGGGCATTTACTATCCTCTGGCTCCTAAGCAATTGTCCTAACCATCAGTTCAGAAGGTACGTAGGAAGTGGCAATTGTCCCACCTCTCACCATGAGGATTGCTACTATAGAGCCAAGGGTCAAAATTAGTGTGCCTAGAGAGGAAGGAAGTAGGTGGAAACTTGTATCCATTTCAAGAATAAGGATGTAGAATCATAGAAAGTTTTGGGTCAGAAGGGACCCCTAGAGGTCATCTAGTCCAACCCCCCCGCAGCGAGCAGGGACACCGCTAACTAGATCAGGTTGCTCAAAGCCCTGTCCAACCTGGTCTTGAATGTTTCCAGGGATGGGGCCTCCACTACCTCTCTGGGCAACCCGTTCCAGTGTTTCACAACCCTCATTATAAAGAATTTCTTCCTTATATCCAGCCTAAACCTTTGTTGTCTTATTAAACTGTCTTTATCTCAACCCATGAGTTTTACTTTTTTGTCCATTTCTCTGGGGGAAGAGGAGGGGTAAGAGAGCAGCTGTTGAGTGCTTAGTTGTGACAGTACTTTTTGGTGTCAAACACGGGGCTCAAACCCACAACCCTGGCATTAAGAGTCCCATGCTCCACCAACTGAGCTAGCCAGGCTAGACATGCTAGAACTTAATTATGAACTGGAGTCAAAGGCAGCCAAGTGGTATGCCACAACTGCCATCGCTAATGCGTTTTCCTCAGTCCCTTTGGTGGCACAGTGCAGGCCACAGTTTGCTTTCACCTGGAGGGGCATCCAGTACACCTGGAATCGACTGCCCCAGGGGTGGAAACACAGTCCCACCATTTGCCATGGACTAATCCAGACTGCCCTGGAAAAGGGTGAAGCTCCAGAACATCTGCAGTACATCGATTACATCATTGTACGGGGTGACACAGCGGAGGAAGTTTTTGAGAAAGGGGAGAAAATAGTTTAGATCCTTCTGAAAGCCGGTTTCGCCATTAAGCGAAGTCAAGGGACCTGCGCAAGAGATCCAGTTTTTAGGAATAAAATGGCAGGATGGGCGTTGTCAGATGCCAATGGAGGTCATCAACAAAACAGCAGCTATGTCTCCACCAACCAGCAAAAAGGAAGCACAAGCCTTCTTAGGTGTTGTGGGTTTTTGGAGGATGCATATTTCAAATCACAGTCATATTGTAAGCCCTCTCTATCAAGTGACCCGGAAGAAGAATGATTTCAAATGGGGCCCTGAGTCCAAGGGCCTTTGAGCAAATTAAACAGGAGATAGTTCATGCAGTAGAACTTGGGCCAGTCCAGTCAGGGCAAGATGTTAAAAATGTGGTCTACGCTGCAGCCGGGGAGAATGGCCCAACCTGGAGTCTCTGGCAGAAAGCACTAGGGGAGATGCAAGGGCGACCCCTGGGGTTTTGGAGTCAGGGATACAGAGGATCCAAGCCTCACTATACTCCCACTGAAAAAGAGATTCTGGCAGCATATGAAGGAGTTTGAAAATGGTTGCTTTCAAAATGGTTGGTACTGAGGCACAGCTCCTCTTAGCACCATGATGGCTGGTGCTGGGCTGGATGTTCGAAGAGAGGGTCCACTCTATATATCATGCCACTGATGCTAGGTGGAGTAAGTAGACTACACTGATCACACAACAGACTCGAATAGGAAACCCCAGCTGCCCAGGGATTCTGGAAGTTATCATGAACTGGCCAGAAGGCAAAGATTTTGGAATATCACTCGAGGAGGAGGAGGTGACACGTGCTGAAGAGGCCCCACTGCATAACAAACTGCCAGAAGATGAGAAACAGCATGCCCTGTTCACGGATGGGTCCTGTCGCATTTTAGGGAAGCAGCGGAGGTGGAAGGCTGCTGTATGGAGCCCTACACGACAAGTCACGGAAACTGCCGAGGGAGAAGGTGAGTCAAGCCAGTTTGCAGAGGTGAAAGCCATCCAGCTGGCTTTAGACATTGCCAGTCGAGAAAAGTGGCCAGTGCTCTACCTTTACACTGAATCCTGGACAGTGGCCAATGCCTTGTGGGGGTGGCTGCAGCAATGGAAGAAGAACAACTGGCAGCGCAGAGGCAAACCTATCTGGGCTGCCCCATTGTGGCAAGATATTGCTGCCCAGCTTAGAGAAGCTGATTGCAAAAGTCCGTCATGTGGACACCCACATCCCTAAGAGTTGGGCCACTGAGGAACATCAAAACAACCACCAGGTGGATCAGGCTGCCAAGATTCAAGTGGATCTGGACTGGCAACATAAGAGTGAGCTGAGTGGGCCCATGACACCTGAGGCCATCAAGGAAGACACACGACATATAGATGGGCTCGTGACCGAGAGGTGGACTTGACCATGGACACTGTCTCACAGGTTATCCGTGAATGTGAAACATGCACTGCAATCAAGCAAGCCAAGCGGGTAAAGCCTCAGTGGTATGGAGGATGATGGCTGAAATATAAATATGGGGAGGCTTGGCAGATTGATTATACCACACTCCCACCAATCCGCCAGGACAAGCACTATGTGCTTACAATTGTGGAAGCAACCGCCGGATGGCTGGAAACCTACCCTGTGCCCCATGCCACTGCCCAGAATACCATCCTGGGCCTTGAAAAGCAAGTCCTATGGAGACATGTCACCCCAGAAAGAATGGTTAGGCAGTGCTTGGATCCCACCATCCACACAGGAAGAAAATTGGATGCAAGTAAATCATTCTACACCCATACGTTACATAACAGATTTGCCATCAGTATGTACCATTCTCAGCCTAATTTTACCCTTCTTTACACCCAGCAGGTTATGGTATGCGCTTTACATCTATATGTCTTCTATTAGCATTTGCGTTCTTATGTCTGTTTTTAGTGTTGTAGTTTGTGTGGGCCTCAATGAGAAGATTGTAGAAAGCTGAAGGCCGAATTATGTCAGCTCTTATCATCAACAGCATCTGGCTAAACAAAAAAGGGGGAGATGGGGGAAACCATATAACTTGAGACAGAACAGCACTGTCTCATGACCCTGTAGGATCAGCGCATCCTGTGCCTCCCTTCTCTGTTCTCAGGAGATAAGCTGTTTTCACACATCCAGCTGCAAAAGATCCTGGAAAACAGCAACCGTGAACTGGCATTCGCAAAGCCACGAATCCAAAGCTGATTGGCTCTAGTAACTATTGTATTAGTATATAAGGTATTCACTTGAGCAATAAAACGATTCTGATCGAGCACAAGACTCGGGTCCGTGCCATCATATGCCACACTGGAAATAGAACAGCTTCCTCAGTAGTAGGTGTTCTACCTCAAGGACAGATGAGGCCAGATGTACAGGGTGGTATGGCAATACTGTGATATGATGGTCACAAGCATTGTGGCTTTTGAGAAGAGCTCAGCCTCTAGGATTATCAATTCAGGATTATTTTTCAGAATTTGTTACTGGATACCTTTTTCACTGCAATTTGATTTAGTAGTTTTGGGCAGAAAAGTTTAAGTATTTCTAACATAGCACCATAGTATCTTGATTTTCTTGGACACATATTACATGTAGAGTGGAAGCTGTGGATCTGGCTTTCTGGGGTATGTTGTATGTACCATGTCTATGTTTCACAAGTGACTTACATATATGCAGTCAGTCTGAATGGAGCTGGGCACGCCCAGCTACTGCAGTACTGCTTATGTGTTGATCTGCATAAGAATGGTGGCTAGGTGGGCATTTTATTGGAAGTCTGCAAGCCAAAATGGAATTACTGACATACTAATAAAGTATGAGAAGAGCCGTATTGTGTCTGACTAAAAACTATCCTCTAAAATGTTCTGTTTCCAACAGTGAGCATAAAAGTGTGGCAAGAGGGATGAACAGAAGAATGGAGTAATTTTATAGTATTTCCTTAAAGTACACTTCCAAAGTCCAGCATTGAGAAGCTAAAGTACTTCCTGGGCCAAAACCTGGTGTCTTGTATTAATAGTCCTCAGTGGACAAGCTGAGACAACTGTCCAAAGCTCACTGAAGTCCTTTTTTGCAAAATATATGGCAAGTATGGGGAAAATCTGATATATGTAAGGCTTAACCCCAAGCAGAATACCTGTCACATAAGTGCTGAGGAGTAGTCTGCTCTTACATCCGGTCCCATGTGTCACAGGCAGTTTTCAGCAATGGTTGTGCTTGCAGGGTTCCACCTGACATTTTTCACTTAATTCCCTCCCCCAAGTGAATTTTAATCCTTAGTACTTGGTATACATAGGACTTGGTGTTAGAACCTCATGCTGTATTGCATGTCAAGTGCAATGAGGAAAAACTCTATTTGTGTCAGGACTCAGACAATAAGTCCAGGGAAAATATTACAAGAGTGAAAGGGAAGAAACACATTAGAGCCATAGGTGACAAACTCAGTTGCTGTCACTTTCTGACTCTGAATAGAATTTGCCTCCCATTCTACATCTGTACATGTAATCAGAGTCAAGTTTGTTGTGATTTTAATGTGGAGAATGGTTAAGACGCTAGAGCAGTCAGGGGATCAAAGGGCCTACCATTGATTCTGGATCATAGAATCATAGAATCATAGAATGGTAAGGGTTGGAAGGGACCTTAAAGATCATCTGGTTCCAACCCCCCCTGCCATGAGCAGGGACACCTTCCACTAGACCAGGTTGCTCAGAGCTCCATCCAACCTGGCCTTGAACACTGCCAGGGAGGGGGCATCCACAGCTTCTCTGGGCAACCTGTTCCAGTGTTTCACCACCCTCATGGTGAAGAATTTCTTCCTAATATCTAACCTATAGAAACAGATATGGATAGAAATAGAATGGATAGTTTACTTCCTGAGTCTGGAGGCCCAGGCATTCATTTATGACTTGATGGTGGCTTTCAGTATGAATATAGGCTGAATGTTGCTGCAGGATTTTGTATTGAAGTACTTTAACTGTCCTGATACTGCACCTTCCCACTGTATCTCCCAATTATACCATAGATATGTAATAATTACAGCTATCAGTAAGACTTTTCTTTCAGACTATATCATTCACCTCAGAGCATTTAATAAGCAACTGGTTAAATAAATGAATTAATTAAATCTTATCCATCTCTGCCAGATAAAGGATAAAGTACTCATTTAATAGCCATATCTCTTCTAAAGCTTGAATCTTTTAGCTTGCTCCGTATTTAAGTGACCGTAAACTGTATGCTATATCAGTAGCACTCAGTAAGTCAAATTGGCTGACCATAAGGAAGAGAGAGGCTGACCCTTCTTTTACAAGATTGCTGATATCTCTGTTCTATAGCATCACTGAAATAAGATCTAGTCAAAGACCAGCATATGTCGAGGGGAGTTTCCGGAGACAAAGACGAACTCTCATGGAGATATGGTCAAAGCTCTCTTTATTATAAAAACCCATCACATTATATAGCCGCTTAGAGTGTTCACGCGCACAGAGACAACTTATGATTGGTTATAGCCTACTGTTCACTCGCCACTAAGCAAAAGCTGATTGGACTCCACTATCTGTCCACGTACTGCCTTGCGGTTAGCTCAGCTTCATCTAGTTCCGTAAAAGTTGTTTACCACTTCTCTCCAACTTCCCCATTATCGTTCAAGGACACTCCGTCCTTATCATTCGGCACAGGACACTCTGTCCTTTTCGTTTGGCACGTATCCAGGGTTGTGCATACAGGCCTCTAGCAGAACAGAGTGACCATTGTCTCTCAAGATGCTTTCTACAATTCCCCCTTTTTCTTTTTGCACAACCCAAGCTTGGTTGATTAATCTATGCACTAATTTTTTGATACAGCTCAAAGCACATCCTAATATTCCTAATAATATGATTATTGCTACTAAAATAACAATGCCTTGCTTAACCAGTTCTCTTATCCATCCGGCTAGGCCCCAAGAGGACAGCCAGCTGTCGAACGCTGATGTGGTGTATGCAATGTGCTCTGTCCTTTCCCGTAAAACCTCTAGTTGGTGGTGAATACTTTGAGAGTGATCAGACAAGTTCATACAACACATCCCTTCAAACTCTTGACACCCATGACCTTGCGCAAGCAATAAGAAATCAATAGCTGCTCTGTTTTGTAACACCGCATGGCGAATGCTATCTACATCCATTAATAACTGCGTTAATATCTCTGAAGTAGAATTAAACTGCTTCAAGCTCCAGCACGCCAATTTTTTAAGTGTATTCCAATTCCTTGCAGCTGAAGCACCTGGCGCAAACAACGATAACGCGATTGTCTCTGCCGCAGACCCTAGCTGGGCATTGTCATCACATCCTGGATCAAAGTGTCTGAGACTTCGCTTACTTCGAGTGCTGTTGGGACTCACTAGATCTCTGATCCTTGGGGTGAACAGTGTTAACTTCCCTATATAACACGGGCCTCCTACTGGGTGAACAGGAATCCCTCCCAATTAATGCTTCCAGTTCTCCAGATAAGGGCATGACATAAGGCCTCACTGTAACCTTTTGTCCTTCAGGGAAGGTAAGGCACACCGGATGAGTGCTCTGTTTTGGGGCAGCCCCGCCACCCACACCTTGTATAGCGTCCATTGCTTCGTGGACCGGCCAGCTGACCAGCCACTTGCATTGGCTGATTATAGTGACGTCAGCACCGGTGTCAAGCATCGCGGTGATTTTTTGCGTGTCTTTCCCTCGGCTGATCAGTATTTTTGTAAGTGGTCTCGTTTTCATTTGCTGGACGAGACTGACAATGGTGCCTCCCGACGAACCAAAGTTTCTATTCTCTCTAAAAGGTTGGGTCGAATCTGGCCCGGCAAGATGACTTATAATGATGATGAGTTGAGCGATTTTTTGTCCCTTCTTGATGATCATCGGAGGTGTCGAGGTGTCAAGGTGTAGGCTAAGATCATAATCTCCCCCGTATAGTCGGCATCAATCACTCTTGGCAACACAATGAGTCCTGCAGCACCTGCAGAAGACCTGCCCACGAGGAGAGCTCCCATTGCGCTGGTTTCGGTAAAAATGGGTCTTTTCACTCCCGTAGGTATCTTATGGACTGCAGGTGTTATTAGGTTTACGTCTACTGCTGCTGCCAGATAGACTCCCAGGCTCCCTCCAGTGGCTGGTGGTGGGAGTTGTTGGGGTGCATTGAGGGTCTGGCAATTTTTGTCACCGCGCGGGGGCCCGTCGCGCTGCCTTTCCCGTTTTTTGCCCTCATGCAAATTCGGGAGGCATGCGACGCATTTTGGCAATGGTCACACCACACGGTGGCAGTGCATGCTTTCCTTATATGGCCCTTGTTACCACACTTGTAACATACTGTTGGTAGAGTACCTTTGTTTGCGGTTTTCTTCAGGCTTTGGACTGCGGCTGCTAGCATCGTTGTGGTAGGTTGCATAGCCGTAGTTAATGCTTGCACGAGCAGGCGATGCTGTGATTTGCTCCTGGGCTCGTCCTGCAAGCTCAATCGTGTCACCAACACTCGCGTCCCGTGGAAATGTTGCCAGCGCACCTTTTGTTTTGGCATTTGCATTCTCAAAAGCCAACAACTTAAACATAGTTTGTTTGGTTTCTTCTGACATCCCACTCTGCACCCCTAAGGCACCCACGAGCTGGTTGATAAAATGAGTGAAGGGCTCCGTAAGTCCTTGTTTTACGGAGGTAAACGCAGGAGTGGGATTCTCGTCAGGAACAGCATAAAAAGCCTGCCATGCTAATTGAGCAGACAAATTGTGAAGTTGAATTGGGAACTGCAGTTGCAACAACATATTTGAAAATGGACCTTGGCCAGTGAGCATGTCCGGATTTATGTCGGCCAGCCGATCATTCGGGTCTCGCGGTCGATGAGCCTCTAATGTCGCCAATTGCACCCACTCTTGTTCCCATATGATTTGCTGAGAAGGGGACAACAACAGTCGCTCCAGGTTGCGACAGTCGTGTGGTGAGTTTAGATCCGCTGTAAAAAGCCAATCAAGAGCAGCTCGGGCTGCTTCGGACTTGATACCATTCTCTTGTACAGTCTTTTTTACTTGTTGTAAAATTTTCCAGTCTTGTTGCTCGTATTGTCTGGCATCCGCTCCCGGGTTAATAACAACAGGAAGTGCCAAATTACCAGCGGGCTGCCAGTCGCCGTCTAGAATAGCATCTTTTATAATCCCTGACCATCGAGAAACACGACGATGCAGCGTTGGATTCGGAGCACAAACGGTTTTATATGACGGTGGTTGCAGGGGTGTGGAGGCTGGAGCGCTGCTGTCTGGAGTTGACAGTGATTCAGCAACGGGCGCTGCGCTCTGTGCGGTTTCTCCGGCTTCTTCCAGCAGAGTGACCGCTTTTTCCATGCGTTCTGCTATACCTTGCATAGTCTTATCGAAATCTTTTGATGACCACAGTCCTGGGGTTTTCTCTGGGCTATCTTCCCCTTCCGAATCGCTGAGGGATGATGAGACCAGAGGGACGTCCGGCGGTGGAGGAGAAGGCAGGGGCGGATACAGAGAAGGCGGGGGTAGGGGCGGCGACGGTGGAGGAGGCGGCGGAGGAGGAAGAGTGGCTCTGGTGCCGACGTCATTTTTTTGTGCAGTCTCAGGTACTTCCTCCTTGCCCATCAGTGTCGGCTTGGGTGCCGAACTGACCACTTCCCCTTTTCTCAGCGTAGCCCCGCTCTATTGGGCTGCTCTTGCAACTTCACTGGCTGACTTACAGAGTTTCCCCCCGGTTAGTCCCGCAGTCGCCATTGGCCCCTGGGGCAGAATCCCAAAAAAATGCCTCCACCCCTTTAAGGGAGTCTCCGCTGGCCTTTCGGGCGTTGTTATAGCCTGTACTGCAGCAGCGGCTACTTTTGACTCCGCTTTAAGCTCTTGTAACGTTGTACTGATGGTACGCCACACAGTTCCGCAAATGGTAAACGGCTCCTTACCGCCGGCGTTAATCATTGAGTCAAACATGGAATCCCCGATCTTTTTCCACTCCCCCCAGTCAAACATGAGAGAAGGGCTCTGTAGCAGTCCATTTTCTCTAGCCCACTTAATGAGCTTATGTATAGTCTTTTCGGTCACCGGTTGCCCTCGCTTAGCGAGGATACCGAGAAGTAGCTTAACCACTGTGGCATACTCTGAGTCTATTATGCACACAGGTTTAAACAGAGGGAAGAGTGATCAAGTCTTCCTACCTGGCCGTCGTTCCGGGCGGTCGGCCGTCATTCCGGGCGGTCAGCTGTCGTTCTGGACACTCTGTCGCTCCCCTCTCGAGCCGTCCACTCCGCACAGAAGCTCGGGCTGTTGAGTCACTGGTTCTACACAGGTGCCGCCCTGGAGTCTCCGATACGCTCTCCCAAAGGAAGAAAATATCTCTGGATCTCAGGGTCAATCCGAGGATCCCTGTTCCGAGGGTCCCCGATCGGAGGGTCACTGTTCGGAGGGTCCCTGTTCGGGCGCCAGATGTCGAGGAGAGTTTCCGGAGACAAAGACGAACTCTCATGGAGATATGGTCAAAGCTCTCTTTATTGTAAAAACCCGTCACATTATATAGCCACTTAGAGTGTTCACGCGCACAGAGACAACTTATGATTGGTTATAGCCTACTGTTCACTCGCCACTAAGCAAAAGCTGATTGGACTCCACTATCTGTCCACGTACTGCCTTGCGGTTAGCTCAGCTTCATCTAGTTCCGTAAAAGTTGTTTACCACTTCTCTCCAACTTCCCCATTATCGTTCAAGGACACTCCGTCCTTATCATTCGGCACAGGACACTCTGTCCTTTTCGTTTGGCACGTATCCAGGGTTGTGCATACAGGCCTCTAGCAGAACAGAGTGACCATTGTCTCTCAAGATGCTTTCTACAAGCATAGGTCATATATTGGCTAGTGGTTAAGAAAAGCACTGAAGACTATAAATAACAACAATGATATTATACCATGCACAGGTTATCTTTTCATCGCTCCTTCCAGTGGTGGGCAGAGACGCTGAGTGACATAGGCAGACTCAGTCTATTAACACATGGCTCCGTGACTGGTGTCACCGCCACAACTTTGGGTTCTTTGACCATGGGATGACATACACAGCACCAAGCTTGCTGGCGTCAAATGGGAACCACCTTTCTCAAAGGGGGAAGAGGATCTTTGCCCAGGAGCTCGCGGGGCTCATTGACAGGGCTTTAAACTAGAGGTGAAGGGGGAAGGGGAACCTATCAGGCTTGCCAGCGATAGGCTAGGGGATGATACACAATGGTTAGAGGGATGGGGGGCCAGTAGGAGCCCTCAACCCCTTGCCCAGCAGCATGCGAGGGACACTGCAGCAATGTGGAAGTCTTGCGGAAGGGAGCTGGAGGCACCTGAGGTATCAGGTGCCAACAAGAAAATACCCATGAAACACCTCAAGGGAAAAAAGGGGTGCTCTGCTATGAAGGTAATGAGGCCGACAGCTCAGATGAAATGCCTCTGTGCAAACGCACGCAGCATGGGAAACAAACAGGAGGAGTTGGAAGCAACCGTGCTGCTGGAAAGCTACGACCTGATTGCCATCACGGAAACTTGGTGGGATGAATCCCACGACTGGAATGTAGCTCTTGATGGCTACAGGCTGTTCAGAAGGGACAGGCGAGGAAGGAGGGTTTGGGGGCGTTGCCCTTTACATCAAGAAAACATTACAGAGTGAAGAGCTGTCCCTGAAGAATAGCCACGAGCAGGTCAAAAACTTATGGGTAAGAATCGGAGAGAGAGGCAACAAAGGGAACCTAGTGGTCGGTGTCTACTACAGGCCACCAGATCAAGAGGAGCTGACAGGCGAAGCGTTCTTCCTCCAACTCCAGGAGGCTTTGCGCTCGCAGGCTCTCGTCCTACTGGGGGACTTCAACCACCCCGACATCTGCTGGAAAAGCAACACGGCAAGCTGTAGGCAATCCAGCAGGTTCCTAGAATGCATTGAGGACAACTTCTTAAGCCAGGTAATAAGCACCCCTACCCGAGGGGATGCGATACTAGACCTGGTGGTCACCAGTGCGAGTGAGCTCGTTGGGGATGTCAAGATCGGAGGCAGCCTGGGCTGCAGTGACCACGCGCTGGTGGAACTAACGCTACTGAGGGAAATGGGAATAACGAAGAGCATAGTCAGGACCCTAAATTTTAGGAGGGCCAATTTCCAGCTCTTCAAGGAGATAGTCAGAAGGACTCCCTGGGAAATGATCCTCAGGGACAGGGGAACAGAACAGAGCTGGCAGGTCTTTAAGGATGTATTCCGCGGAGCGCAAGAGCTCTCGATCCCCAAGTGTAAGAAGTCGGGCAGAGAAGGGAAGAGACCTGCATGGCTGAGGCAAGAGATGCTGGTCAAACTAAGGAAGAAGAGGGAACTGCACAGGCAGTGGAAGCAGGGACTGGCTTCCTGGGAAGAGTATAGGGAAGCTGCATGGTTGTGTAGGGATGGGGTCAGGAAGGCCAAGGCACAGCTGGAGCTGAATTTGGCAAGGGATGCGAAGAATAACAAGAAGGGCTTCTACAGGTATGTCAGCCGGAAAAAGATGGTCAAAGAAAGCGTACCCCCGCTCATGAGCGAGACCGGCAAACTGGTAGCAGCAGATGAGGAGAAAGCTGAGGTACTCAACAACTTTTTTGCCTCAGTCTTCACTGGCAACCTCTCTCCTCACCCCTCCCGAGTCGATGAATGGCATGAAGGAGACCAGGAGGGTAAAATCCCTCCAGCTGTAAGTGAAGACCAGGTTCGGGACCTCCTGAAGAACCTAAACGTACAGAAGTCCATGGGACCTGATGAGATGCATCCCAGAGTCCTGAGGGAACTGGCTGATGTAGTTACCAAGCCACTCTCCATGATATTTGAAAAGTCATGGCAGTCAGGGGAAGTCCCCAGTGACTGGAAAAAGGGAAACATTGAGCCCCTTTTCAAAAAGGGTAGAAAGGAAGACCCTGGGAACTACCGACCTGTCAGCCTCACCTCTGTGCCTGGGAAGATCATGGAACAGATCCTCCTAGAAGCTATGCTAAGGCACATGGAGGCCAGGGAGGTGATTCGAGACAGCCAGCATGGCTTCACCAAGGGCAAGTCCTGCCTGACCAACCTAGTGGCTTTCTATGATGGTGTAACAACAAGAGTGGACAAGGGAAAACCAATGGACGTCATCTATCTGGATTTTTGTAAAGCCTTTGACACGGTGCCCCACAACATCCTTCTCTCTAAATTGGAGAGCCATGGATTTGATGGGTGGACTGTTTGGTGGATAAGGAATTGGTTGGATGGTCGCAGCCAAAGGGTAGTGGTCAACGGCTCAATGTCCAGATGGAGACCAGTGACGAGTGGAGTCCCTCAGGGGTCCGTACTGGGACCGGTGCTGTTCAATATATTTATCAATGACATGGACAGCGACATCGAGTGTACCCTCAGCAAGTTTGCAGATGACACCAAGCTGAGTGGTACGGTTGAGACACCAGAAGGACGGGATGCCATCCAGAGGGACCTGGACAAGCTGGAGAGGTGGGCCTGTGTGAACCTCATGAGGTTCAACAAGGCCAAGTGCAAGGTCCTGCACCTGGGTCGGGGTAATCCCCGCTATCAATACAGGCTGGGGGGATGAAAGGGTCGAGAGCAGCCCTGCCGAGAGGGACTTGGGGGTACTGATAGACAAAAGGCTGGACATGAGCCGGCAATGTGCGCTGGCAGCCCAGAGGGCCAACCGTGTCCTGGGCTGCATCAAGAGAAGCGTGGCCAGCAGGTCGAGGGAGGTGATTCTGCCCCTCTACTCTGCTCTGGTGAGACCTCACCTGGAGTACTGCGTTCAGCTCTGGAGCCCTCAGCACAAGAAGGACATGGAACTGTTGGAGCGGGTCCAAAGGAGGGCTACAAAAATGATCCGAGGGCTGGAGCACCTCTCCTACGAGGACAGGCTGAGAGAGTTGGGCTTGTTCAGCCTGGAGAAGAGAAGGCTGTGGGGAGACCTGATTGCAGCCTTTCAGTACTTAAAGGGAGCCTATAGGAAAGATGGGGACAATCTTTTTAGTAGAGACAGCAGTGACAGGACGAGGGGTAATGGTTTTAAACTAAAACAGGGTAGGTTTAGGCTGGATATAAGGAAGAAGTTCTTTACAATGAGGGTGGTGAAACACTGGAACGGGTTGCCCAGAGAGGTAGTGGAGGCCCCATCCCTGGAAACATTCAAGACCAGGTTGGACAGGGCTCTGAGCAACCTGATCTAGTTAGCGGTGTCCCTGCTCGCTGCGGGGGGGTTGGACTAGATGACCTCTAGGGGTCCCTTCTGACCCAAAACTTTCTATGATTCTATGATTCTATGATTCTATGATTCTATGATTCTATATCCTTTCCTTCTGTTCCCCTTCCCTTGAGTGAACCATGGAAAAGGAAAGAAAGAGCAAAATAAATTTTCGTTTGCAATGTATCTTGTGCATGGTGGTTGTCATAAAAGCCGAGCTATCCTCTGAATGCATATTTAACTTTTGAACCTAATTTGCATGTTTACTGGTAAGTGTATGGGTAGTTTCAGGGGAGCCAAGGGTTATCGAAACACTACAGCATCACTGGATATCTGTGTCATGTTCTATGTGGAACCAGAAATGAGAGTCTTATGTTTGAGGCATTAATGACAGCGTATTGCAGACATCAGTCATGGAGGTTCCTTCAGCGAACCATTTATGAATCTTGTTGTTTGGGGGCATCACTATGTAGGGTTTCTGGAGAAACAGGGACATATTGTGAGCAACCCAGACACTCCGAATATGGACTTGATCAGTTTGTAGTAGCACAGGCTTCAAGCAGCACAGGCCTAAAGGCTTTTCTCAGGCCGGCTGTGGGAAAACAGACCTTTCTCAGGCCGGTTGCGGGAAAACAGACCTTTCCCAGGCTGGCTGTGGGAAAGACAATTGTTCTCAGGCCAGCTGCAGGTAAACAGTCGTTCTATGAATACTGACCAATCATAGTTTGAGTATTAATTATGTAACAGGGGTGTTTTATTGATAGATGTTTTTATGTATAGTAACCAATCATAGCTGAGTGTTGCACCGAGTTTTTATGTGTAGTGACTAATCACAATTGAGTGCTGTCTATATAATCCAGATTCTCTGCTAATAAAGTTGACTGTTATGGATCATATTGGTCGAGTCCTTGATGCCGCCGCAACAAATGGTGCCGAAACAGGGACCCTCAGATTGGCATTAGCATCTACGGATGATTTTTCCAGGAAGACCAAACCGTGAGGGAGCGGAACCCGCCCGAAGGTGAGTGCTGCCCCGGCACTCAGGAGTCACTAGCGCAAAAATTGGGAAAAGAAATCCCGGAAATCCTGCCCTGATCAAGCAGGCGGCCGGGGAAGAGATGGGGTCCACACTGACAAAGGAAGAGTCAGCAGTGGTTAAGCTCCTCCAACCTATCCTCTCCATGAGAGGGTTACAATATGACTCAGCTACCTTGAAGTCTCTGTTGCTTTGGGCACGGAGAAAGGACTTAATCTCCTCAGTTAATGCTGCCTTTGAAGTTCAGACTTGGGCGGATATAGGAACGAAACTGTGGGAAGAAATTAGTACGGGATCCAAGGAAGCGAGCAAATTCTCCACGTTGTGGAGGTTAATACATGACACTTTGAAAGCTATGATAGCTGAGAGGGGAGCCGTTGCTTCTGCTTTCGCTGCGTTAACACCCGAGGGAGGGACCTGCTCGGCGACAAATCTGCTGTTTCAGGGTCCTAGTATCCCTCTGCCACCTGTGAAAGCAGGAGGAGGTCCGAATCGGCGGCCCGTGGAGGCAGGGGAACCTGCAGTCCAGGAGCAGGAGCACGCGCGGAGCGACTCGCTGGCGCAGGAGTTTCCACCCCCACCGCCAGAATCGCTGCCATCGTCACCGCGCCGCGGAGAGGGGTGCCCGGAGGCGGACCGGCCGGACGCCGCCGTCGCCTCTCCCGATCATCCCACGTCACTGGATCCTGTGCCGCGACTGTGTCCTTCACTTCCTCCGCCTACGCCGCCGTCTTCCGGATCTCCAGTGACTCGTTGCGCTGACGAGAAAGCGGCCGCCCGGGAGGTCCGAGAGGACCAACTCAGCGAACTGATATCTAAGCTAGAAAAACTGCAAATGCACCTGGACCAGTCTCCCAGAAAGGCTACGGACCTTTCGTTGCCGGAGCCACCAGTCCCCAACCCACCTAACCCGTTTTCTCTTCCAGCCCCGCCTTGCGCCGTGCCGGGGGGGGGGGGGGGGGGGGTGTGTGGAACCGGGGGAGGGTCGGGGTGCGGTGGAGAGGGATAGTTCGCGATGCGCTGCTGGATGGGGTTTTGGTGCCAGCGGCGTATCCAGTTTTGATTGATGGCCAGGGTGTGCATGCCTGGGAGGCATTGGACTGGAAAATCTTAAAAGAGGTGAAGAATTCGGTTACGCAGTATGGGTTAAAATCACCATACATGCAGTTGCTTCTCCAACATTTTTTTTCTGCTACGCTATTAACGCCGCATGATATTTGTATGATAATGCAAATGCTCTTGTCCCCGTCCCAACAGTTGCAATTTTTCCAGCACTGGCAACAAGGTTGTGATAGAGCAGCTGCAACACCTAGGCAGCAGGGGGACCCGCTGTATGGGGTTCAGGCTCAAATGTTGTTGGGAACAGGTCCTTTTATAAGGGTGGACTGGCAAGCGCAGTTTGCGGCGGAGGTTTTGCAGTTAAGTCAGGATTTAGCATTCAAGGCTTTGGCCGTAGTGCATGACGATAAAATATCGCCTGCATTCACCACGGTGAAGCAAGCGCCTGGGGAGTCGTTTGCAAAGTTCGTCGATCGTCTGCACGGGGCTATTATGGCACATCCGGATATGACTGAAGACATGAAAGCGAGGTTTTTAGACTTACTAGCTTTTGAGAATGACAGTGATAAGACCAAAAAAGCTCTTAGTTTGTTGCCTCGGGGGGCAAACGCTGGGGCCCTACTGGAAGCTGCTGATCGTATGTTAGAACAAGAAAAGGCTACGGTGATGGCAGCTGCAGTTGGGGCGGCAGTCCGACCTTTGGTTGCCAATCAGACAAAGGAAGGAAGGGACCGGAGTTGTTTTAATTGTGGTAAAAGGGGTCACTATCGGAGGGAATGTGTAGTTAAGGGCTCGGATAGCCGAGAGGGAAGAAAGTGGTGCGCAAGTTGTAAGCGGGATAACCACAATACCAGCGAATGCAAAAAATCGGGAAACAGATTAGTGAGCGGGGGGCGCCCTCGTGCGACGACACAAGTGCAGGGTGCTTGGACAGCAGGATGTGGCAACAGCAGTAGAGTTCACGTTGCTTACTCAGGAGGTTAAAACAGTTGACTCGAATTTACAAGGTCCTTTAGGTCGAGGTTTAAGTGCTTTGCTTTTAGGACGGTCTTCAATGTCCAGGTGAGGTGTTTTTGTAGTCCCAGGGTTAATAGATGCGGATTATCAGGGAATCATACAAATAATGGTTTATACTTTAACCCCACCAGACAGTATGAGCAAGTGGAAGAAAAGAAGGTTATCAGGAGTAGTCAGCATGGATTCACCAAGGGGAAATCATGCCTGACCAATCTGATAGCTTTCTACGATGACATGACTGGCTGGGTAGATGAGGGGAGAGCCATGGATGCTGTCTACCTAGATTTCAGCAAGGCTTTCGACACAGTCTCCCATAATATCCTCCTAGGGAAGCTCAGGAAGTATGGGCTGGAAGAGTGGTCGGTGAAGTGGATTGAGAACTGGCTGAATGGCAGAACTCAGAGGGTTGTCATCAGCGGCGCTGAGTCTAGTTGGAGGCCGGTAACTAGTGGTGTCCCCCAGGGGTCAGTACTGGGCCCAGTCTTGTTCAACTTCTTCATCAATGACCTGGATGAAGAGTTAGAATGTACCATCAGCAAGTTTGCTGATGACACTAAACTGGGAGGAGTGGTGGATACACCAGCAGGCTGTGCTGCCATTCAGCGTGACCTGGATAGGCTGGAAAGTTGGGCAGAGAGGAACCTGATGAGGTTCAACCAAGGCAAATGCAGGGTCCTGCACCTGGGGAGGAATAACCCCATGCATCAGTACAGGCTTGGGGTGGACCTGCTGGAGAGCAGCTCTGTGGAGAGGCACCTGGGTGTCCTAGTGGACAACAGGTTAACCATGAGCCAGCAGTGTGCCCTGGCTGCCGAGAAGGCCAATGGCATTCTGGGGTGCATTAGGAGGAGTGTGGCCAGCAGGTCGAGGGAGGTTCTCCTCCCCCTCTGCCCTAGTGAGGCCCCATCTGGAGTACTGCATCCAGTTCTGGGCTCCCCAGTTCAAGAAAGATGAAGAGCTACTGGAGAGAGTCCAGCGGAGGGCTATGAAGATGATGAGGGGACTGGAACATCTCTCCTATGAGGAGAGGCTGAGGGAGCTGGGCTTGTTCAGCCTGAAGAAGAGAAGGCTGCGAGGGGACCTTATAAATGCTTACAAATATCTGAAGGGTGGGTGTCAGGAGGATGTTGCCAAGCTCTTTTCAGTGGTGCCCAGTGACAGGACAAGGGGCAATGGGCACAAACTGAAGCACAGGAAGTTCCGTCTGAACATGAGGAAGAATTTCTTCCCTCTGAGGGTGATGGAGCCCTGGAACAGGCTGCCCAGGGAGGTTGTGGAGTCTCCTTCTCTGGAGATATTCAAGACCCGCCTGGACGCGGTCCTGTGCAGCCTGCTGTAGGTGACCCTGCTTCGGCGGGGGGTTGGACTAGATGACCCACAGAGGTCCCTTCCAACCCCTACCATTCTGTGATTCTGTGATTCTGTTTTATTCATAGATGTTTTTATGTATAGTAACCAATCATAGCTGAGTGTTGCACCTAGTGTTTATGTATAGTGACTAATCACAATTGAGTGCTGTCTATATAATCCAGATTCTTTGCTAATAAAGTTGACTGTTATGGATCATATTGGTTGAGTCCTTGATGCCGCCGCAACATCACTACATGTAAAAGGAAGAAATCATAGGAAATTACCATAAATGGAAAAGAAATATGCTGCACATACTAGTGCAACACCCCAAGATCCTTTTCCGCCAGGCAGCTTTCCAGCCACTCCACCCCAAGCCTGCAGCATTGCATGGGGTTGTTGTGAACCAAGTGCAGGACCCGGCATTTGGCCTTGTTGAAACTCATACAACTGGCCTCGGCCTATCGATCCAGTCTGCCCAGATCCCTCTGCAGAGCCTTCCTGCCCTCGAGCAGATCGACACTCCCACCCAACTTGGTGTCATCTGCAAACTTCCTGAGGGTGCACTCAATCCCCTCATCCAGATCATTGATAAAGATGTTAAACAACACTGGCCCCAAATACTGAGCCCTGGGGAACACCACTGTGACTGGCTGCCAGCTGGATTTAACTCCATTCACCACCACTCTCTGGGCTCAGCCATCCAGCCATTTTTTTACCCAGTGAAGTGTTGTTTTGGTTTCGGCTGCTGCCGGCAACAAAAGCGCCACGCGGCCGCCCCTCCCCCCGCCGGGGTGCGGAGGAGAATGGAAAGAAACAGGCAGAAAACTGGTGGGTCGGGATAAGGGCAGTTTAACAGAACAGCAAACAAAGGAAACAGGAACAACAACGATACAGAAAAGGGGAATATACAAAACAAACCAGCAGAACAGAGCCCGCAGAACAGAGCCGCTCTCTCCCGGACCGCCGGCGCTGCGCTCTCCCCAGCCGCGAGTGAGTTCCCCCCTGCCCCACTCCCCTCCACCAGAACCCAGCATGACGGCACATGGTATGGAATACCCAGCTCTGTTTGGCCAGGTTGGGGTTGGGTCAGCCCACCCGGCTGTGCCCCTTCCTGGATTCTGGTGAAATTAACCCTGTCCTGGCCAAACCCAGGACAAGTGTACACCCATGCAAACCATGGGCAGCTAGTTTCTCCAGGAGGATGCTGTGGGGAACAGTGTCAAAGGTCTTACTAAAGTCCAGGTAGATGACATCCACAGCCTTTCCCTCATCCACTAGGTGGGTCACCTGGTCATAGAAGGAGATCAGGTTGGTCAAGCAGGACCTGCCTTTCATGAATCCATGCTGGCTGGGTCTGATCCCCTGGTTGTCCTGCACATGCCCAGTGAGCGCACTCAGGATGAATTGCTCCATAATCTTGCCTGGCACCGAGGTCAGGCTGACAGGCCTGTAGTTCCCAGGATTCTCCTTCCGGCCCTTCTTGTAGATGAGTGTTACACTGGCGAGCCTCCAGTCATCTGGGACCTCCCCTGTTAGCCAGGACTGCTGATAGATGATGGAGAGTGGCTTGGCCAGCTCCTCCGCCAGCTCCCTCAGTGCTCTTGGGTGGATCCCATTTGGCCCCATAGACTTGTGAGTGTCCAGGTGGCATAGCAGGTCATTAACTGCTTCCTCCTGGATTATGGGAGGTTTGTTCTGCTCTCCTTCCCTATCTTCCAGCTCTGGGGGCTGAATACCCTGGGAATAACTGGTCTGACTATTAAAGACTGAGGCAAAGAAGGCATTAAGTACCTCAGCCTTTTCCTCATCATTAGTGGCAATATTGCCCCTCGCATCCAATAAGGGATGGAGATTCTCCTTGGCCCTCTTTTTGTTGTTTATGTATTTGTAAGAATATTTTTTGTTGTCCCTTACAACAGTGGCCAGCCTGAGTTCTAGCTGGGCTTTTGCCTTTCTGATTTCCTCTCTGCACAACCTAACCAGACCCCTGTACTCCTCTTGAGTTGCCTGCCGTTTCTTCCATAGGTGGTAGACCGTCCTTTTTTTCCTGAGTCCCAGCAAGATCTCCCTGTTCAGCCAGGCCGGTTGTCTTCCTCGCCGGTCCGTCTTGCAGCACATGGGGACAGCCTGCTCCTGTGCCTTTAAGACTTCCTCCTTGAAGAAAGTCCAACCTGCCTGGACCCCTTTTCCCTTCAGGACTCTCTTCCAAGGGACCCTCTTGACCAGCGTCCTGAGCAGGCCAAAGTCTTCCCTCTGAAAGTCCATGGTGGTGGTTTTGCTGACCCCCCTCCTTACTTCCCCTCGAACTGAGAACTCTATCATTTCATGGTCGCAAAGCCCAAGACAGCCTCCGACCACCACATCTCTCAACAGTCCTTCTCTGTTAGTAAACAGAAGGTCTAATGAGGCACCTCCCCTGGTAGGCTCACTTACCAACTGCGTCAGGAAGTTATCTTCCACACACTCCAGGAACCTCCTAGACTGTTTCCTCTCTGCTGTGCTGTATTTCCAGCAGATGCCTGGTAAGTTGAAGTCCCCCACGAGAACAAGGGCTAGCAATTGTGAGACTTCTGCTAGACTCTTGTAGAATGTTTCATCTACCTCTTCATCCTGGTTGGGTGGTCTATAACAGACCCCCAGCAGGTTTCTGCCTTGTTGGCTTTCCCCCTCATCTTTGCCCATAAGCACTCGACCTCGTCATCACAATCATCGAGCTCTGTACAATCGAAGCAGTCCCTAACATACAGAGCCACCCCACCACCTCTCTTTCCTCCCCTATCCCTTCTAAAGAGCTTATAGCCATCCATTGCAGCACTCCAGTCATGAGAGTCATCCCACCATGTTTCTGTGATGGCGACCAAGTCATAGCTGTCCTGCTGTACAATGGCTTCCAGCTCCTCCTGTTTGTTGCCCATGTTACGTGCATTGGTGTAGACGAACTTGAGCTGGGCTGTCAATCTCACCCCTGGCACTGGCACGCCATGCCTGGGCTCATCCCTAGTGAGCCTGGTTATATCCCCTTCCCCCTTGGAACTTAGTTTAAAGCCCTCTCAGTGAGCCCTGCCAGCTTATGGGCGAGAATCCTTTTTCCCCTTTGAGACAACTGGACTCCATCTGTCGCCAGCAGGCCCGGTGCCATGTAAACCTCCCCATGATCAAAGAAACCAAAAATCTACCAACGGCACCAGTCTCTGAGCCACCTGTTAACCAGGTGAGTTTTCCTGCCCCTTTCAGTGTTCTTCCCTGCCAGTGACGGGACTGAGGAAAACACCACCTGCACCCCTGATCCTTCAACCAGTTGCCCCAGTGCCCTGAAGTCCCTTTTGATGGCCTTGGGACTTCTCTCCGCAATCTCATCACTGCCAACCTGCATTACCAACAGTGGGTAATAATCAGAGGGCTGCACCAAACCAGGGAGTTTCCTAGCAACATTCCTAACCCGGGCCCCAGGGAGGCAGCAGACTTCCCTGTGGGATGGGTCTGGTCGGCATATCGGACCCTCTGTTCCCCTCAGAAGGGAATCACCTATGACAATTACCCTCCTTTTTTTCTTAGCTGGGGCAGTCATAATGCGTGGGGCTGACTGTCCTAGGCAACCCTCTGGATGGATCTTCACACACATCCTCATTTGCCTGGCCCTCACATTCCAGAGCCCCATATCTGTTGCTTAAGGGCAACCGGGGAGGTGAGGGAGGCTGGGAGGGGATTTGCCTGCCTCCCCGAGCAGGGACCTGTTTCCTGGGACCTGTTTCATCCCACTCAGACATGCCTCACTGAATAAGACAAGTTCCTGCATGCACAACTGTGGTGAATGACTTCATGGATCCCAATCTTGTGCTTGATCAGAATCATTTTATTGCTCAAGTGAATACCTTATATACTAATACAATAGTTACTAGAGCCAATCAGCTTTGGATTCGTGGCTTTGCGAATGCCAGTTCACGGTTGCTGTTTTCCAGGATCTTTTGCAGCTGGATGTGTGAAAACAGCTTATCTCCTGAGAACAGAGAAGGGAGGCACAGGATGCGCTGATCCTTCAGGGTCATGAGACAGTGCTGTTCTGTCTCAAGTTATATGGTTTCCCACACACAACATTAAATGTAATCTGTTTTCCAGATATTTATAGCTAGATGAAAAGTGCAGATTCAGGTATAGACCAGTGTTTGGCCTTTTCCCAGACTTCTGTGAAGACAACAGATGAAAGGGTTAAAAGTTCATTAAGCAATTAATAAATTGCTACATACTATTAGTGCCCTAAGTATTTCGCACAGAACTATACAGTGGGGTACTTCCTGTGCTTTTTTTCAGGTATTGCAATTCTCATAGCCTTGTATTTGGACAGTAGTCTGATAGGACATGTATTTCTGATGTCACTACCAGTGTAACCATTTCTTCAATTGCATGAGTTAGCATTTTGCATTAGTGATGCCCCTGTATACAATTTCATTAAAGGTCCTGGTGAGGAATTTCAGGAGTTCAAATTGTCCTCATTTATACTGTGGTAACTTAGAGATCGGTGCTCCCTAATCAGTTACTTGGGGCTTAATCATGGTTTCTGTATTTTGCCTTTCACAGTAGCATATTTTCTTTACATTGTTGGAGTGGGCAAAGGACATAATACATATTTTTTTTCTGGGATTAGTAAGTGAAAAGACATCAGTCAGGTATCTGAGATTCATGGTGCTTCATTAGAAAATGACAGTCCCAAAATTTAGTCCAAGAAAGCTCCCATATAGTTAAATACGAGGTTCAAATATTTTGAGTGGGTAAGCATAAATATAAATCATAATCTGATTGGTCCAAAACCAATTAATTTTTCATCTTCTATTTCTTGTTCATAATGCAATAGGAAATATATCCTTTTTTCTTTTTTGCATGTGTTTGTTATTTGCAGTTGCAATGAAATTGTTTCAATGACCTTTTTTTCAAAACACCATCAGTAATTATATATTGACTGTCTGCAGTGGAAAATGTGTTTCTGTTATGTGTTGTACTTTTCTTTCTCACATTTAATAGGAATTTATGAGGATAAATTCTGCCCCACAATCTAACTTTGGAAAGTGAATAATGATACTTGATACTTCAGAAGAGGAGGTGTCTTCCTGCATTAGTTTCAAGATCACTCCTTGAAGCAGTTATGACTGATTGTGTGAACAATTAGTTTCAGTGGGGGCATGAATTACAAATTTGTGCTCATACACTGGTATTATTGTATTACCAAAGCTTACTAACCTTTAGTGAACTTTATAACCTGAAATGTCTTGAATGAAGTCTTATATAAAATTTAACTAGTTTTCCATATCTAAAGTTTACTTTAAAAATGTGAATACATGTTCTTTTTCTTAAACCCCTTCATTCTTTCATCGAATGTGTTTGCTTTAAATTCATTGCTTTTTCCACTGTATAAATTGGGTGGATCTGAATACTTAACGGAAGAATCTAAAGCATTTAGTTGTTATGAGTGTGGAGATACCTGACTCACACATGCAAAAAATTAAAGAAACTTACAAATGTTCAAGTGATTTTTTTGTTGTTGTTTATTTGTTTTTGTTTTGGGGCTATACAGCGCCAAACCACCTCCTGTAGTACAATAGATCTTTTCCATTTTTGTTGTGCAGTACCATTTCTGGTTAACAAAACAAACTAGGGACAGTAGTCTTATTCTCTATTCTGCACATTTTATTATTTTTATTTAAATATAGCATACTATACATTGATGCTCAGTGATCTTCATTTCCCTCTTCTTTTTTAAATCCCTCCCCCTGTTTTCCTTTTGCTCAGGAGTCTGTTATGCTGAGGGTGACAGAAAACAGAGCTTATGGTTAAGGATCTGTGATACTCTAGAGTGTCTGAAGTTTGCTCCCACCACAGTGGGTATTACAGTATGCCAATCATGCAGGAATCACTGATTCCTTCAAGGATTTTTTTGTTTCACCGCTGCTCATGTCACAAATGGCTTCTGACTCACTTTGGAAAAGTGATATTTCCTGGTTTTGGCCTCCAACCAGCATGATGTTTTGAGTACTATGATAATGTTTACACATGATTTTTCCCCTGACCAACTCATTTAGGCAATTCTGTCAAAAGAGAACTTCCTTTGTACCCTAAGTGTTCTTTAAGTGGTCATCCAATACTGCATATGTCCAATCTCACGTTGAATGTTCACTGTGGGTGGTCCATTATGTCTTGTCAGTTTTAATTATCGATTACAAATTTTAAACAACAGAAACTTGCTTTTATTATGGTAGTTAAGTTTTGCTGTGACCTCCAATTACATTTAAAATCTGAAATTCTTATTTCCCTTTCTAGAAAAATCTCATTTGTGAAGAAGCAAGCTGGAGATAAAGTACTATGAACTATAATGTTAGCTATCAGCTAAAATGTTGTCTCTCAAATGACTTCCTGGTTTTAAAACAGTTGACTTTATTCAAGGACAGAAAATATAATCTGACCATTTTGTATTTTATGGGAAAGCTATTATTTTTTTCTTTTTTTAAAAAACAGCTAATATTTAAATAACAGATTAAGATTGAAGTGCTGATTAAACATTGACTTAAATAAGTTATAGAAGATTCCAACACCACCTGCCTTTATGGAGGTTAAACATTCTCAAAAAGTGATAACTGTAAATGTAACAAATGTAACGTGGGGGATGTTATCACTTCAGGTGGTCGAAACAAGTCTTGGATCTTTGTGAATAATTCGGACGGTTGCAAAACAAGGGACTCCTGAATAATCCCTTTAGGCGCCTGGGCCTTGGGAGAACAGGTATGCAAACTACAGAGATAAGGAGGCTGCAGGATAATCTGAAGACCCCCGCTGAGAGACGCCAAACAAACATGTGTGACGGACATTACCATATATTAATGAATTCTCGGAAAAGGCATTACTATGATAAACATTTCTTGGAAATGTAATTAATATGTATGTTAACATAGCATAAATACCTAGTAACTGTGTCTCTTCGGTGCACACGTTTGGAGGAGAGATCCCCCGTGTGCCCGGCGCCGCAATAAAGAATACCTGCTTAATAGTCTGCCGACTATTGAGTCTTCAATTCCGGCTTTTCACGGCATCAAAAGACACATTAAGCAAGGCTCTCCTTTGTAACCAAAATACATTTTCCAAACAATAAAAATAAAACCTTTTTCACAACAAGAAGTATTGAAGGTAAAACTGCAGCATCAATATAATCTCATACTTAAAGTGTTTAGAACAAAAATAATATTATACTACTTTTGTTTCTTACTACAGACACTGCAAAGGCTTATTTATTTATTTAGTGGAATACAATGTGAAGACAGTAGTACAAATTATTTGATGTACTGTTTTCTATTTATCTACTCTAACAAAATGAATTTCAGTATGGTTACATTGGTGAGCTATCCAGAGCTCTCTAATTTTAAAGCAAAGCATAAAACAAACCTTATGTACCTTTAATTGAACAGACTTCATATTATGCTTAACTTTATTACACTGCAGTTGCTCAAGTTAAGCCATGGGACTAGTAACATTTTATAAAAATGTGCTGGACATTATGTATTTTGAGCATTCAGTTGCTATGATGGATATGAAAGGCATGCTAAAGCTGGATACCAGGCACAGCTTTTTGGTTAGCTCTCATATATAATATACGTGTGAGTAATAATCTCTGATAAATGCGTGGGCATGATTTTGGATTTCCTGTCCCTCAGTCCTTACTTAGGCATTGCTCCCACAATATGCCCATGATTGACAAGCTGGTAACAAGGGCAAATGCACTGAATGGGCATATTAACTGAATAAGGAGTGCAGGACTGTGTTGCCTTCTTGCTTACTTTTTGGAGGCCAAATTTTACACTTGGGAATTACATGCTGTTTAATTTTAATGTTTGCAATCTCAGTGGCTGTCCACATCTAGGTTCCAGCCCAATGCTTGCTACAGAATATCACATTGATTGCAGTGCATTAGATCTTAGTTCCAAATCAAAATAAAAGTCAGACAAATAAACACACAGATTCATTGACACCCAAGTACAGATGTGGCCCTTCTCTCAATTTCAAAATAGCAGAAAGACCCCCTGAACAAAGTATTTCTTGAAGATTGTTCTTGAGTGCCGATAAATAAAAAAACCCTCTCCAACATAAAGACATCCAATACCATAAATCCAAGCACTGCTTGTTTGGTCTTTTTGCTTAAGTGCAAGACAGTTTAGGAAAAAAATGGATTACACACATTAAATTCTGTCTTTAAAGCCTTGTCTAATAGCTATTCTCAGAGTACTTATGAGGTTTTGACACTTTAACCTGTCAACCTCTGTGTGAAGTACTGAGAAAAAGGGAAAATAACAAAGAAGCAAATTAGGAAAACATTTCAAATCAAGAAGATATTTAACATCCTATTAAATAAATAACTTAGAAATAAAAAGGAATGAAGTTAGAACATACGAGCAAACCATACTATTCATTTTGTTAGAACAGTTTTACACTACTTTGCTTAAATTCCTTAATCCTATCCATTCTTCCACAAGGCCTCTCCAGAAATGTCATTATTTGTGCATGTGATCCAAGTGCTTCCAGTAAATGCTAGCATGTCTAACTGTTCATTGGACCATTAGGCTTGAATGAGTAATTGAGGTCTTTGATATGAGTTAGTATTCTATAAATAACTTTCCCCACGAAGATCATTCAACAGATTGTCTTAAGTCCCTTAATTTCTGTTGCAGAGATTATAAAAAATTTTCACACTGGCAATAACTTTCATCCCATTTGATCCAGCTTGTATCTTGATTATAAGATATGATACTGAACTAAATAAAAGTATATTTCATGTGCCAGCAATGAGTACAAAACCTTCAAAGGCTTCCCCTGCTCTCTTTACAAACAAGCAGATGTCTGCACTATTTCCTTGCATTTACTTGTCAAGAGGATCACCAAATATTCTTGATATAAGAGCCTTTGGTTCAACTGCATTGGTAAAATAGCTCCTTCATCTATGGCATTACTGCCATTGGAAGAAAGTGAGATGAAGTGCTTTTCCTTCTTGTTTTTTGTCCTCTCTTTGTGGCTCCCCTTCTGTTGAGGGCCATGAACATTTGCCTGCCGTTGTGCTTCCAATTTAAGAATGCTTATGTGTTATATCCATTTTCTTCTATTCTTTCCTTCAATTTGCAATCACTGTTAAACTCTTTCTGTTAAAAAAGAAAATAAATGCACAGATTCAGAATAAACGCAATCTTTCAGAGTTGCAGCATACTGAAGGTAAATAATTTCTAAAAATGTTTTGGAAGATTTGAGTGTTCTGTATGTGATGCCCTTTTAGGATTCTACAGTGTATTTTAAAGAAAAGTTTCACTGTGTCCATAGCATTTAAAGTAACATCAGTTAAACTGCAAAAAGTGAAACCAACAAAAGACAATCAATTATTCAGTGCATAATTATAGCAGTAAAATAACACAATTCACTCACAGCCAAAATGAAACTTCCCTGTGTTGGAATATGGCAACAGTATTAAATCAAATTCTCAGTCATAAACTCAAAGCATGAGGTAGCAATCTTGGAATCATTCATCATATTTCAGTTCTAACAAATACAACCCTTAAATATCTTGAACCAGATTATTGATACCATATGTTAAACAAATATGCATGGCATAAACCTACTTCTTAAAGTAAGATCCTTTACACCACACTGGCCATGAAAAAGGGCTTTTTTGGATGGGTGCAAATCACTGTTATGCTGCTGTTACAATGAATGTGACGCCTGTTTACTTTGCTGACCTGAAGACGGGCTTAGCCTAAAAAAGAATCATATATGATCTTGTATCTTATTGACTAAGTAAACTTTTGGGGATATTTTAGCTTTTATTATGATCAAAATCCTTAGATATTCAGCTAATAAAAATATAAAGTATCCACATTAATAAAATGGACATAAGTATATTAAAAAATATTCTTTCCATTCTATTAATTTAAATTAGAATTTTTAAACTAGATAATGTTCAGTACTTTGATACAGTAAAAATTTTCAGGTCTATAAATAATGTTTTACTTAGTTGCTACTAAGACTACAGAACATATGCTTATGTTTTCCTGACAGAATTGCACATATTCAAACTCAATTTGGCTCCCAAAATGCACTTCAATTTTGGGATTAGTAGTTAGTTGAACAATGACTGTTGGGGAAGACACTATCAAGCAAAGACTCTTCAAAATGACCCTTGATACTGCCTGTATTCACAAAGCTACACACAGATCATTTAACTTTTACTTGCTGTACTATACCATCTCCTGCTTCAAGGTATTAAGGCAGGTGACCATCAACCGCAGTTCTAAATTGCAGTAATTTCTCCTATCTGCCAGCAACTTATTTTGTTAAAGTAACCAAATAGTGAGTCTTCCTTCATTTTCTTGTTCTAACCAAAGTCAGTCAAATGTCAACCTATTTGATAAACATAGAAACAGTCTTAATTGACTTGTTTTCACAAATGCAGAATTGTACTCGAATACAGACTTTTATCTCTATTATTAGATAATACAGACAAAACAGATGATGTGATATAGTTAAGAAGTCTCATTGGAAGTGGTCTGAGTTTTAGCTCAGGACTACTTTGCTCATTTCAAATTTCAGTAAAACACTGCACCAATGTCTATTGTGCACATGCTTAAGTGTTTTTACAATTTTTATTGGTTCTGTATTTCATATCCGTCTGCAAGCTGTCACACTGTAGTAAGATGAATCTAACAGCAAGTCTTGAGAGGATGGGAAAAATAACAGCAGAAGCATTCTTGAAATCTCTGAAGTATTATGCAATAGGTTTTGATAAGTAATTATGTTGTGATTTTATTACATGAATATTGAAAAATTATCTCAGCTGGAGTTAAAAAAAAAAGGCTTTCCGCATTTGTATCCTCCTGTCAGCACTACTTCTAATACACTCTGAATTACTGAATCTTATGGCAGCGGTTTCCACTTATGGTACATGAAAGCTGCTTTGCCTTCTTTTGTGTGTGTATAGAGTTAGAATGAACTCTTCACCACACCAGCCGTGGCTAATAACTTGGGTAGGAAAGCTTATTTCAGGCTTTGGGATGTATCATCACAAACAACTAAGTTAAACACTGTTCACTGAGACATGTGAATTGACTATGGTGATTTATGCTAACACCTTCACATACGTCCAGAAGCATACCCATGATCAATGAATGGAGCTTAACTGACAAATGGTAACTTTGACAGCAACTCAGTATAACCTTATACCTCTCAGTGGTTCAGGACTGAGCACTGGTCATCCTGTATTTCTGACCAGTGTAATTTTACAAATTAAAATTCACATTTAAGTGAGCTTAAGAAACGTTTCTCTGTTCTGGTCTTTCCTTAATGTGATTCTTTGACATTGCCCAGGAGTTTAGAAGGTCACAAGTGACCTTATGAACCAGGAGCGACTAGCCACAGTGCAGATGAGGGAGGACAGTTTATACAGTTTGTATGAACTAAACCCACCCCATAGAAATGCTTCCTTAAAAAAAAGAGGGTCAAATGACTTCAACCCCATCAAGTCTCAGTTGATTCTGCTGGTAGTCTCAGACTGGCATTACTTCATCATTTTCAGCAGAGGTAGGCTTAGCTACATTGCCTGAGGATAAACCCAGCCACAGTACCTATCTGTGAAGTGCTCTCTTTAAAGCCTATGGATGTTTGGAATACTGAGCAATTGGCTCATAACCTTTGCAGATGACTTGAATAAGTCTACATTTATGTGGGCTCAAACTCACTGGAACTGGCAAAAAAACTGCAAAATTACAAACCAAACCAGATGTAATACCAGAATAATATTTGGATAGTTACTGTTTTTTCTTCGGGCTTTTTGTTTGGGATTTTTTTGGTTTTGTTTTTTTAACTGAAAGCATCAGCAACCCCAAAATTACACAAATACTGATACCCATAAATGTAAAATTTCCACTTACTTGAGTGATTGTAATTAAACTAAAGTAGATCCTTGCTGTTTTGAGAAGACAGGAAAGCTCTAAGATAAAGAGGCTCCTAAATAACACTACTTAGACAAACTTGACTTGCTGTTTTGGGGGGACAGGAAAGCTCTAAGACAGAGAGACACCTAAATAATGTCATTTGCACAGTTCAGCCTTGGGAGGGCAGATGCACCAAGCTACAGAGATAAAGAGGCACCAAGAGGGCAACAAGACCAGAGCAAAACAACCTGGAAGGACACGATATACAGAATCACAGAATCACAGAATGTTCGGGGTTGGAAGGGACCTCTGTGGTCATCTAGTCCAACCCTCCTGCCAAAGCAGGGTCACCTACAGCAGGCTGCACAAGACCTAATCCAGGCGGGTCTTGAATATTTCCAGAGAAGGAGACTCCACAACCTCCCTGGGCAGCCTGTTCCAGGGCTCCATCACCCTCAGAGGGAAGAAGTTCTTCCTCATGTTCAGACGGAACTTCCTGTGCTTCAGTTTGTGCCCATTGCCCCTCGTCATGTCACTGGGCACCACTGAAAAGAGCTTGGCCCCATCCTCCTGACACTCACCCTTGAGATATTTATAAACATTTATAAGATGCCCTCTCAGCCTTCTCTTCTTCAGGCTGAACAAGCCCAGCTCCCTCAGCCTCTCCTCATAGGAGAGATGTTCCAGTCCCCTCATCATCCTCTTAGCCCTCCGCTGGACTCTCTCCAGTAGCTCCTCATCTTTCTTGAAGTGGGGAGCCCAGAACTGGACACAGTACTCCAGATGGGGCCTCACTAGGGCAGAGGGGGAGGAGAACCTCCCTCGACCTGCTGGCCACACTCCTCCTAATGCACCCCAGAATGCCATTGGCCTTCTCGGCAGCCAGGGCACACTGCTGGCCCATGGTTAACCTGTTGTCCACTAGGACACCCAGGTCCCTCTCCGCAGAGCTGCTCTCCAGCAGGTCCGCCCCAAGCCTGTACTGGTGCATGGGGTTGTTCCTCCCCAGGTGCAGGAACCTGCATTTGCCTTTGTTGAACCTCATCAGGTTCCTCTCTGCCCAACTTTCCAGCCTATCCAGGTCACGCTGAATGGCAGCACAGCCTGCTGGTGTATCCACCACTCCTCCCAGTTTGGTGTCATCAGCAAACTTGCTGAGGGTACACTCTAACTCTTCATCCAGGTCGTTGATGAAGAAGTTTAAAAAGACTGGGCCCGAGTACTGACCCCTGGGGGACACCACTAGTTACAGGCCTCCAACTAGACTCAGTGCCGCTGATGACAACCCTCTGAGTTCTGCCATTCAGCCAGTTCTCAATCCACCTCACCGACCACTCTTCCAGCCCACACTTCCTGAGCTTCCCTAGGAGGATATTATGGGAGACAGTGTCGAAAGCCTTGCTGAAGTCTAGATAGACAATATCCACTGCTCTCCCCTCATCTACCCAGCCAGTCATGCCATCGTAGAAAGCTATCGGATTGGTCACGTGATCTTAGAACTGAGTTTGCTCAGAAACTAATGTCAACCAGCGGACAATGTGATGAAGAGTACACGCCTTCATCTGAAGACCCCCGATGACCACTCGGGAACGCTAACAGACATGCGTGAAAGTCATTGATGTATGCTAATTAGTTCTCGGAAAAGTCATGAATATGCTAAGCATTTCTCGGAAATATAATGAATATGTATATTGTGATTGTATCTAACCTGAAATGACAAGGTTTTTGGTGCGCATGTTTGGAGGAGAGATCCCCTATGTGCCCGGCGCCGCAATAAAGAATACCTGCTTAATAGCCTTCTGACTACTGAGTCTTCAACTCTGGCTTTTCACAGCATCAATACAAATACAGTCTATATGGAAAATTTTCAAATGATATCCAAATTCTGCTCAGTCAAAGCTTATCTGTCTGCTAATATATGTCTCTCTCTGTACTGTAATCTTGTGTATTAATATGGACAATTTAAAGCTGGCTACTCTAGAAATCTTCTTGGCAGTCATAGTTTGATAATTTAGTGTGTCTCCTCCATCATCTGAAGTTTACAAGATTTTAGGTACACTTTATCCCCCTGGAATTACTTATGAATGTGCCTGTACTGCAAACAAAACAGGGGAAAATAGCCTTAAAGATTACATTTTGTAGGACCCTCTCCATCGGCCTCTACTTAATAAGAAACCTGACTGAAGCAGTAAGCACGATAAATCCCCCAGCAGCTGTTTTGGTATGATATGAGCCTAACACACACCAGGGAGCTTGTGGAGAGGGGGACTGCTGGTTTACCACAGGATGAAATTTTGATGAACAGCTCATTTCAGCTCTAATTCATTAGTAGTAATACACAGTCAAGTGGGGTTTTCAGTAGGTAAGAGGGAACTGTGCTGACTACTGCAATCCATTTGAAAGATAAAAAAATACTTACAGAGCCGTAGACTTTTCCTTTCTTGTTCATGGCTAAATAATAGTTACTCTTAATGGACTTAACAGCCACAACTCCGATTTCTACAGATGTTATCTCCAATATGCCTAAAAAATAAAAATTGAGCTATTTAATCACTTCATGAGAGGATTTTCTCACTATAGAAAAGACCAATAAACATAAAAAATACTAAACTTCTAATATTCAGAACCAACTGACCAACAAAACTTTAGCAACGTTCTCTGAATCATTGCAAGAATGCACACAGTTTAAATTAATATGTTTCCTTTGTTAACTCTGCACTTTAAACCCCATAAATACTGAAACAGCTCCATTCTTCTTAGCATAGATTTTACTAAAATTTATCAGAAGAGACATCTGAACCACAGCATTAAATTAAATCTATAGCATATGTCAATAGAATGTTAGATTTACCCCAATCTTCAAAAACAGTGGTAAAGTATTTATTCCTTGTAGGACAGTTAAACTAAATCTCTTGGCTGCACTGATCTGATAAAATTAATTTTTGGCAAGTGTGTTGGCCTTTTGGGATATAGTAAGACTAACTCAGACGGCCACATTATCTTTGTCTTTCAGATTATCAGAAACATTTTGCTGTGTTTGTAATAAGTATGATTAAGGTTTTTTCTTTCAAACAGTCTGGGATATTGGTTGGCTCAAGGGGCCAGTAATGGGACACAGATCTTTTCATCTCTATATTTTCTGCCCAAGAGCATACTGATTTTGGAGCAGTAGAAGTTACTACAACTTACACAGTGACTTTAGAGATCCCTTTTCAGCTATTACTAGAGTAACTGGATAGCTATGTTGTTTGGGCATCGTGTCTTAATACAGGAGAAATATAACTCCAACCAAATATCTTCTAAATGGTTTATCCAGGTAGTATACCTGGCTCCAACCTTTCTTCTGTTTTTTAAAGTAGTAGTGTTGTTGTTTAGCCCTTGCTGGCAACTAAGTACCACATAGCCGCTCACTCACTCCTCTCCCCCCCCCCCGTGTGATGGGCAGGAGAATCGGAAGAAAAAGGTAAAACTCATGGGTTGGGATAAAGACAGTTTAATAGGACAGCAAATGAAGAGAAAAATAATAATGATAATACAAATAAAAGAATATAAAAAGTGAGTGATGCACAGTGAAATTTCTCACTAACTGGAACCCGATGCCCAGCCTGTCCCCAAGTAGCAATCACTGCCCCCCTGGCCAACTCCCCCACTTCATATACTGAACATGGTGTCATATGGTATCAAATAACCCTTTGGCTAGTTTGGGTCAGCTGTCCTGGCTGTGTCCCCTCCCAGCTTCTTGTGAAAATTGACTCTATCCCAGCTGAAACCAGGACAAGTAGTAGTCAGAAGAATACTCCATCATCTAACTCAGTGGTCACGAGAGGTCTACCACTGGGAAAATTACAGGAGGAGCAAAAGTGTTGAGAAATTTTAAAGAAAAACATCCTAGACCAAGCTAACAAATAATGTCATGAATAGATCAGCTGGAAAAAACATTGATGAGTTGCCAACTGCTTAAAAAAAAAGGAATCTTCAATCATTTCCTACTAAATCTGTTCTATGCTTTTTGTCTGAGCAGGGGAGTACTGGAAAATCCATATGTTTTTTCACTTACTTAAAAATTCCTTATGATAACCACACACCAACTGAAGCCAACAGTTGTTGGGGTTGATGTAGCTTGAGAGTTAGCACGACTAGGCCGCTTAAGCAAAACAGTTAGCATAACTGAACAGGCCGCTGGAAAGGGCAGCTAAGAATAGCCTTTGAGAAAGTTCTGATAGTGCACATGATGTGGCTTAGCAAAAACAAGATGTGTTAAAGGATGTGGAGCCTGTCTGTTGCTATTGGCGTTAGTGCATAGTTACCAATCATAAGGGAATATGGGGTGTGTGAACAGTGCGTGATTTATGTCTGTAGCCTATCCGAATAAGCGTGATCGCATGTACAGTTATGAAAAATGTATATAACCACGCAAGTGGAGCAATAAAGGGAATCGACTGTGCATTGTATCAATGTGTGAGAGTCGTTCCTGTCCCTGCACGGATGCTGAAACTCGGCATTGTGGTGACCCCGACGTGATACTGCAGCCGAAGAAGGCAGGGGACTGCCGACCGGCGAGGTAAGCCGGGCTGCCCGAGAGAGGGAGGAGAGGATCCGCGGCACGCCGGGGGGGCGTGAATATCAGCAGTATGGGTTCCACTGTATCAGTATTGGGAAAGGCAGTGCAGAAAAGCCTGCTGGAATTGGTGGATCGAGCCAACGTGAAGTTAACTGAAGGAGAGATATTGGGACTATTATTGTGGTACCGCAGACGAAAGCTGATAGCAATGACAGATCAGTTGTTTGACTTGGATGTGTGGCAGAGAATCGGGGACTCTGTGCAGGTCGGCAACAAAGAGGAGCGACAATTAGCTCCTGTTTTTTGAGCTGTCAAAAGCATGATCAGCTGATGATCCTTTAAATCCAGAGAAATGGGAAGTGGGGTGTAAAATCCGGCACCCCGAAAGTGTACAACAGGGTCCCTCTACAGCAATTGGCGTACCCAACTTGAGATCAAAGCAGGGTGAATTCCAGCATAAAACCGCGCAGTCCCTCCAACACAGCACAGCCCGCAGCGCCAGCAACCACCACACCAGACGGGTCAGCGAACCTTACACCTCGTGGGGCACACGGCCCCCCCTGGGCAACCAGCAGTGCAGCCCGGCCCCCCCCCCCCCCCCCCATCCCAGCGCGCCGACCTGGCCCGGCGTAACCCAGAAGCGGCGCGGCAAGAACCATCTTCCTGACATTCAAGGACTTGGTTGGAAAAAGTGTGTATAATTCAATTACTGCAGTAGAATTCCTTGTATCCTTATCGCTGCAAACTGTTCTAGCTGATTATGATATTAATGTATGCTAATGAGTTCTCGAGAGTGCCTGCTTTCTAGGGCTCCGGGGTTAAGTTTTGGAGAGTGAATTATTTTGCTGCTTTCTGGTAATAGAGTTTGGGTACCCAGGTAGGACCCTGCTCTTGAACATCAATGGTCCGAGGGATCGCAGGACCTCCAGCCGGCACCGAGGGATTCTTGGGGAGAACCTCTGATCCCTGGACCAAAAGGTTATGATCAGAGACCATTAATAAGACAAAAGCATTCTTCTAGTATTGTTTCTTGTTGCCTGCCTGTTAGTCGTAGTGAAAGCTTCACAGCAATGGGCTATATCCCTGGGGAGAAGTGAAAGTGCCCTTCCTAAAACAGAATTGAAAAGAGAGTACTCTTCCTGAAAATGAGGCTTGGGAATTTGTCTGTTAAATGTTGAATGGTATTGTAAGTCCTTGTCTGTTCATAAGTCTTTGCATTGAAAAAAAAAAAAAAAAAAATCATAAGTCTTTGCAATATTTGGATTTATGTTGAAAACTTGGTGTGCTTATGTGTGTGTGTGCGGTCGCGACTATGATTGTGTGGTTTTATGTGTTTGTTGTCATAGTGTTTGTATTGCTGTGTTCTGATGGATTTATTTGGTTTCTGTGATCTAACGGATTTGTCCGGACTAAGGAACTGCCTTTGCGTCTTTGGTTTGGTGAGTTCTGCAGGTATTGTACATAGTTAATGAGTTATACCCTTAGATACATTGATTTTAGCCTAGGTGATTAATATGAATACAGGTTATGGTATGCACTTCACATCTATATGTCTTTTTATTAGCATTTGTGTTCTTATGTTTGTTTTTAGTATTGCACTGTAGTGGGGCTGTTACTGGACCATAAAGCCAATAGTGATGCTTAGGTGTGTCAATGTAGCACTTGCTTTAAGTTCATTAAATAAAAAAGGGGGAGATGTAGAGGAAGCAGTGATTATATTGGTTCTGTGTATAATACGCATGACACAAAAGGCACTAGAGGCAACTGTAAAAAAAAATTTTGTGGTGCAACTAACACCAATTGAGCAAATGTTTTTAAGGCAATGATAAGATAGCTTAGCTTTTTTTGAAAAGAAAAAGGGGGAGATGTTGGGGTCGATGTAGCTTGAGAGTTAGCACGACTAGGCCGCTTAAGCAAAACAGTTAGCATAACTGAACAGGCCGCTGGAAAGGGCAGCTAAGAATAGCCTTTGAGAAAGTTCTGATAGTGCACATGATGTGGCTTAGCAAAAACAAGATGTGTTCAAGGACGTGGAGGCGGTCTGTTGCTATTGGCGTTAGTGCATAGTTACCAATCATAAGGGAATATGGGGTGTGTGAACAGCGCGTGATTTATGTCTGTAGCCTATCCGAATAAGCGTGATCGCATGTACAGATATGAAAAATGTATATAACCACGCAAGTGGAGCAATAAAGGGAATTGACTGTGCATTGCATCAATGTGTGAGAGTCGTTCCTGTCCCTGCATGGATGCTAAAACTCGGCAAACAGTGTAACTTGGTATTCAGTGCTTTTTCTGGAAATGCTGATTTTTCTCTCCCTGAAAACTGATTGCAGTCTGTTCAGGCTGTGGAACCACGTGGACTTTAGTGTGCAGCGAGGTGAGGAGGAAGTTTTTTCACTGATTCTTCTTTTTTAAATGGCTGCTTTATATACAATGCAAAAGCCATTCTGTATGGCCATTGTACTGGTCTGTGCAACTCAGGATTAACAGAGAAGTTAAGGGTGTTACTTGTTCTGTGATTAGAAGTAGAGCCTTTGATGGTAGTTTGACAGTGGCTGTGAATCAAGCATGACAAAGTAATAGCTGACTTCTATTGGGAAGCAAATTGAAGACATAGTTTATGTGCCTGAAAAAGAGAGAGAACATCAAACTAAGCAATTTAACAGGAAAGACCTCCTTTTATTGTCAAGAAAGGAGAGGTGGCCTTTCCTGGATGACTTTTTAATATATAAATATAGATGTTTTAATATATATAAATTACATATGTTTTGATATAGAATCATAGAACCATTAAGGTTGGAAAAGACCTCTAAGATCATCAAGTCCAACCATCCACCCAACATCACCATGCCTACTAAACCATATCCCGAAGTGCTATGTCTACATGTTTTTTGAACACCTCCAGGGATGGGGACACTCCACCACTTCCCTGGGCAGCCTGTTCCAATGCCTGACCACTCTTTCAGTAAAGAAATTTTTCCTAATGTCCAATCTAAAACTCCCCTGGCGCAACTTGAGGTCATTTCCTCTCGTTCTATCGCTAGTTACTTGGGAGAAGAGATCAACACCTGCCTCACTACAACCTCCTTTCAGATAGTTGTAGAGAGCGATAAGGTCCCCCCTCAGTCTCCTCTTCTCCAGAATGAACAGCCCCAGCTGCCTCAGCCGCTCCTCATAAGACTTATTCTCTATACCCTTCACCAGCCTCGTTGCCCTTCTCTGGACACTCTCCAGCAACTCAATGTCTTTCTTGTAGTGAGGGGCCCAAACCTGAACACAGCACTCGAGGTGCAGCCTCACCAGGGCCGAGTACAGGGGCATGATCCCCTCCCTACTCCTGCTGGCCACACTATTTCTGATACAAGCCAGGATGCCCTTGGCCTTCTTGGCCACCTGGGCACACTGCTGGCTCATGTTCAGCCGGCCGTCAAACAACACCCCCAGGTCCTTTTCCACCGGGCAGCTTTCCAGCCACTCTTCCCCAAGCCTAGTAGCATTGCATGGGGTTGTTGTGACCCAAGTGCAGGACCCGACACTTGGCCTTGTTGAAACTCATACAGTTGACCTCAGCCCATCGTTCCAGCCTGTCCAGATCCCTCTGCAGAGCCTTCCTACCCTCCAGCAGATCGACACTACCACCCAACTTGGTGTCATCTGCAAACTTCCTGAGGGTGCACTCGATCCCCTCATCCAGATCATTGATAAAGATGTTAAACAAGACTGGCCCCAAAACTGAGCCCTGGGGAGCACTGCTTGTGACCGTCCGCCAACTGGATTGAACTCCATTCACCACTACTCTCTGGGCTCGGCCATCCAGCCAGATTTTTACCCAGCAGAGGGCATGCCACACCTGGGCTCATCCCTGGTGAGCTGTGCGATGTCCACTTCCGCCTTGGAACCTCTGTTTCCCTCAGACGGGAATCGCCTATGACAATTACCCTTCTTGTTTTTCTTAGCTGAGGCAGTTGTAATGCGTGGGGCTGACTGACTCGTCCTAGGCAACCCCCCGGATATACCTTCACCCACATCCTCATATGCCTGGCCCTCACATATCAGAGCCCCATATCTGTTGCTTAAGGGCAACTGGGCAGGTGAGAGAGGCCAGGAGGGGACCCGCTTCCATTCCCCCCTGTCTCTTAGGTCCCCTCTTTCTGCTTGGTGGCAAGTGGGTAGGGGGTCCTCTGCTTCTTGTGGAGCCGCCTCCTGCTGCCTTAGCCTCAGGAAGGGCAGGGTGCTGCTCCACCAGTCAATCTTCCTCTCACACTCCGGTATGCTCCTTACCCTCTCCACTTCCTCTTTCAGCTCTGCCACCAGGCTGAGTAGATCATTTACCTGGTCCCACCAAACACAGCTGTTGTCTCTGCTGTCCTCGGGTACGAGTGCCAGGCTCAGGCACTCCCTGCAGCCAGAGACCTGGACACCTGTGTCCTTGTGTGAGGCCTCCATCTGGGTCCCCACACTCATTCTAGCAACATCCTTCCCACGGGTGGAAACCATAGCTAGAATATCTCCTGGAAGGGCGATGCCCGCTACTTGAGTAGCCAGGAGGGGGAACTGCACCCTGCCCGCACGCCTTCCCCGCACACCCTGCCCACGCAAACTGCCGCGCAAACTGCTGCGCCGCTCCCTGGCTGCTGCACCACCTCTGCCGACTCTCACTCCCTGGGGGCTGCTCTTATACGTGAGGGTGTTTGGCCGCTGTCACACTCGACCCCGCCCACGCTGAGTCAGAGCTGCCGCTCGTCAGCAACTCCCTCTCTCCCGCTCGGGGAGGGGGGGGCCTGGGGTCTCCTCTCTCTCCCGGCGCTTTTGCCGCCTCGCCGCTGCGGTTTTGCCGCTTCAGAAACGGTCCCTTGGCGCAAGCCTCCGCTGTAGAGCCCTTCGCCTTCAGTGGCTTTGCCATGAGGTACACATCGGACTTCCCCATCCTTATGCATCACCCACCAAGTACAACCAGGTCCTTGAGCAAAAGCAGTCCCACGGACGGGTTTACCTTTTCCCGAGGCAGGACTAACCCAGAGTGTCTTCCGTAACATGTTCCGCATATGCACTACGGGGACTTTATCCCCTTCTACAGGGCGTGGAAGTTTTGATAGGGCAGGGCCAGCCTGGTTGGTGGATCCTCTAGTATTAACTAACTAGGTGGCCTTTGCTAAATGAGAATCCCACTGTTTGAAGGTCCCACCACCCCACTGCTTTCAGAGTAGTTTTTAGCAGTCCACTGTATTGTCCAATTTTCCCGGAGGCTGGTGCCTGGTAGGGGATGTGATACACCCACTCAATACCGTGTTCTTTGGCCCAGGTGTCTATGAGGCTGTTACGAAAGTGAGTCCCGTTGTCCGACTCGATTCTTTCGGGAGTGCCATGTCGCCACAGGACTTGTTTTTCAAGGCCCAGGATGGTATTCTGGGCGGTGGCATGGGGCACAGGGTAGGTTTCCAGCCATCCGGTGGTGGCCTCCACCATTGTGAGCACACAGAGCTTGCTTGGGCAGGTTGGTGGCAGTGTGATGAAGTCAATCTGCCAGGTCTCCCCATATTTATATTTCAGCCATCTTCCTCCATACCACTGAGGCTTTACCCGCTTGGCTTGCTTGATTGCAGCGCATGTTTCACATTCATGGATAACCTGTGCGATGGTGTCCATGGTCGAGTCCACCCCTCGGTCACAAGCCCATCTGTACGTTGCATCTCTTCCTTGGTGGCCCGAGGTGTCATGGGCCCACTCAGCTATAAAGAGTTCACCCTTATGTTGCCAGTCCAGATCCACCTGAGCCGCTTCAATCTTGGCAGCCTGATCCACCTGCTGATTGTTTTGATGTTCTTCAGTGGCCTGACTCTTAGGGATGTGGGCATCCACGTGACGCACTTTTACAACCAAATGCTCTAGCCAGGCATCAGTATCTTGCCACAATGGGGCAGCCCATATGGGTTTGCCTCTGCGCTGCCAGTTGTTCTTCTTCCATTGCTGTAGCCACTCCCACAGGGCATTTGCCACCATCCATGAGTCATTACAGAGTTAGAGCACTGGCCACTTCTCTCGACTGGCGATGTCTAAAGCCAGCTGGATGGCTTTCACCTCTGCAAACTGGCTCGACTCACCTTCGCCTTCTCTCGCGTTTTCTGCGACTTGTCATGTAGGACTCCATACAGCAGCCTTCCACCTCCACTGCTTCCCCACAATGCGACAGGACCCATCCGTGAACAGGGCATATTGTTTCTTATCTTCTGACAGCTTGTTATACAGTGGGGCCTCTTCAGCATGACTGGGAAATGCCAGTTGCCCAGGAATTCTGGAAGTAATCATGGACTGGCCAGAAGGCAAAGATTTTGTAGTGTCACCATAGGAGGAGGTGACGCATGCTGAAGAGGTCCCACTGTATAATAAACTGCCAGAGAATGAGAAGCAATATGATTTTTGTCTTTTTCTTCCAATTCTTCTCCCCATCCCACTGGCAGGGAGGAGCGAGTGAGCAACTGCATTGTTCTTTGTCGTCGGCTGGGGCTAAACGCAAAAAAGTTTCAATGTGAACAACAGCGAAGTGGAAGAAATTGGATGGAGTTAAGGCTGTTCTATTTACTGCCAGTCGTAACACACAAGGAATAAATATATAGGCAGTGTCACTGCAAAAGAAATAGTCAAATGCATGGTGACTGCCAGGAGAAGTGCAATCTCGGGAAAGGTAGGTCTTCACTGCTCAGGCAGTCAGATGCCTCTCAGTCAGAAGCTCCTAGCAGATACAGTACATATATTCACAGATGGGGCACAAATTATAATTAAATGGAGACAATCACTACTTAGGCACTGATAGGTATGAGCAGACAGAAGTGAGCCTGGGTGCTAAAGCAGTCAGAGAATGTACAAACAGATGAAAAAGTTATCCCTATGAGATGTTGTATGAAAATTGTGAGACTTACTGTATTGGGTTTGTATGGCAAGGTTTTGGTAGCAGGGCGGGCTACAGGGATGGCTTCTGTGAGAATCTGGTAGAAGATTCCCCTGTGTCCAACAGAAGCAATGCCTTCCGGCTCCAAGATGGACTCACTGCTGGCCAAGGCCAAGCCAATCAGTGATGGTGGTACCACCTCTGTGATACCATGGTATTTTAAAATATGGGTTCCACGTTTTTATAATGCAAATGACCCCTGGACAGCTATAATGATAGCTCCTTTTCACATAATCATCTTAGGTGGCAGTTACTCATCAACACTATCATCAGGTTTTATCTACAATGTCACAAATATTCCAAATATTGCTCGGTCACAATAATCACTTTTTTTAAGGAAACTTCATAATGAATGTGGGGACAGAATGAACATATGAGAAGTGTAGATTAAGTCAGCTGCATGGTATGGGTGATCAGTATTAAGAAAATGACTGCAAACAGAATTTCAGTATATCTTAAAATTCCTAACTGTTGTTTGACCCTTGTAGCTTTTTCTCCCCAAATTCTTTTCTTGACTGAACAGGATGTGGTCAAATAAAAGGCAGCTCTCTGATTCTAATGCTCTTATTTACATAGTTTGGGTTAATGTTGTGTATGATTTAAGATGACCAGTCACAGAATCATAGAATCATAGAATCATAGAATCATAGAATCATAGAATCATAGAATCATAGCATCATAGAATCATAGAATGGTTTGGGTTGGAAGGGACCTTAAAGATCATCTAGTTCCAACTCCCCTGCCATGGGCAGGGACACCTTCCACTAGACCAGGTTGCTCAAAGCCCCATCCAACCTGGCCTTGAACACTGCCAGGGAGGAGGCATCCACAGCTTCTCTGGGCTATCTGTTCCAGTGCCTCACCACCCTCAGAGTAAAGAATTTCTTTCTTATATCCAGTCTAAACCTACCTTCTTTCAGTTTAAAGCCATTACTCCTTGTCCTATCACTACATGCCCTTGTAAAAAGTCCCTCTCCAGCTTTCTTGTAGGCCCCTTCAGGTACTGGAAGGCTGCAATAAGGTCTCCCCGGAGCCTTCTCTTCTCCAGGCTGAACAGCCCCAACTCTCTCAACCTTTCCTCATAGGAGAGGTGTTCCATCCCTCTAAACATTTCTGTGGCCCTCTTCTGGACCCACTCCAATAGGTCCATGTCTTTCCTGTGCTGAGGGCTCCAGAGCTGGACGCAGTACTCCAGGTGGGGTCTCACCAGAGCAGAGTAGAGGGGCAGAATCACCTCCCTCGACCTGCTGGCCATGCTTCTTTGGATGCAGTCCAGGATAAGGTTGGCCTTCTAGGCTGCGAGTGCACATTGCTAGGTCATGTTGAGCTTCTCATCACCCAGCACCTCCAAGTCCTTCTCCTCAGGGCTGTTCTCAATCCATTCTCCACCCAGTCTGTATTTGTGTTTGGGACTGAGGTATTCCTCCCTGGCTACCTGTCCTTGCTTCCACCCTCTGTAGGCTTCCTTTTTGTGCTTGAGTTTGTCCAGGAGCTCCTTGTTCATCCATGCAGGCCTCCTGGTGTTTCTGCCTGACTTCCTCTTGGTTGGGATGCTGTCGCATTAAAAGGGGGGTAAGGGGAGTCTGATAAGCAAGGCCATCGATTACAGATGCATCGCTCCTGAGCTTGGAGGAGGTGATCCTTGAATACTGACCAGATTTCTTGGGCCCCTCTTCCCTCCAGGGCTTTATCTCATGGTTCTCTACCCAGCAGATCCCTGTAGAGGCCATGGATTAGGTGTAGCTCATGGATTATGAGTAGCTCATAACCCTGGTGGGTGCTTTGCAAACAAAATACTGTCTAAACTTTTTCAGACAAAATATTTATTGAAAGAGACAATTAATATTGACACTTGCTATTGGACAATCTTGGAGTAAATAAAGAGACAGTGAATGGACTAAGAAATTAATTGCAAGTTGTTACTGTATAAGATGTTAAAGCCAATAGTTTAGCAGCTGAAAAGAACTAGATGACCTCTGATCACCAGTTCATTGCTTTGCCCATTCATTTTTTGTTTTTCCTGATATAAATAATTCTGTGTACTTAATTCATCCTAAATTACAACCAATCAAAAAGACACCATTCAATAACTGCATGTATTATTCCTGTTATAATGCTATGTGATCAGCTTCTCATTTTTTAATGCTAGATTTGTACTTTGTCTTACATATTCTGTACACTTCCTTCAACATCAAAGGTATGCTAAAACATTAAAACAAGTAGCAAGGTCTGTACTCTAGCACACAGATGTAAACTATTGCCTGCTATAGTGCAAGCACCTAATATATGTCTTTCACAGTGTTTTCATCTTTAATACTTGACTGTCTCCTAACCTGGCTGGACCTGGTATCTTCAGTCTTCTAGTACAAACAGTTTATTTTAATCTCTGATGAGCAGTGATAAGCGCTGTCATCTTAAACATTCATTCAACATCTCATCAAAAAGTAGGATGACAAAATCTTCAATCTTGCACAGAAACTTAAAAGGCTGATCTGCAGAGCACAATCACTTCGCGTCCTTCTGCTTTCATTATCTCCAAGTCTCCTTCTATATAATTTTCCATCTTGTCTGCTGACATCCTCAGATAGCAGCTAACAAGCATGTTTTGCACACAGGATTATGTGATCCAATTACATGTGCTTGCACCTCATGTCTTGTCCTTTTATACAAACTCTGATTGCCTAGCCTGAATTGCTGAAGTCTTTTTGTTTTTCCCTTTCCTTGAAATATGTAAGCCTTTTGAACAAATACACACAAAACTATGCTTGAGACAGTTAATGGACAGTATGATTCAGAAGGTTTGATACATTCTTTCCACCTTTTCTACTCAACCTTCTGTATTTAAATTGAGGTTTCTGCTTACTGGAGTTGAACAGCACAAAATCCCAGTCAACTTCATTCAATTGCTCAACTGACAGTGACTCAGATTTCTGCTGTGATCCCAGCAGAATCCTTGTCAGGGGACATGTAGAGGGCAGGAAATGAACCTCCCATCTTCTCTATGCACTTTTATGTCAGGCTCAGAGATACCTTTGCTTACACTACTGTCTAACATTGCAAAGAGCAACTGGTCCCTAGGCCAGTTGGTGTAAACTGGCTAACGATCATATTCACACCTTCTAGAGTTGTCTGGTGCATCCATGAGAGTGCTTGGTTCAGTCTTCCTCAGATTATTACCTCTAGAGACTTTACCCATAGCCCTCAGATATATCTGTGGTTTTTCTGTGACATTGTGAAGACGGTGTGGCAGCCCACCAGCGTGCTGTTTGTATAGTCTGATGCCAAGGTCATCTAGACATCCTCTTGCAGGGTCTGGCATGAGAGTGTATAAAACCAAAGGAACCAAGCCTGGCTTGGTCTTGTCCATATTTCCTCTCAGGAGTGGACCCTGCAGTGAACTATGCTAAGAATTTTGTGGAGGTTCACCTCAGGATGAAATAGTTCATGCCAAAAAAAAGCTAAGAATGAACTAACATATGTGCAGCACGAAGGTTCAGGAGTGCTGGATCCAAAAGCCACCTGGGAAGCTAAATTATTTGAAAATGTAGACCCAGCCTTAGACAGCTATGGAGATGAGCACTTGAACAGAGCTGCTGTATTTTTGTCTGGGATTTTGTATGTGGAGACATAAACTTCTGAGAAATGTCAGAGCTATGGTACGTGTGCTGCTTGTACAGCCTGTGCACAGACAATAAATATAAAAGTTTCTATGTACAGTGTCTTATTGCTTGTGCATGAACCAACTCCACAATTATATCCCAGGAAGCATCAACTTTTCTATACACATGCTGCATAGCTGATGCATAGATAACAATAAATAAATAATGGGTTAAAAATAGGGAATAAAAGAAATAAGTTTTCCCAGGAAAGTAATCAGCAAAGTCCTCACATTGTCTGTGCTCAACATATTCATTAATGATCCACAGTAATGGGTGAATGCTGCCATGACAAACCCTGCTGATTATACTAAAATATTCAGGATAGTAAATCTGAAAGGGAACTGGGAGTAACTGCAGAAGGATCTCAGGATCCAAGCTGACAGGGCAATAAAATACCAGATAAAATTAAATGTAGATGAATGTTGTAAAGTGATGCATACAGGGAAGAGTAATATTATGTTTATAAATGTGGAATGCGTTACAGAATGGTTTATGGTCCAGCTATCATTTCTCAGTCTTATAATAAATAACAAAACAAAAATTAGTAATGTACAGGAAAGGAGTAGGGAATGTTTAGGAAATGGAAAATATAGTAACAAAGTTTAAATCCATCTGTGCTTCCATTTTGAACACGCATACTGCCCTAGTCTCTCATCTCATAAAAGATGGAGTAGAACTGGAAAAGCTACAGGAAAGGGTAACATGCATGATCAGAAATAAGGATTAACTATTGTTTCAGGAATGACTAAAACCTAGGGCTTTGCAAGGTGGAACAGAAATGGCTTGAGGAGGGGGAATCTATAAAATTGTAGGCAATCATGAGAAAATGAAGAAGGAACAACTATGCACTGTCTCCCAAATGAAATTATTGGCCAGATGTTTAAAACAAAAGAAGGTATTTTTTCACACTTGTTAGACTACAGCAGTCATTGGTGGGATGTCAGTTTACATGAACTGAAAAGCAATCGGAACAATTAATTCCAAAAGTACATTCCTTTGACAAGTAAATAGGCACCATCATTAGTCTCTGAATTGCATACTGGACACTAGGAAAGTATAATGGGCAGTTATTACTATATGCTTGCTCTTCAGGCTTCTGCTACTGCTACTGTCAGAGACAGGAAACCAGACTGACCTTTAGTCTGAAGAGGTGGGGTTGCCCTTTAATTTCTTACATATACATCCCATCATATAGGGAAATGGAAGAAAGCAGATAAACAGCCAACAAAGATTTATAAAGAGCAAATTCTGTCAAATATAATTTCATTTTATGACAATGTAACAGGTCATATCATGAAAAGAGCTATGTAGTTAGGCTTTTGACACTATCACATTACATTATCGTAAATACACCAGGTTCATATAAAACTATTTTAAGTGGGATGAGAAACAGGATGGAAAACCCTATTTAGAGACTCATTCTCAATGATTCACTGCCAAAATGAAATGAAGTATTGAGGAAACGCAAATACAGGATGGAGAAGAAAGAGATACTGATTTTGCAGAAAAGCCTCTGGGTGGCTAGTGGTCCACAACTGGGGCTTGAGTGAATGAGATGAAAAGCAAACATCTTCCTAACACATCTAAACATGAATATAGTGTGTGAAACACAAAAGAAAATTTTTCCACTTCATCCAACTCTTGGAAGGTCTCATCTGGGCTCTACACTCATTTTAAGATACGTCTGAAGAAGAGCAACTAGCACAGTCATAGGTCTAGAAAATATGGTTTGTAATGGAAAATTAAATAAATTCATCCTGTTTATCTTAAGAAGAGGATATCTGGGAAGAGAAAGCATAACAGTAACTTTAAAATACTTCAAAAATATCTCAAAAGAGAAGGGGAATATTCCATGCAAGAGGCAACAGAAATGGACTCAAAAGCATGGAAGAGTAAGAGAGGATATTAAGAAAAGGTTTTAATAAGGGTGGTGAAAACTCTATGTATTCATTAAAGATGCTTTGGAGTGTGTGCAGTCTTTAAGAGCAGGTGACAAAAGTGTCCAGCAGAGCTGATAATAGGTATCATCCATATGTACATTGTGGGACAAGGGGATGCACCACATGATCTCTTGAGATTTCTTCCAGCCCTATAAAGCTGTGTTTCCACATACAAGAAGTCTGTCAAATGTTTCTGGAAATGTTGGACTTCCTGTGCTACACAGCAGTGTTCTGTACAGTATTTGCATAGGAAGTCCAACACTTCCAGAAATGTACGGACTTACAGTGTGCATGGTGTGCAGGCGAGAAATATTCAAGGTTTTTGGTTACCCAGTCAGAACTGCTGCATGATATTTCTGATCAATGCATTGGAATTCCAAAAGAAATGCAAAGAATCATTAAAAGCCCCATGCAGCCGAAGAGGTCAGTTTAGATATGTGGTAGCTCTAGGTGAGAGTAGGAGTGTGATCATTTAGCTTTGTCTCACAAAAACTTCAAGACCATAAGAACATAAATCTTTGCACAGTACATAGTCTTTACAGATGATGTATAAACTTTGGAAATCTTGCCTCTAAATTGTGAATTTTGTGCCCCTCATCCTCATGTTCTTCATTTGCAGGTTTGTGTTTATTAATTGATCCTAACTGATATCTGATTAAATGCAATACTAACCATAATTCTTTTTTGTTTTATTAGAAACCACCCAAACACTGTAGTCAGTGGTGTTTAGAAATGAGGCACCAATTTATTTATGTAATGAAAAGCATAATTATGACAACAGTACTAGGCCTGTTATACTGAAATTTGAAGGGACCTCTACTTAAAAAAATAAACACTGAGCTTGTAAATCCTACAGAACTTGAGATTCAGTATCTGAAAGATGGACTCCCAATTGTAGTTCCTACAAGACTTACAAATTTGTGGGACTCCTTTCACAATCAGGCTCATAGACAGCAAGCGTTCTACAAAGCAAGGCATAAAGATCAGAGAATCACATCTGAAAATTTGATTCTCAGTGCTCATGTTCCTGTGCCCAGCTCTGGTGAAATATTTTTTTTTCTATTAATCATTTCTGTGGTGCTTCTTTTTCCCCTCAAGCCCACACTGTAATCTCCTCCTCTCTCCTTGTTGTAGCCACTAAGAAAACAGCTTGATAGAAAAAGAGTAAGTTGAAATATATGACTAAGAATCACAGTGGCTGCCTTTAAACTGTCAGTCTATTTATTTACTTTATTTATTTTGCTGTTTTGAAATCTGTGTGTGCCAAGACCACGCTCTGGGAGCTCCTCGCTGGTTTGTGTTTTTTTTTTTAATTATTTAACTGTCTTTATCTCAGCCCATGAGTTTTTTCATTTTTACCCTCTCCAATTCTGAGCAAGCGGCTGTGTGGTGATTAGCTGCCTACCAGGGTTAAACCATGACAGTTTTGAATCATTTAAGTTGCTTAAACAATTATTATAGGCAATGTTACAGCACTCCCCATTATTAAACTGTCCACCATGTCTCTCTTTTGTATAATTGGAAAAATGCAAAACTGTAGCATTAAGTTTATTTTAATTAAAAAAGAATTGACATTAATGCGCTATTTACTTTTAACATGATATTTACTTATCTAGTTTATTTTTCATTTAATAAATATTATTTAATGAGAATATTCAGCTGTATGACAACATTCTCTGACACTAAAATCATGATATTAAATGAAGTAGTACATTTGCTAATGAAGTTAGGTGTCAAACACTTGAGTAGTAAAGGACATGGATGAAACACCTTGCATCAAAATTTTAGCAGAGAAAATAACTTCTTCATTATGATTTGTTCAACTGATTTATGTCAGTAAGTCATCCATTCAAAGTTAAGAAGTGATTGGGATTTTGAAAGACAGTAAAATTTGTATCAGGAAATAAATAAATGATTAAAAACAAGGTGTCAGAAGATGAGTTCTACTACTTTTAAAAACCCAAAGGAAACAGTAACCAGAAACAGCCAATTTAGTGCACTACCTGTATACACTTCTTTTGCTTAATAGCATGTTTTGACAAATTACTCTTTGTTTCCAACGTAATGTCATTTTATGTAATTTAACTAACAAAACAATGTTAAATTGTTTTTTTTAAATTTTTTTAGTTACATTCTAATTTCTTTCCAAATGTGGCTTGACAAAAGCCATATGTAAATAATTATCTTGTAAATAACTAACTTATCCTCCACCATTTTCCAGCAAAACCAAAAAGGAAAACCTAAGAATCTGAATAATTGTTCATTAAGCCATATAACTACTCATATACAAATCTGCAGATACTTTGTGGTTAGCAAGAAGAGTGTTAAACAGTACCAAGCAGTGAGAACCAACAAAATGACTAAAACAAACAAATGCAAAATGATTTGTTTTAAATTAAATATTCCCATTGGATGCTTTAAATCATGATAATCTAGAGCGGGGTAGTAAAACTGAGTTAAGTTGCTCGTTATGTGAAGCAACTGCATCATATATTCAGTTCATAAACTGATAAACCTTAATTCCTGCTTAGATTTTTGCTGAAACTGCAGCCCAAAAATCTCATGTATTTTGCAGTTAAAAAATATAAATTCCAGCAAAATTTTTAAAGAATCAGTTTTTACCTATTTTCTTCTGTATCATTAGTCTCTTTTACTGTAAGTAGTCATCTTGTCTCTTTCTGTAGGGTTACTCTTCTTTATCTTCCTGCTTAGATATATTAACAGAGAAGTCTTACATCCTCTTTTAGCCTTTCTTTTGCTTGTTAAACTAGTCAGGTTTTTTTCAGACTCTCTGGTAAAACTGTGCCTCTCTCCACTGCAGAGCTATCCATAGATTCTTGTTTGCCTCAGTTCCTATTTCCATTTTTTTCTTGACTAGAATCGTGCATTTTATTTCAGATGAGCTCTTAACAGTGCTTTGTAGAATGGACCCACAATTACTCGACCTCTACAGGAAATCTCTAATGCAGAACACTAGTCTTGCCTTTATATTTTCCATGGCTGCATCACATTAGAAATTCTTATTCATTCTGTCGTGAAGCTGTATGCTTAAATCCTGATTCCAGATTAATCAATAGTTGCCTATTACATACATTCTTATTACTAGCCCATAACGGTGTCTTGCTCTTTATACTATCGAATATCCTCCCACCTCTCCACTCACCAATCTCACCAAATACTTCCCATATACTATTACTGCTTTATATTTTCAAGATTTCCCAATGTCACAGTACTGAGACTATGCTTTCTTAAGTGCTTGTACAGCACCTCGCGAAGTGGCCTTGTGGTACCAGAATCCAAATTCTTCATACAAATAAAATAAAAAAAACCCCACCAAACAACTAGAAACAATGAAAGAACAGCCTCACATTTTTAGATGCACTTTCAAAAATATTTAGTACTTCTTTTTATGATAAGACTAAATCAGGATAACGTCACCATGGAGGAGAACCTATCTAATGTCTCCAGCTTGCAAACAACATACAGAATTTAGGGCAGTCTTTCTTTTGATTGCAGCAGCAGCAGCAAATCAAATTCTTTTACTGGCTGTTTTATTAGGGAAAAGGAAGTTGCATTCACTAGGTGCTTGCTTACACACACACTTGTACCTAGTTTTAATTCACAACTTTGGTTTTCTAATGGTTGTGAATGTAGGGATAACTTATTGGCGCGAACCAAAATAAAATTAATTGTGAATTACTACTGTTTGATTTGCTTTGGTGTACTTCAGTAACTGGTCCTATTTATTTTCTTTTTTTGCTTAAACAGTATCCAACCAATAAAGTTGAATGGCAGTATCTGAACAGCACTGTTTAGCACTTCCATATACAATTTAGACTCAACCAATCTTTCTCCTGTTTCTCCTGTTTCATTATGCTAGGCAGTAGCATTCATGAAATAACAAAACACGGTGAGATGCAAATTTAAGTCCAACTAAAAGGTATATGATCATGCAATTTTAAGCAGTTAAAGGAGAAAAATACTTTGAAGGCAATTCTAAAATTCAAAAACAGAAATCCAGACTTGAGACAGATGATATGCATTTGCATGCCATTATGAGGATTTTGCATGGATACCAACACCTCTAACAGCTTTTACATTTCATATGAGATAATAATATAATATTGTTAAAAACTACTGTTTTAAAAATGATTTTGGACTGTGGGGATGAAGTCTCCAATAAGCACCATGAAATTAAGAAAACTCGGTGATGCCTACAGTCTACTTAGGCCCCATGAGTATGATGGGAGTGGGATAGTGGTACTCCACGCACCTTACAAGAGGAGAGGTGAGTGCCTGCTATATCCAGCCACATTTGCCTTTGGACCAGGCTGCAATGGAAGGCCACAGTGTGCATTAAATGCCTCTAACACCCTAGGTATCAAGTGAGGACAGGATATATGAACCATGCCTTATTCTTTCCTTTTTCCCCCACAATATAAGAACAATATTTTCTCAAAGAGACTAAGCAATATTTGCCAGAGACGCATCTTCTAAACCGAGCTAAGATCTGTATCTATTGGACTGGGACCAAAAGACTTCTCAGCCCCTTGGAGCATATTAGTAACAAAAGACAGGTACACATCTCAAATTCCTGGATTCGATTCACAAGTTAACAGGGCAAGATATGTGACACTTGGTCTGGTTCCAGCCAATCTTTATATAATGAAAGACATTTTCAAACTGGTATTTATCAATTTCAGGGTGACCCCGTTGCTCTCATATTTTTGTGCCATGAATTTCTGAGGAGTGCTTACTTCAGAGCTGAGAAAGATGCCAAAAGTTAACTGCTGTCTGCCCCCTGCTATATACACAGAGCACTGCAGCGCTCTCATCTATAGTAGTCAGCCAGAGAACTGCTTTTGCTGGTTCTTCTCTGCTTTCTGCATGTCTGAGGTTTTCAACCCTCAGAGAGTCGCCAATTTGCCTCCAGGCCAGAGTTTATAATGAAAGTCTTGGTGCCAGGATTTTGTACATTCTATTCTGTCTCTAGTCAGAATGAGGAAACTTTCAAAAAAATTAATATCCAATTTTAAAGACAAAAAGTAACAAATGAGTATCCAAGGAGCTGTAAGGTTCAATATAGACTATTTCCTCACACAGTTAATACAAACACCAGGCCTAAGTTTAGCAGTGATTAAGATGATTGAAAATTCTGCAGAGCGAAAGAGAAATAAATCTGTACTGGGGAAAACTGTTGTGGTGGGAAAGCTGCCCTCTACACATTACCACCCACAAAGCCATATGGGGATTCCATGGATAAATATGTGACTGCTAGTGAGAGCTGGGTGGGAAACCATCCCTTTAGCCCAGGAAACATTTCAAGATTTTAAAAGCGTTCCCACTCTGCACCAAGGAGGCTGACCAAGCCACTGCTACCACTGGAATCAGATGGGTGAGTATTTGTGTTCAAAGAAAAATACGTTACAAATCAAAAAAGATAGTGACAAGATATGTTTCAAAATCCACAGAGTTGGGGAAAAGAAATCACACTTTCTTACTACTGGAGTCTGATAGCAAAACAAGAACAGGAAAAACCTAATCAGAGTCCCGATAGCCTGGCAAAAATAATGTACAGGAGAATGGACAAAGCCCAGAAGAGCTACAGCACACTTCCCCTTTCTCTTTTCAAATGTAAATTCTTTAGTGTGATAGCATCTGATCACTGGATAGCTTAAGACTGGGGTAAGGAAATCCTGAATATCATAGGGCACATCCAGACCACCATAATCAAGCTGGTGGCCTGCACCCTGCTACCTTCTATCTCAATGGCCCACGACAAAATGTGACTGTTCCTGACATACGGTCTTGATCAAATCATAAGTGCAATTTCACTCCCAGGTCAAAGGGATAGTGATATGAGGTCCTTCAGTGCCTCTCTACTTTTCACTCACTCTAACCAAAAGTTTTCATCATGGATTGACAACTACATTAGCAGACTGTCCATGAAGTATTTGATACCTACAAATAATACCCTTGATAGACAAATTCCATTTCATACAACTTAAAAACAATTAAAATATTCCCCTAACATGAAGGCAACATTCAGACTGACATGAGAAATAAAAATTTTTCATAAGAGCTTCACAAGGCTATTAGGTGTGAGAGGCAAATTCCCTTGACATGTAACATAATCCTATGATTTTTCATTGATAGCAGACAGCCTGAGGAAGTTTGTGAGCAGAATAGGATATAAACTGAGAATGATGCAAACAGCGATGATGATAACAGGTGAATTTCCTGCATTTTAAACAGATATTGATGTCAAAAGCATCGAATTTGGAAGACTTAATAGAGAAAAATGGCAGCTTCACTTACTACACTATTACTCCAGCTAATATTCAAGACTATTTCTCATGCAGATATGTAAGCTGATTATGTTATCCTGCTACATCATGTTCAAAGCACTACAGGACTTTTATTGTGTCTTGTGCTTCCAGAACATTAATTAGCTTATGTCGCTATAGCTTTGAAAACTTGAAGTACAAACACTAAATATTATTCTGTTCAATGGGTTGATTAGTATTACGCTTAATTTCACAACTTTGATACTTCAGATAGTATACATGTAAAATTCAGGATGAAGAGGTTTTTTTTGGCTGGTGAAGTGTGGAGGATGAAGCATTAAAGGACTGGGGACATGTGAGCAATCCAGCATTTCTCTATGAAGCCATGAAGCCTTAGCATAAGGCCGCAGAGCCTTAGCATAAGGCCGCAAGGGCATCTAGAGGACAAACGGTGGTATAAACAAGGAAATAAATGCATAGAAAAACAACTCCAGGATACTGAACCGGATCTTGCTCGCCACGAGCACAACGCGTGAACAAGTAATGTACACCAATCATAATCGGGTTGCTATGTGATTTAATTTGATTATTGCCAATGGGAGATCGCCGCGTATGTAATGGGGAATATAAATGTGAGCTATCTGGGACTAATAAACGGCTTGTACCTGATCATATTGATCGTCGTGTCAAGTCCGGTTCATCCTCCACGACATCTGGCGCCCGAACAGGGACCCTTGTGTGCCCCGAAGAATTCAGGTGATGGGATCCGTCTGGAGGTAGAAGGAGGCGTCCAAAGAGCGGAGAAGCCAACCGAGAACAGCTGCTGCCCCGGCGGCTTGAACTTTGCGCGACCCACGATAAGAGGCTCCGTTTGAGACGGGACGGTTATCCCCGTCAGGACGTGCCCCACGACGAGAGGAGAAGGAGCGAGATGGGACGGTTATCCCCGTCAGGATCTCACCGGGAACAGGTGAGCGGTTGGGGAGGAGATGGGGTCTGCGCTGACAAAGGAAGAAAGTGCAGTGGTAAAGCTCCTCCAACATATCCTCTCTAAGAGAGGGGTCTCCTACGATGCAAAAGTACTGAAAGAGTTACTGCTGTGGGCACAAGAGCATAACTTGATCCCCAGGGTTGGAGCCGCGTTTGAGCTGCCCACCTGGGAAGCCATAGGACAAAGCCTATGGGAGGAGATCAGTAGCGGGGATAAGACCGCGGGTCGCCTCTCTACTCTCTGGCGGTTAGTGAGAGAGACTTTACAAGAAATGAAAAGCAAAAGAACCGCTGCCGTGTCTGCTTTTGCTGCCCTGACACCCCGCTACGCCATCAGTGTCGGGAAATGCTACGATGCTTTCAAACGACGCGCCGAATTTGTTTGAGGATCGCATACGGATGCCACCTTTATGGGCAGTCAGAGAGACAATGGTAGCAGAGACACGTGATGGGGAATTAGCTGAAAAGGCTAGCGAAGAAACTCCGCCTGAAAAAATATACCCACCACTACCGCCGACCCGATCAGGGTCCCCGGATGGGGAAAAGGAGTCGGGGGCGGAGGAGGATGATAGTTCGCTTAAACAAGTACTGCAGGAGATCAGCCAGCAGTTAAAGGACTTGTCGGTGCGGTCACCTTCGCCGGGGGTGGGTGAAACTTTTGAACCATCGGTGCAGGCAGAGCCGACGAAAGGGAATCCGTTCCGGTCAGACTGGAATCCTGAGCTGCCACCCCACACACACACCCCCCCCCCCCGCTTCCGTTGCCAGCAACATCGTTACCATCGTTACTGTTGCCACCTGCTGCTCCCTTACCCACCCACTTATGTATTCCTGTGCTACCACCTGCTGGAGAGATGCATCCGGGACAACGATGGAGAGGAGTTTTTCGAGACGCGCTGGTGGAGGGACAATTCATCACGTCTGTTGCAGCGTATCCAGTGGTGACGGGGGTGGGCGGGGAATCGAAATGGGAAGCATTTGATTGGAAGTTATTGGAGAAAGTTAAGACTTCAGTAATGCAGTATGGGTTAAGATCGCCGGTAACCCAACAAATGCTAAAGTATATTTTTACTGCTGATCGGTTACTTCCTATGGACATTTTACAAATTGCTGAAATTGTGCTAACTCCTTCACAACAACTTTTATTCCACAGGGCATGGTCGCGACTGTGTGATCAAGAGGCTGCACGGCCTCGGGATCAAAATGATCCACTATATGGTATTCAATCACAAATGCTTACCAGACAGGGTCCTTTTGCAGATGCACAGATGCAGTTAGGATTTATACCGCAGGTGATACAGCTGTCGCAGCAACTCGCGTTACAAGCAATTCTTTCAGTGCAGGAGTCGGGTCAGCCTACTGCTTTTGCACATATTAAGCAGGGACAAAATGAGCAGTTTATGCAGTTTGTTGACCAACTTTACAAAGCTATCGAGACGCACCCAGACCTAACAGGGGACATGAAGACCAAAATGTTCCAGTTACTAGCTTTTGACAATGCCAATGAGAGGAGTAAACAAATACTAGGCTCGTTGCTGCGATCTGCACAAGTAGCGGACATGGTTGACTTGATGGAACGAACCCAACAGACCAAGTACGCTGCGTGTGTGGCTGCCGCGGTACAAGGGGCTATCACACCATTGTTACATAAAAATCGGGAAAGGAGAAATTTAGAAAAGTGGTGTTTTAGATGTGGGAAAGTGGGATAGACAGCCAGTTAATATTGTTTCTGATTCTCTGTATATAGTAGGAGTAGTGTTGCGTTTAGAGCATGCTATGCTAAAAGAAGTATCCAACAGACATTTGTATAAAATGCTGCAGCACTTGTTAGTTATGCTAAACAATAGAACATTGCCATATTTTATAACCCATATTCATAACCATTTGATGACAGGGGGCCTTGCAGAAGGAAACCGTCGTGCAGATCAGCTTGTTATGCCAACGTGGACGGGTCCACCCACGGACAGCTTCGCTCAGGCACACAACGCCCATGAATTTTTCCATCAGTCCACGAAGGTATTATCGAGACAGTTTCACATTCCCTTGCATGATGCTCAAGGAATTGTGAAGTCTTGTCCAGACTGCCAAAATATCAGTCCTGGTCTCGGAGTGGGAGTAAACCCCAAGGGACTACGATCCTTGCAGCTATGGCAAATGGATGTCATGCATGTGCCAGAGTTTGGACGTCAAAAGTACGTACATGTAGTGATTGATACATTTTCCATGGCCATTTGGGCAACTGCGCAGTCCGGAGAAACCATGCGGCATGTAATAAAGCATCTGTATGCTAGTTTTGCAGTCCTAGGGATCCCCACAGAGATAAAAACAGACAATGGTCCAGCATACACCTCAACAAAATTTGCTCAGTTTTGTGTACTCTGGGGCATCCACCATACCACAGGTATCCCACATAATCCCACAGGACAAGCCATGGTAGAAAGAGCACACCACACATTGAAACAATTACTGCATAAACAAAAAAGGGGGGAAACTGGGAGTATGCCACAGGAACGATTGAACAAAGTATTGTATGTCTTGAATTTTTTACGTTTGATGGGAAAGGAAGGAACCTCCAGCATTAATACATCACAGGGCGTTGATGGAAGGAGAACAGAAGCAGGAAAAGGTGTTGGTTCAGTTTAAGAATTTGCAAACAGGAAAATGGGAAGGACCAGCTGAAGTGAAATTAACTGGTAGAGGTTATATGTGCTTGCTTACAGATAACGGAGTAAGATGGATTCCTGCTCGATGGGTCCGTCCGTGGAAAGGTCCTGATAGAGATAACAAAGGCGCAGATATCCAGGCTTTGGAAAAGAAAGATTAATGGACGTTGGTGTGGAAGCACATACTGGAACAATTGAGTGTAACTATTGTAAGGCATGTAATCCATGGGTTTTATGTAAGTATTATGTCTGTTAAAAACAGTGGTGGTGTAGGTTAGCACGTGCACAACGCTGGTGTGATCAGTGCATGGAAAGGGAAGTCAACACTGTTTGTGTGCTAATTGTTGCTGGACATGAAAACATAGACAGTGAAAAATATCACTTGGCTACAGCAGATTGGGTAAGATTACTGTACGCAAGGGCAAGAACTATCCTGGTAGTTCAGCCATCGCGCTAGGGATAATGATATGCCTTTGCCTATTTGTTGAGAATGCAGGAGCCATTCATTGCATTGACGTGAGACAGAATATGTGGGTAACCTGGGCCAATCAAACAGGTCAGATGGATTTTTGCCTTTCTTTAGCTACTCCAGGAGATCCTTTTCACACATGCCTGATTGGCTATCCTATCATGAATGGGGACGAGTTCAAGGACTTTGTGAATGAGAGTATGAACGATTTGAACAAGTTGTATAACAAAACCAGGCAAAGTAGGTCAGAGAAAGGTGAATGTACGTGGAGTAGTGATGTGCCAGTGATGCAGAGTGCTTTTTTACAGCAGTGGATTGTAACGCATTTAAATCACTCTCGTTCACTCCCTCTGCAAGAGTTGGAGCTACTAGGTTCCATGGCACCCGCTCAATGGGCAAATGTGACTAACCAGCCAAATTGCAGTGATTTGCATCAGCAATCGCAGTGGTTGCTGTGGAATGGCACAGGAGTGATTGAGTTCGGAGATCCATGGCTTCTTTGGTTACATAGCCAAGGTGAAAAGCAGTATACAATAGGTTATCAAAATGTAAGTGGGAATTCAAGGCATTGGAATTTTTTGCTAAACTCCGTGGGAAGGTTTTTGGTTAACACCTCAGGGGGATTTCTGTTGCCATCAGGATATTTCCTCATCTGCGGAGATCGCACGTGGGGAGGGATTCCTGTTCACCCAGTAGGAGGTCCGTGCTACATAGGAAAGCTAACATTGTTCACCCTACCTATCAGAGATTTCTTGAGTCTCAATAAAGCTCCTAGTAAGCAAAGTCTTAGACACTTTGATCCAGGGTGTGATGATAATGTACAGCTGGGATCTGTAGCTGGAACAGTAGCGTTATCCTTTTTCCTCCCTGGAGGTGCTGCTGCCAGGAATTGGAATACTCTTAAAAAATTAGCTTGTTGGAGCTTGAAGCAGTCTAATACCACTTCAGAGATTTTAACGCAGCTACTAATGGATGTAGATAGCGTTTGCCATGCAGTTTTACAAAATAGAGCAGCTATTGATTTTTTATTGCTTGCGCAAGGTCATGGGTGCCAAGAGTTTGAGGGGATGTGTTGCATGAATCTGTCTGATCATTCTCAAAGTATTCACCAACAGCTAGCTGTCTTGAGGGAAAGAACAGAGCTTATTACGTACAATTCATCACCGTTTGACAGTTGGCTGTCTTCTTGGGGTCTGTCGGGGTGGATAAGGGAATTAGTTAAACAAGGTATTGTTATTCTGGTAGCAATTATTGTGTGTTTAGGAATTGTAGGTTGTGCTTTAAGCTGCATAAAGAAATTGATGCTTAAGGTCTTCAACCAGACCTGGATTGCTCAAAACAAAGAAGGGGGATTTGTGGAGGATGAAGCATTAAAGGACTGGGGACATGTGAGCAATCCAGCATTTCTCTATGAAGCCATGAAGCCTTAGCATAAGGCCGCAGAGCCTTAGCATAAGGCTGCAAGGGCATCTAGAGGACAAACGGTGGTATAAACAAGGAAATGAATGCAAAGAAAAACAACTCCAGGATACTGAACCGGATCTTGCTGGCCACGAGCACAATGCGTGAACAAGTAATGTACACCAATCATAATCGGGTTGCTATGTGATTTAATTTGATTATTGCCAATGGGAGATCGCCGCGTATGTAATGGGGAATATAAATGTGAGCTATCTGGGACTAATAAACGGCTTGTACCTGATCATATTGATCATCGTGTCGAGTCCGGTTCATCCTCCGTGACAGTGAAGTGTGCTTGCTCTGTATTTCTTTGACACACCCTGTACAGAAAACAAAACAATACTTTCTCCAAAGCCTCCTGATCTATAAAAAGAAAGAGCAGACTGAAGAACAGTCTTCTCTATGGATAAAAGACCCCTTGGAATGCTGTGTTTGAAGGCAACACTGCAACATCATCTCAACTAAATGTTCCTCCTGTATATATAGGAAAGAAACCATCAAAGTGCATTGATGAACTTGAGTGTCTGATGTATAGAATGCAAATATTTCAGTAGCAGTGAAATATTGTCCAGCTGTCTTTTCTAAGCTTTCAATCCAGTTTAGCAGGAAGCCAAATGGTCCTAGGTTGTTACATAAATTTGGTGACATCTGAAAGAAGTGGTGTGCTCAGTCAGAAAGACTGGTTTTGCATGGGAATATGTCATATTAGGAAAGTTATATAGCAGCTGGAAATTTAATACAGAATCTGTGATGGATAAAATCCAGGGCTACTGGCTGTGCTACCACCTGCCCTTAGTCACACCAGCTCTACTCAACCAATATATGCAACACATTAACAATGCAATAATTACTACACATTCCTGTCTGCTACTTAAAACTTCACTCCCAGATGTTGCTTTGGTCTAATCTCAATTTTATTACCTTTGGTGATTCCCTGCACTTCTTAATACCAGGCTCTGTTGCTGTTCATTAGACTCAACAGTGGTTAGGCAGACACTTGCTGAAGCCAGGTTTCTAACAGGAATGCCCTTGCTTTAATTTCACGTGGCTAAATTCTGTAAATTACTCTAAATCCTTCCTCCAAATTCTCTACAACATATGTCTGTGCATGTGTGTATATAGGCAAAGCAACTGTAGCCATGACAACAAAACCAGGCAGCAAGATAGCAACCCAAATGATTAATTAAAAAAAAAAGTTATTTTGCAGTGAACCACCTTGAGTAAGATAAGATCCATTATTGAATCTATTATTTGTAAACACATGCTCACACATACACACCAACTCTTTTTAATTCTCATGGTTTCACTACACCTACAGCACTACAGGACACCTAATACTCTCCTACATGTGGGCAGACCTGATCATCTTATATAAATATTTCTGCTAAGAAAATACTCATGAGATGCATGTCAACAATGACATTTTTGTTTATAATTTTAAATAACCAGATATCTCATCTCTTATTGTTCTGGGCCTTGTCTTGCCTTTCTTATCTACTCCCAACTATTTTGTTGCAATGTATGTGAGCAGAGTGAAATAATTTGGGATATCTTTCTGGACAGCAGCTATAAATGCTTGAATGTGCAAAAAACTATGCACATTTGGACTCTACCAGTGCATACCCAAAGGCTTAGCTTCCAGCAGGAAAGATTTTAAAGTTCTTTTAATTTAAAAAAATATGAAGGGAAAGATTTCACATAAAACACAAGCTGTCAAGCTTTGGCTTGAATTGATGCAAACAAAATAATACTTTAAAACATCTTTACCTGCCTCTCTGCTTATTGCTACAGCAAAATATGCTAAGCAAAAGGGGAAAAAACCCACATTACCTAGTTTGCAATAACTAGAAATATTCACAGTAAAGCCAGAAATTATGAAGCTTAGCAGATCTTAACTTTAATGAACATTTTAGGATTGAGTTGTTGCAAGTGTTTATACAAATCATTCAAAAGGGAAGAGGGCTGGTATTTTTTGCTACATAGAAATCTTTCTAGAACTTAAATTTTCTTTTAATATTTTTATTCAGTGAAACACAAACTTGAAAACTAATGCTCGGAAGAATGGTAGTATATGTCTAGGCTGACAGCACAACAGTTGCATGAGCCCTTTACAACTGCAGTAGTTGATTTTCAGACAGCTTTATTTGCAACTGGCTTAAATACATTATATTTTCAAATTTTGTCCTACTTTCTGTTTTCCTAGAAGAGAGTTTAATTTCACCTTCAAACTTCAGAGATATTCCTAGTTACAATTCCAAACCGTCCCTCTCTTTTCCTGATTTGTAATTTGAAAGAATGTTGTCTCTCATTGTACAATCAACATGAATTCAAGAACAGTGCAATGGTTTAACTTCTGTTGCCCATAATGATCAAATTACATAGACATTTCACATCATGTTCTGTTTTAAGATACATCTTACACTGCTCTACTTAATGATAGGATGGAATAAACAAACAAAAAGAACAAGCTACTCAAATTCCTCGGATCAGACAATAGGGCTTGGGGGACACCTGGCATCCATCCAAGGTCAATCCACCAGAGCTAATTAAGTATTAGCATTCAGGAAGGGTGTCAAACCTAACAAGAGATGAATGGAGCTTGTTTGCCACACACTTAATCAAAAAACTCCTTATGAAACATATGACTGGTCATCTTGATAATGGAAAAATAAAAACCAAACATAACTCATAAAAGCCAGGGTGTGCAGATTTTGTCCAACTGAAAGTGACTGGGCAACTTGCAAGGACACCAAAGCTGATCCTGCAAACTCGTCCATCCAAGTGATATTTATCCACAAGAAAATTATCCAAGTAACTACAATAGGGGTTTGATGTAAAGAATTAGATCTTTTAAATTGTACACATACACGTGGGATTGAGTGCACCCTCAACAAGTTTGCTGATGACACCAAGTTGAGTTGTGCAGGTGACACGCCTGAGGGACAGGATGCCATCCAGAGGGACCTGGACAAACTCCAGAAGTGGGCCCATGTGAACCTCATGAGGTTCAACAAGGCCAAGTGCAAGGGCCTGCACCTGGGTCGGGGCAACCCCCAGTATCAATACAGGCTGGGGGATGAAGGGATTGAGAGCAGCCCTGGCGAGAAGGACTTGGGAGTACTGGTGGATGAAAAGCTGGACATGAGCCACCAATGTGCGCTCGCAGCCTAGAAGGTCAACCGTATCCTAGGCTGCATTAAAAGAAGCATGGCCAGCAGGTCAAGGGAGGTGATTCTGCCCCTCTACTCTGCTCTGGTGAGACTCCACCTGGAGTACTGTGTTCAGCTCTGGAGCCCTAAGCACAGGAAAGACCTGGACCTGTTGGAGCAGGTCCAGAGGAGGGCCACAAAAATAATCCGAGGGCTGGAGCACCTCTCCTACGAGGAAAGGCTGAGAGAGTTGGGCTTGTTCATCCTGGAGAAGGGAAGGCTCCGGGGTGACCTCATTGCAGCCTTTCAGTACTTAAAGGGGGCTTATAAGAAAGATGGGGATGGACTTTTTAGCAGGGCCTGTAGTGATAGGACAAGGGGTAATGTTTGAAAACTAAAAGATGGTAGATTTAGACTGGATATAAGGAACTTTTTTACCATGAGGGTGGTAAAACACTGTAACAGGTTGCCTAGAGAGGTGGTAGATGTTCCATCCCTGGAAACTTCCAAGGTCAGATTGGACGGGGCTCTGAGCAACCTGATCTAGTTGAAGATGTCCCCGCTCATTGCAGGGGGACTGGACTAGATGAGCTTTAAAGGTCCCTTCCAACCCAAACCATTGCATAGCAGTTAATTGCTATTTACAGGCATTATTATATTAACAACAGCTTAGTCTGTTTCAATTAATATGAAGTAGAATTCAACTCTCCTTCCACCCACTCTCCCCCAAAACAATATTAAATATACACTCAATTTAACACCGCTCTGCCAAAATTTAATAATTTCATTAACTGGACTACCTAACACTCTTTCATTACACAACATACTAGATGATATAAACATAATTTTAGGCATATGTGTATCTTAATTCAAAACCCAAGTTGGACAGTACAATGCAACATTTAGCAAATGACAACCTTATCTTGGCTTTTGTAGTCATAATGTCTAAACAAAAGTAGACATTTACTGGCAACAACAAACAGGAGAACTTATTTCTTTTCCTTCTCACAATTCACAGTATCATGCTGGCGTTTGTTATACATTTCTAAGCACATTTTGACAGCTAAAAACGTCCTGCATCATATCTCAATGTAATGACTGTTTTACATTATATTTCTGTATCTAATTTACTTATAAAAAATGATGATCCAATTATTTTTGGTACAACACAATTCCTTAGAAATTATGGTAATTAAATCTAGCAACCTGGAGAATTCCTTGAGTGTCCTATGATATTTTTTTGCTGTTATCTCATATAGGCAAATTCAAGACAGCTCCTATGCAAGCAGAGTTCAAGTTGCTTCAAGCATACAAGCCATATCAAACAGATTTAAAAGATTATTGTGCTATTGCTCTGAAAAAGCTGGAATGAGGTAAGACAGAAGTGAATTGCCACTCTTTAAGCTCACTGGCTGACCTTCCAACCCTTCCTCAACTTGTTCCTGCACACTCCAAAGCATAAATCTTCCTCTTCTCTTCAAAAAGTGTAAAGAAAATGGCATTGGAATGTAAGAAAACATCATAACAAGGGATAGAGGGAAGCAGGTACTTCCACATTCACTTCGCTGTTTTGCATAGGAGATAACCGATTTCACTGGAGTTTGAGTTGAAATAAAATAATCTTAAATGAGACATGATTGTCCTGAGGACTGCTTTTTTGAAAACCTTACGCTTTCTGGTTTTAACCTAACAGCTACAAGGATTCTATTAAAAAGAGAGCAATGATTTATCAGTATATTTACACTGCACTCTTGACAACACTTCTGTTTAATCAGTTTTACTGTTTTCCCAATGAAAGCTTCCAGGTCAATATGAAATTTTCAAAGAACAGAGAAAAAATGGTTTTTAAACTAGAAAAATGTGATCACAGAACCTCAAAAGTTCTTGATAAGTACAATATATGTAGGTGTTCTACCAAAATTACTTCAGGCTATTATTAAAAAAAGAAAGATCAGGTATTTTAAAAAAAAAGAAAACTTTTAGAAAGGTCTGTTTAGGTGTTAAATTTTTTGAGGATAAGTAGGAATCTTTTTCCTTGTATATATGAAAGAAATACCACACACAAGATATGCAGCCGACCAACAAACTTATTTGAATGCATAAATGACTCATCCAAAATACAAAGACATGTGTGAAGGCTTCGAAATGCAAGTAGATAGTGCAGGGGCTGGGCAAGCATAGCTCTCCTGCTTTGCTAATGGTAACTTCTCCCAGATTGTTTATGTAGTGTGCTGAGAGTGTCAATTGATGTGGATAGTACTGGAAACTTTCAGGCATAATTAACCTCTTGTCGCCTCTTAATGCAGTTTCACCTATAATCCACAGGTCCGTATCAGAGAAGAGGAAAGAACTTGTTCAGGCCCAATTGCAACGTTTCACGGCGAAGTTGCTGATTTAAGCCAGACATACAGACAGTAAAAGAAAAGGAAAACAGAAAAAAAAAATTGTCATGTGGTGACCATTATCTCCATATATCAGCTGCAACAGTCCACACTTCTATGACATTTTGATGCATCAGGGGAGTGCTAAGAATAGCTTTGGTTGATATATTTATCTTAGAATGGCAGGAACAAGTGAAATTATACCTAAAGGCATCAGGAAATACTATAGTGAAAATATCTGTCATAATATGGTGAAAAAGATAAATTGTCAACACATTTTTTTCACCCCTCCTCAACACAGAAGCAAGAGACTAGTGTGGATTACATTAAATGCAAATACACAGCCACATAAAGCACACTGTTTCCTAAAGTGCTTTTCTAAATACAAATGTGTGTTTGGCATAAAAAAGATAGAACTTCATGAATAAAAGTCCTGGTTCCTCAGCTTGCACTGTATCTAGAACAATTGGCAGTTGTCTTGCCACTCATGAAAAAAGTCAGGGGAAGCAACGCTTTGCTTGGGGAGGAGAAAACAAGCATATTCCCTAATGTTTACCCTAAACCCATTGATAATACTGGGGAATGAAGCCAAGGAAGTAAGTGTAGAGTGCTGCCTGTTCCCTTCTACCTGTGGGAGAGAGAGATAATGACCTGTGTGCAGGTTTCTGCATGGAAAGCAACAGTTCTGTGTGCAGTGTTAAGCCATTACAGGTACGCCCCCTAATTCTCTGGTATTTCTTATTCAGTAATTCAATAACTCTTAGGGACTGAAGCTACCTAAGGACTGGTTGGAACTGTCTATTCCTTCAGTCGTACATACATCAGTGCCTTGATCCTCAAGTATTAACAGACATTTTACAGATGGTCAAACTGCTCTCCTGGACCAAGGACTTGCACGCAGGCCTGTGCAAAAACAAAACATTGTCATTCTCTGTGTAACATCATGTCAGTGAAGAGTCTGATTATTTTGGTAAAGAATACTACAACTCTCTTCTGAGCATTTATTTGCTCACTCTCCAATTCCTTTCTTATTTTGGAATTAGTAAGCTTGTAGAACTTTAAAGACCAAACATTATTTCATTTGAAAATATCACTAAATTTCATTTTCCTGTAGCAGTAATCGGTTTCAACCAAATTTTCAACTTAACTTTCTAAAAATTATAATAAAATTTATTTTTTATACTTTTAAAGGAAAAATAGAAACCTCTTGTTAAGCTTAATATAGTAAAGAAATATTTCAATTTTGACAGTTTTCATTATATATTTCTAACTAATTCCCACAAAATGCCCTGCTTAATTCAAACTGACATTATCTTGGACTTTGATTTTGTAGGAAAGTCTGTTTCAGTATTTCATATTCACTCTGGAAAATGCTTTGACATTTCAACAACTTTCAGAAAGTGGGAAAAATTAGTTCCATCCCAAAAACGTCCATAAACCAACACCTTCCTTTCAAATTTAAAGAGAAGCCTCATATGCAAATCAATGAGAGTAAAACATTATGAGATAAATTGTTTCAATTCACCTTTGTCTACATCAGCTATATTCTGACCATCACTCTTAACAGAGTACTTGAACCTTTCCAACACTCTGCCCTGTCAAACACAGTGTAAACCAGGCCCATTTCTATAGTCTACATTTCTTTTACTTACTGGGCAGAGGGAAGCCTTTGCCAAGTGGCACATATAAGATTTGTTTGGGGGATTTGTTAGTTTTGGCAATCTTAGAATTCTTCTTATTAGGCCTGGGACATGGTGTGCAATTCTGGTTTAAGTCCAGGCACCTAGAAGCAGTTCTAGAAAGGCAAAAGAATGAAAGCACTATCTTAAAAGAAAAGGGCATGTCTACACAGAACCAACCAGAAAACCCACAAAAAGTTCTTCAAACTAAACTGCCCCCCAAAAAAACATATTAAACTTGGGTTTGGAAAGCAAGATAGCTATGTTTCACACAGGAATTAATACCCTCCACCAAGATGCATAGCTTATTAGCCTATGTGGATGTAGCTACATTGCTTTGCGTCCAGAACCAGCAGAAAGATGGTGGGCTGCATCTCCCCACTCTATGTTAGCAATGAACTTGGCATATTAAGTTTAGCAGACGAAAAAAAAAGGAAGAGAATAGCTGAAGCTGAAGCTATCCAGTAGGAATGGTTCCAATACTAGCTTTGAAGTTTATGCAGATAAAGACAGAGTTTTTAAGGTAGATGCAGGGCACAAAAGATGAGGAGCTTATCGTGTGAATTCACAGTTCTCCTGCCCCCCCCCCCACACACACAGTTTGCAGTACAAAGAATTCTTTTTTAACTTTCTTTTCCTCTTTATCCCACAACTGACTTTTTCCTTTGACTATTTCAGCCTTCTATAAAGTTGACATCTGCAACATTTTCCAGGATTGGCACAACCCATAAAATCAACTGGTATTTTCTCTTGGACTAGGTTCTAAGGTGGTATTATTACTTTTATAAGGTGCTGAAATGATACTCTTGATAGAAATTGAAACCACAGAGTGAATATATTGGCTACATCACATTGACAATTTGAGAGAAATATAAGGAATACATAACCAAGATCCTGGACTGTTGCACTTAGGTACGGGGTCAAAACTCCATCCTCTGTTCAAAGTCTTAATGATTTTGGTGATTTTATATCAAATGTCACTCCTTTTAACACTCCCTTTACTTTTTTCCTTCTAAAATATCCTGGATGTGTTATGAATCACTACTAAAAGGAAAAAAAAAATCTATATCTGACAGTCTTTACATGATTTCATGTCCTACCTCTCTCAGTGGCAGTACCAGATATTTCAAAGGATTGAAAAATTCTGCTGTAAAATTCTTCCTGGCTACACCTTGATAAAGTCTGATCTCAGTGTCAGAAGAAACTTTTAGATCTCACAGAATCACAGAATCACAGAAGGGACCTCTGTGGGTCATCTAGTCCAACCCCCCTGCTGAAGTAGGGTCACCTACAGCAGGCTGCACAGGACCGTGTCCAGGCGGGTCTTGAATATCTCCAGAGAAGGAGACTCCACAACCTCCCTGGGCAGCCTGTTCCAGGGCTCCGTCACCCTCAGAGGGAAGAAGTTCTTCCTCATGTTCAGACGGAACTTCCTATGCTTGAATTTGTGCCCATTGCCCCTTGTCCTGTCACTGGGCACCACTGAAAAGTTTGGCCCCATCCTCCTGACACCCACCCTTGAGATATTTATAAGCATATATTAGGTCCCCTCGCAGCCTTCTCTTCTTCAGGCTGAACAAGCCCATCTCCCTCAGCCTTTCCTCATAGGAGAGATGTTCCAGTCCCCTCATCATCATTGTATCCCTCTGCTGGACACTCTCCAGCAGCTCCGCATCTTTCTTGAATTGGGGAGCCCAGAACTGGACACAGTACTCCAGATGGGGACTCACTAGGGCAGAGTAGAGGGGAAGGAGAACATCCCTCGACCTACTGGCCACACTCCTCTTAACGCCCCCCAGGATCCCATTGGCCTTCTTGGCAGCCAGGGCACACTGCTGACTCATGGTTAACCTGTTGTCCACCAGGACACCCAGGTCCCTCTCCGCAGAGCTGCACTCCAGCAGGTCCACCCCAAGCCTGTACTGATGCATGGGGTTGTTCCTCCCCAGGTGCAGGAACCTGCACTTCTCCTTGTTGAACCTCATCAGGTTCCTCTGTGCCCAACTTTCCAGCCTGTCCAGGTCTCGCTGAATGGCAGCACAGCCTTCTGGTGTATCTACCACTCCTCCCAGTTTGGTGTCATCAGCAAACTTGCTGAGGGTACACTCCAACTCTTCATCCAGGTCGTTGATGAAGAAGTTAATCAAGACTGGGCCCAGTACTGAACCCTGGGGGACACCACTAGTTACCGGCCCCCAACTAGACTCAGCGCCACTGATGACAACCCTCTGAGTTCTGCCATTCAGCCAGTTCTCAATCCACTTCACCGACCACTCATCCAGCCCACACTTCCTGAGCTTCCCTAGGAGGATATCATGGGAGACTGTGTCGAAAGCCTTGCTGAAGTCAAGGTAGACAACATCCACGGCTCTCCCTTCGTCTACCCAGCCAGTCATGTCATCGTAGAAAGCTATTAGATTGGTCAGGCATGATTTCCCCTTGGTGAATCCATGTTGACTGATCCTGATAACCTTCTTTTCTTCCACTTGCTTCATTATGGCCTCCAGGATAAGCTGCTCCATCACCTTTCCCGGGATGGAGGTGAGGCTGACCTGCCTGTAGTTCCCTGGGTCCTCCTTCTTGCCCTTTTTGAAGATTGGAGTGACATTGGCCTTTCTCCAGTCCTTGGGCACCTCTCCTGTCCTCCAGGACCTCTCAAAGATGATGGAGAGTGGCTCAGCAATGACATCCGCCAGCTCCCTCAGCACTCGTGGGTGCATTCCATCGGGGCCCATGGATTTGTGGGCGTCCAGATTGCTTAAGCGATCCCTCACACAGTCCTCCTCGACCAAGGGAAAGTCATCCTCTCTGTGGGCTTCTCTTACCTCCGGGGCCTGGGATTCCTGAGGGCCTGCCTTGGCACTGAACACTGAAGCAAAGAAGGCATTCAGTAGCTCTGCCTTCTCCACATCCTCCGTCACCAGGACACCCGCCTCATTCAGCAGCAGCCCCACATTGTCCCTAGCCTTCCTTTTGCTGCTGATGTAGTTGAAGAAGCCCTTCTTATTGTTTTTGACATCCCTTGCCAGCTTCAATTCCAGGTGGGCTTTGGCCTTCCTCGTGGCATCCCTGCACGCTCTGACCACAATCCTGTACTCTTCCCAAGTGGCCTGCCCCTCTTTCCACATTCCATGGACCTTTCTCTTCCACCTGATCTCCACTAGAAGCTCCTTTTTCAACCATGCAGGTCTCTTGCCTCCTTTGCTCGATTTCTTTCTCAGGGGGATGCATTGCTCCTGTGCATGGAGGAAGTGTTGTTTAAACAGTGACCAGCACTCTTGGACCCCCCTGCCTTCGAGAGCCCTGGCCCACGGGATTCCTCCCAGTAGCTCCTTGAAGAGGCCAAAGTCAGCCCTCCTGAGGTCCAAGGTTTTGATCCTGCTTATCGCCCTGCTTCCTCCACGCAGGATCCTGAACTCGACCATTTCATGGTCACTGCAGCCGAGTCTACCTCCAAACTTCACATCCTCCACCAGTCCCTCCTTGTTTGTTAATACAAGGTCCAGCAGCGCGCCTTTCCTTGTTGGTTCCTCCACCACTTGCATAAGAAAGTTTTCATCGATGCTCTGTAGGAACCTCCTGGATTGCGCCTGCCTAGCTGTATGTTCTTCCCAGCTGATGGTCTTCCCAGCTGATCTCAGTTGCTGAGAAATCCAGATATTCAAATATCTCTGATTTCAGTAGGAATAAAGACGTTCTTTCCTGCACTGGCAGAAAACCCTCCTGTCTCCAGCTGCCCATCACTGTCCCCAGATAGAGCTTAGCTACTCTCCAAACACTCCAGTGTACACTTGCTTCAGATAATATCCACCAGGATGGCTGCAATCCTGTATTTAAGCTAGTAAAACTAATCTGGGTGATTTTGCATGGAATGCTCACATGAGCTGGTGACATTTAGTAACCTCCAGCAGAGGTACTGGTAGAGGCATCACTTCTGGTAGAGGCATCCACAGCCTTAGATTTCTCAGTGTCTTTGCAAATAACCACTCAGATCCCTGAATCCACAATTGCAATAGTCTCTTCATTTTTTTCAGTGTCAGACCTGTTTCTCCTGCCTTTCTGTAGGCAATTTTCTTTTGTTCCTGAGTGAATAACTTTTCTTCAGTTAAAACTCTCCTAAACTGTAACTCCTCCATAAAAGCTTAAAAATGTGAGAAGGAAGTTATTAAAATTACGAACTTAGAATCCGTATGCAAAATATGCTGGCTTTCAGACCGCGCACTCCCTAAAGGACAGACTCTCTCCAGCTGGCAAATACATTAACAGCACTTAAAACATTTATCTTTCATGATAAAACAAATTCAGTTCCCAAACTTTTCCAAAGGATAGTTTATGGGTTACTAGCAGATCCTAGCTTTGCTCATTAGGATCAATTAATTTTCAAACGTTGTTAATTTTCTTGACTCCACTGGCTGAAGGGCATCTTACCAAGAGGAGCCACATTCCAATATCTCTGTATTTGGACAGAATTGCATATTGTCTATTTTCAATCACTTCTGTAAACTTTTCTTCTACTTCCTGTATCTTTAACTAGGGTTAAAGTCATAATTTAATCGATCATACATATACATCTATGTTGGAGACATACTTCGCTATACAAAATAAACAGAATTACACTTTACCCTTCAATTCCCATTTCTATTATGAACATGAATGTCATCCTTTGTGTTGTGAACACAAAATAAGGAACAGAGTAGAATCATCAGTCCAGGGATTTATGGTGGAATATGCTTGAATAAAGATAAAAGAGAGAAAATCCAGGTCTTTAAACTCTCCGCTTCAGTCCCTGTCTCTGAAAAAGGGGAAAATAACCCAGCCATATTTCAAGGTTTGGTTAGCTAATGTCTGTAGAGATGAAAAAGTCTAACATTGAACAGCAAACCTAAGATCTGTAGCACAGTATTTCTAGATTTTCTTTAACAAATGAGAATTTTGACTACTTGTTACTTTCATTTTTGCTGCAACTCAAACTTTCTGCCACTACTTATCAAAATAAACATGGAGTTACTGCTCCAAGTATAGATGTATCACTATAGTAAAACAGTCTGTTGGTCTAACACAGGATTCTGTAATACTGTCTTTTTTATAAAGAGCTCTTATCCAGTTGAAAAGTTCACCTTACCATATTGGTTATTTTTGTTTAGAGGTATTTCAAATTTTTGTTCCTAATGAAAGCCAGTTAGAAAAATTAGGGCAAGAGGTTAGACGTACATCTGGTCTCCCTATTTAACACAGAGGTTTATCTTTTGCATGCTGCTGATGAGAATTTAGAAGGGGGCCACAAAAGAAAAGAAAAACTTCCCTGCCCTAACACTGTTTTCTGTTATGAAAATGGTAGCCTCCATTTCTCATTTGACATATGAAATAGCTCTGCCACAAACCCCTGTATTTTTCAGCTTTGTGTTTAATTGTTGGAGCCAAGAAAAGGAGGTGAAGAAAGAAGACAGATCTTACTTGAGCTGACACTGTTCAGAAAGTAGGCTATGGCAGGCATGGCTCTCATTATATTTAATTAGTCTGTTTCCTTTAAAAAAGGAGGGGAAAAAAATGAGAGATTAACAAGTCACCAAGGGCCTGCTGTAAGATTTTGACCCTTTTGGTGGCTTGTGACACATGACTTACGAATATCAGCTCTCCTTCAAAATCAGAATACAAATCTACCATTTGGATGAGGAATGCAAAAAGAAAAAAAGTAACAACAAAAAACTCTGCTACAAGGTCATGTTAACTAGAATTCATTAGCAAGGTATTTACTGGAACAGGAGAATGAGATAAGTTCTTTAACTGACTAAACTCTGAGATTATTATTAGATATTTAGAAGTCTCTAATTTGTCATCCTTTGCTGAGGAAAGCATATGCTGTGGTCCTCCTGAAGGCATTAATCTGATGTGTCCAAATACTGCAATAAAGATACAGATTTCTACTTATTCTCAAGATGTTTCACATTGTGAGAGGTTTTACATCATACACTCGATAGAGAGAGCTCTCAGAGGTGCTTGCAGCAATAGCTACACAAGGATTACACCTGAAAATATGTGTGTTCTTTAGTTGTTAGGGCCCTTACAGATTCTTTGGAAACTTCATCTTATGTGGTACATTAGTTGCATTGTCATGCAATCTACTCTTGCATTATCAGTACATCTGTAAGTGTGTAACAGGAGTTTTGCACTCAGAACTTCCACAGCTTGGCACACAAAACATGTATAAATGAAGAGGTTATATATATTTATGACTGACTACTGTGAAAAGCAGAAAGTGTGATCTGGCTGGTGGCCTTCCAATGAAATATTTCTGAAAATTATTAGATCTCGTGCACTAGGAGAAAGAAAGATTCTGAAACTATCATTACAAAATATTTAGTTGAAAAGCCAACAATACGGATATTAGAAAATGCCAGACTGCAGTTTATTCAAACACCAAAAATATGTTCCCATCCCCATTATGGACTTAATGAGAAGTGTCTGGTAGGCTCAGCTATAACTTCTTGTATTAAGCACAAGGTAACAGAAAGTAGTTAGATGCTTTTATGTACTGGTTTTCCTGCTCATCTTTACAGATATTTCCTGAGTCTGCATTGGTGTGTGAGCACAGATACTTGCACCCCTCACATCTGTGGCTCCCTTTTTAAGGATTTTTAACTGTGATTAAGGATTGGAGGTCCCTGGATAAGAGTGCTGACTAACACTTCCTCCATCTGCACATCAGCAATTTTTTTGTAGCGTTATTGAATTTAATAGCTCAAACAGCACTAAAGATCTTCCTGAATATAAGCACTGTGGTTTGCTTTTTTTATTTATTTAATTTTGGACACAGGAGTTACTATAATTCAGTCTGTACTGGAAAGCTAGATCAGGCTTTGTTATGTCCTGAGTACAGTTGAAAACAAAGATTACATCTTGCTGACCTTTATGGTCTACTGTGCACATTTACAAAATCAGCAAAACCAAAAAGGGAAGAGGACCACAGAAAAATTATTATAGATATTTTACAATAGTGTTTGTCTCCAAATTCTCATCTTTGCAAAATGTTTCCTGTTTCATATGCAGAATCAGCTGCAAGCAGAGTCCACAAATGCATATGTGGCAGAACTGAAGGAATGAACCAAGCATGGTGAATTTTGAGCAAATCTGGATAATGCTTTCAGGAATTATTTGGTGTGTGGTCTGAGGCAAGAAGCCATAGAGAGGCAAAAGTTAATCTTATCTACTCCCCAGCTGCAGATATGTCTTTTTCAGAGCAGACTGCAGCAGGAGACACAGAAATGACCAAGAGACCAGATTAATACCACGAGCCAAGTGTCAGCCTCAATGTATGTGTTCTCACTGAAGTTGAAAAGACTTTAACTTGTATGGCTGTCATTTCAAAGAGAAGTTGTGACATGTAAAAGTAACTGTAATAAATTAAACTGAAAGAATGTCTGTGACACTAAAGGGAAGTACCAATAATAAAAAAAAGACAGAAAAAGAAATAAAAAACAAATAATTCCAGTAGCTTAACTCCAACACAGACAGAATTTCAGGGAAATGAAGGCAGTACCAAAAATGTATAATAGAGCCAAATACTATAAATATTAGGCAGAGATCATGCTCAAATTTCTTTGACTAATAGGCCTAACAGTAAAGAGAAAAGAGTGAAATTGCAATTATATTTTAACTGTTTAATCATAGAAATTATATAGATCCTTGAGTTGAAATATCCTAATGTTCAGACCTTTAAAGCAAAGTCAATTTTCACATCTCTCAACTATAACTGTCAAGCAGCACAACCAGATCTAGAGCTCAGCTTGACAGAAGGACATTTGCACCTACACTCATGCTGTTTTGTTAGGAGCTATTTTGCCATTAACTTTTGTATTATGCTATGCAACAAATTTGTTGAGTAATCTTGACAGAGTGCTTGCAAGAGAAGCTACAGAACACTTCTGAGGGGGAGGGAATCTTAAGATGTTTGTCCTTTGTCTACAAAAAATTAACTCTGCTAAAGTTAAGAAGTAACTTACTCTTTCCCACTCTATAAAGAGGACAGAACTCCCCTTGCTATTCCTTATATCCAAACCTTTCTGGAATAAAAGAATTAAAGATCAGAGAATTATTACTCTCCTGGTGGGCTTTTCTTCTGGCATTCATCACAGTGTTACTGGTGTATTTCACAAATAATTTGTTTTCATAACACCCGTGCTCATGTTGGAAGTATTACCATCCTCATTTTATAAGCAGCAAGGAGTCAAAGAGAGATTAGAGTCAAATACATTTATAAATTTTGGGGTACAACAGATAACAAACATATATAGGACCTGATATTTCATAATACCTAACACTTTATTGCACTTCCTATACTCAAAGTTTAGTTCCCACAGACTATCCTTGTGCCAAATTGTTCAGTCTTCTTCCCTTTCCCTTTAAGCAGATTCCTCCTCTGTGTTGCTTGACCATCAGCAGGAGGAGCATGGAGAACTCAGAAGAGTCCTCCAGCTCCCTTTATGCCCATGATATCTTTGCAGCTCGCGGTGAAGGATGTGAGCCTTTAGTGTCCCACAGTCCTAGGTCATTATTCCAGCCCTTATGCATTTCACTCTTGTTTTGATAAAAAATTCCATCATGGTCATTACAAACCTTTCTAAAGTTCAAATAAACCCCAAACTCTTCTACAAAGAATGCTGGTGTAGGACCTTTTCTTTCCCAACCAATTTAGTTGCAGCCTTTAAGGAGTAGCTGTTCTGTAAGGTATACCATCCAGCTGAAATGCATTTCCTCATCCAAAGCCCTATAGCAATGTATTTTACACACTGCATTTACTAATAGTAATCTTTCTGTGTCTTCCGTACAGTGATCTTAAAATGTTTTTAGCAATGTCAGTGGATTCAGTCTTGTAGCTCCTTAATACACAGTTATCATCAGCTTTGAAGCAATCAGCAGTCACTGTTCTTGACTGGTTTATGCCAAATGAGAAAAGGAAGTACCAAGGAATAACTAAGTAATATATAGCTGTTACATAGTCTAAATGCCATGGGATGTACAGATTGGGTTCCAATTACCACTCCTCGGGTTATTCGGGCATGTGAAGCTGTAAGAAAAACGGTCCATTTCTCTACATAGTACTTGGAGCAGAAGTTTTTGTTACTATTGTCCCCCTTCCCCTGTCCTGCAGCATCTCCCACAGTATGTTGGCAACAGGAAACATCATCATTGCCAAGATGGACAGAATTGCCAGTCTGCATGATCTCAGCATCTCCCTCCATCCTTCTTGGCCTAGGACTAGGGCTTCCCACAAAGCAAAACCCAAGGGAAGTGGCAAAACCCAAGGGAAGCAGCAAAACTGCTTGAATTGAACCCACTTCTGGGGCTCAGAAAGGGCATCATTTGCACCTCTCACTGCTAACTTGTCCTGGGTTCGGCCAGGACAGGGTTAATTTTCACCGGAATCCAGGAAGGGACGCGGGCTGACCCCATCTGGCCAAACAGAGCAGGGTATTCCATACCATGTGCCGTCATGCTGGGTTCCGGTGGGGGGGGAGCTGGGCGGTGGGAACTCACTCTCACGGCTCAGGAGCGAGCAGCAGTGGACCGGGGGAGCGGCTCTGTTTTGCGGTCTGTTTTGTTTTGTGTATTCCCCTTATCTGTATCGTTGTTGTCACTGTTCCCTTTGTTTGCTGTTCTGTTAAACTGCCCTTATCCCGACCCACCAGTTTCTGCCTGTTTCTTTCCATTCTCCTCCGCACCCCAGCGGTGGGAGGGGCGGCCGTGTGGCATTTTTGTTGCTGGCCGCAGCCAAACCATAACATAATTTTACTAAATTTTGTTTTGGCTGATGAAGTGGTTTAAACTATGCATTACCCTAAGAAGTGAGTCATTGCTTGTGTGGGCTCACAAGTCTTTGGAAGCAGAGGTGATGCTGGTCTGTGAATAAAAGTTAACAGACATGACAGTAAATGTTACTGTTCGTAATAATCAGCATACTTGCACAATATGTGCCTTCACCCACTATCTTCACCTGTAAGTAAAAAAGTTGAAACAATCATAATTTCCTTACATTTCTTACATGCTACTCACTTTCCAAGCTATTTCTGTCAGAACCAGGTAAACTGATAATATAAAGAGCTTGCAATGGTTTGGATATCTGGTTGTATCATCTGGTGAAACTCAGCTCGTACTAATTTTCTGCTCCAGTTTACACATGGTGGTGCCTTAGCACAGCCCTTTATCTACTTCTGACCCAAATACCTGGTAAGGGTAGCACCAAAACCACACATGTATTTCTTAAAGGAGGAGGTTATCTTTTCAGCATCTAAAGAGCTAGCTGAGCAACCAGGACTAGACCTTGAAACAGACTAGCAAAAAGCAGCCACAGCTCAGCTCATGTGATTAGCTCTAGACTCTTTCTGCTTCTTCTTTTCATGTTACCATTTAGTTTTGCAGCTACGGATCCTCAGTGAGCATGAAATTTCTGTATTGCAGTTGTTAGCACTAGCGTTATGACAAAGGAAAGGTGTCCTGTCATCAGAACGTGGACCACATGCACCACTCTGCTTCCCCTGAGGCAGGGGAGAAGGACACAGTGAAGTCAGCTAAGGTTAAAGTTCAGGGGAGGTTTTTGTTACCTTCCTTGTCTCCAAGAGACAGGTGCCACAGGTATTAAGATACTTCATGTGGATGGGAGAGGTGCTTCCAGATCAACGTGGTTTATGCTTTTAATGTTTACCCCTAGGAAAACCATAGGGAAAAAATAAGTATCTGGGAAATACACAGACAACAAACTTTGTTCTGTTGAAGTCAAAAGACTGTTTCAGTGAACATCAGGAGCTTTAACATCTCCTAAAATGTCATAAAAGTGTCTGAAAAGGCAGCACTAAAACTGCAGTCTTATAAAATACGCTTCATATTAAATAGTCATCCTGTATCCTATTCTAGAGCATATATTCCCTTGCTCACTGTATGTTCTGGTTTCAGTTGGGATAGAGTTAATTTTCACAAGAAGCTGGTTGGGCTGACCCAAACAGCAAATCAAATGGGATATTCTATACCATGTGATGTCATGCTCAGTATTTAAGTGGGGAACTGGCTGAAGGAGAGGCTTCTGCTACTCAAGAGCAAGCTGAGCATTGGGTGGTGAGAACACTGTGTGTTGTATATGCTTTTTGTCCAGTATTATTGATTGTTGTTTTCTTCTTCCTTTACCATTCTGTTAAACTGTTCTCATCCCAACCCACGAGTTTTTGCCTTTTTCCTTCTGATTCTCCTCCCCATCCCACTGGGGAGGGGGAAGGAGTGAGAGAGTAACTGCATGTTTTTTTGTTTTAAATTGAGACAAAACCACAACAGTTCTTGGTGCCCAATGTGGGATTCGAATACAATGGCAGTTTTGTACTAAATGTGCTATAGCTATAGTTGTTAAGTGGCAAGCTCTTGTGTGGGTTGTGGAACTGGTTGTTTGCACTGCTTATCTCTTCATTTTGCTGAGCTTTAGAGCATGTTAGTACAAACAATTACTATGTGCTTTGTCCTGGTGTTGACAGCCTTGCTGTATTGTGGAAGCTATCTTGTAGAGACGATGTGGGAATACATCTCCCTCTCCCTACCTGGGATTTCTGTGGATGGTTTTATTAGGCAGGCTCCTGAAGTCCTTGTTCACCCTCATGTGAGCTGTCTAATACTACTAGTTAATACTATTGGCATATTATGGGTTTTGTGGAATGTGGTCTCGTCCTGGTGTAAGAGAAAACAGATTCTGGGTGAGGTGATACTGAAATGTGTCCTAAAACAGTCAGTCCCTGAGTGGCAGGGTGTGTGGAAGGATCTGGGCAGGTTCCTAGGATAGTTATCACCTCCCATAGCCTGGGATTTTACACCTCAACAGGCAAACAACCCAGGCAAATTGATGTGTCACCTGATAGAATGGTGCCTTGTTTACCCCAATGAAAACCAGCAGCTTCTAGCACTGTACTGGGGCCTGGCCTGTGCCTATTGAGACACAGTTCAGTACTCTCAGAAGACGGTGGCTGAGGCAGGGATCCAGACTGCATCTGAGGACAGCAGAGTTGAGGTAGGGACCCAAACAACAACTACAGTAATTGTCCACTGTTTTTTGTTTTTCACTAGTGGGGCAAAGTGAGCAACAGGTCCATATCCCCAATTAGTAAGAGAAGAGGAAGAAAAGAAAAGATTTGATCACGAAGCTAGTGCTTCGACAAGGGAATTGGAGGAAGGAGTGTGAGAGCTCAAACAGAAAGAGGAAACTACCCAGTCCCTGACCTCATCAGAACTTTGAGATGTAGAAAGATTACAGCCACCAGCCAGGTGAATGGGTTGCTGCGTGGCTGCTCCGATGGCCTGGCACATCAGACCTCCCCTAGAAGTATAAGGCTTTGGTAGGCACTGGTGCACAGTGTATGCTGATACCATCAGGGTATAGGGGCGCAGAACCCATCTGGATCTCTGCAGTGACAGGGCGATGCTGGAGGCTGAGGTGAGCTTGACAGGGGACAAGCGGGAAAAGCACACCATCGTGGCTGGCCCAGAGGCCCCTTGTATACTTGGCATGGATTACCTCAGGAGAGGGTCCTTCAAGGACACAAAGGGGTACTGATGGGCATTTGGAGTGGCCACTGTGAACACAGAGAAGAGAAAACAGCTCTCTACCCTGCCTGGCCTCTCAGAAGATCCCTTTGCTGTGGGATTGCTGGGAGTTGAAGAACAGCAGGTGCCAACTGCTACCAGGACAGTGCACCAGTGGCAATACTGCACAAACCGAGACTCCTTGGCCCCCATTTATGAGTTGATTCATCAACTGGAGATCCAAGGAGTAATCAGCAAGACCCACTCACCTTTTAATAGCCCTATAAGGCCAGTGCAAAAGTCTGACGGAGGGTGGAGGTAAACAGTAGACTATTGTGGCCTGAACGAAGTCACACCACCACTGAGTGGTGCTGAACCAGACATGTTAGAGCTCCAGTATGAACTGGAGTCCAAGGCAGCCAAGTAGTATGCCACCACTGACATCGCTAATGCATTCTTCTCCATCCCTTTGGCAGCAAAGTGCAGGCCACAGTTTGCTTTCACCTGGAGGGGCATCCAGTACACCTGGAATCGACTGCCCCAGGGGTGGAAACACAGTCCCACCATTTGCCATGGACTAATCCAGACTGCACTGGAAAAGGGTGAAGCTCCAGAACATCTGCAGTACATCGACGACATCATTGTACGGGGGTGACACAGCGGAGGAAGTTTTTGAGAAAGGGGAGAAAATAGTTCAGATCTTCTGAAAGCCATTAAACGAAGTGAAGTCAAGGGACCTGCACAAGAGATCCAGTTTTTAGGAATAAAATGGCAGGATGGGTGCCGTCAAATCCCAATGGATGTCATCAACAAAATAGCAGCTATGTCTCCACCAACCAGCAAAAAGGAAGCACAGGCCTTCTTAGGTGTTGTGGGTTTTTGGAGGATGCACATCCCAAATTATAGCCAGATTGCAAGCCCTCTCTATTAAGTAACCCCAAAGAAGAATGATTTTGAATGGGGCCCTGAGCAATGACAAGCCTTTGAACAAATTAAAAAGGAGATAGTTCATGCCATAGCCCTTGGTCCAGTCCGGTCAGGGCAAGATGTTAAAAAGGTGCTCTACACCACAGCTGGAGAGAATGGCCCAACCTGAAGTCTCTGGCAGAAAGCACCAGGGGAGACTCAAGGTCGACCCCTGGGGATTTGGAGCTGGGGATACAGAGAATCCAAGGCCCGCTATACTCCCACTGAAAAAGAGATTCTGGCAGCATATGAAGGCGTTGGAGCTGCTTCAGAAGTGGTCGGCACTGAAGCACAGCTCTTCCTAGCACCACGATTACTGGTGCTGGGCTGGATGTTCAAAGAGAGAGTCCCCTCTACGCATCATGCCACTGATGCTACGTGGAGTATGTGGGTTGCACTGATCACACAGCAGGCCTGAATGGGAAACCCCAGTCGCCCAGGAATTCTGGAGGTAATCATTGACTGGCCAGAAGGCAAAGATTTTTGGAGTATAACCAGAGAAGGAAGTTGATGCGTGCTGAAGAGGCCCCAATGTATAATAAGCTGCCAGAAAATGAAAATCAATATGCCCTGTTCACGGATGGGTCCTGTCGCATTGTGGGGAAGCAGCGGAGGTGGAAGGCTGCTGTATGGAGCCCTACACAACAAGTTGTGGAAGCTGCGGAAGGAGAAGGTGAGTCAAGCCAGTATGAAGAGGTGAAAGCCATCCAGCTGGCTTTAGACATTGCCAGTCGAGAGAAGTGGCCAGTGCTCTACCTTTACACTGACTCCTGGATGGTGGCCAATGTCTTGTGGGGGTGGCTGCAGCAATGGAAGCAGAGCAACGGGCAGAGTAGAGGCAAACCCATCTGGGCTGCGCCATTGCGGCAAGATATTGCTGACCAGCTAGAGAAGCTGGTTGTAAAAGTGTGTCATGTGGATGCCCACATCCCTAAGAGTCGGCCCACTGAGGAACATCAAAAGAACCACCAGGTGGATCAGGCTGCCAAGATTCAAGTGGCTCAGGTGGATCTGGACTGGCAAAATAAGGGTGAACTCTTTATAGCTCGGTGGGCCCATGACACCTCAGGCCATCAAAGAAGAGATGCAACATACAGATGGGCTCGTGACCGAGGGGTGGACTCGACCATGGACACCATCGCACATGTTATCCATGAATGTGTGTTTTGGTTTCGGCTGCCGCCGGCAACAAAAGTGCCATGCGGCCGCCCCTCCCCCCGCCGCGGTGCGGAGGAGAATGGAAAGAAAACAGACAGAAAACTGGTGGGTCGGGATAAGGGCAGTTTAGCAGAACAGCAAACAAAGGGAACAGCAACAACAATGATACAGATAAGGGGAATACACAGAACGAACCGCACGACCCCACAGACCCGCTCTCCCGGACAGGACCGGTGCCGCACGCTGCCGAGCCGCGAGTGAGTTCCCCCTGCGCCGCCCCCCCCCCCCCCCACCGGAACCCAGCGTGATGTCACATGGTATGGAATACCCTGCTCTTTTTGGTCAGGTGGGGTCAGCCCCCACCCCCCGGCTGTGCCCCTTCCTGGATTCTGGTGAAAATTAACCCTGTCCTGGCCAAACCCAGGACATTATCCACCCCTTATTCCATACCATCTACGTCATGCCCAGGTCCCCCGTTGTCCACTTGATCACCACCACTTCTCTTGTCTCCAGATATCATTCCCTTAGTCTATGGATCATCACTCTAAAGTGTCCATTGAGTTCGTTTAATCCATGACTTCGGGCTTCATCTGTTGTAATGGTCTTCCGTGGCAGGAGAGGTGATGTGTGGTGGTGGGCGGTCACTTGCTGCATCCGGAGCTCACAGTCTGCAGGAGATGTTGCTCTTGATGAAGTTGCTGGGTGCCAGTTGTTGAAAACCAGGTCCAGTTCCATCATCGCTGTACTCTGCTAGGTTTTCATCAAAAAGTCCATCCTTCTTTAATCTGGACGATTCTTACTATGATACTACTGGTATAACATATAACAATTATAACAGTGATAACAGACAGTGACAGGGTTATTTAACAAGTAACTTTATACAATTTATTTATGGACTATTCTCGCCCAAAATCAAATCCCCATGAGGTACACATCGGACTTCCCCATCCTTCCGCATTACCCACCAAGTACAACCAGGTCCTTGAGCAAAAGCAATCCCGTGGACGGGCTTGCCTTTGCCCGAGGCAGGATTAACCCAAACCGTCCTCCCTAACATGTTCCGCATGTGCATTACGGGGACTTTATCTCTTTCTATGGGGTGCTGAGGTTTTGACTGGGCAGGACCAGCCCCGTTGGTGGATCCCCTGGTGTTAACCAACCAGGTGGCCTTTGCTAAATGAGTATCCCAATTTTTGAAAGTCCCAGCCCCCATTGCCCTCAAAGTGGTTTTTAGCAGTCCATTGTTCTGCTCGATCTTTCCAGAGGCTGGTGCATAGTAGGGGATGAGATACACCCACACAATACCGTGTTCTTTGGCCCAGGTGTCTATGAGGCTGTTATGAAAGTGAGTCCCGTTGTCCGACTCAATTCTTTCGGGGGTGCCATGTCGCCACAGGACTTGTTTTTCCAGGCCCAGGATGTATTCCGGGCGGTGGCATGGGGCACAGGGGAGGTTTCCAGCCATCCGGTGGTGGCCTCCACCATTGTGAGCACATAGCGCTTGCCTTGGCGGCTTTGTGGCAGTGTGATGTAGTCAATCTGCCAAGCCTCCCCATATTTATATTTTAGCCATCGTCCTCCAGACCACTGAGGCTTTACCCGCTTGGCTTGCTTGATTGCAGCGCGTGTCTCACATTCATGGATAACCTGTGCGATGGTGTCTATGGTCAAGTCCACCCCTCGGTCACGAGCCCATCTGTATGTCGCGTCTCTTCCTTGGTGGCCCGAGGTGTCATGGGCCCACTCAGCTATAAAGAGTTCACCCTTATGTTGCCAGTCCAGATCCACCTGAGCCACTTCAATCTTAGCAGCCTGATCCACCTGCTGGTTGTTTTGATGTTCTTCAGTGGCCCGACTCTTAGGGATGTGGGCATCCACGTGACGGACTTTTACAACCAACTGCTCCAGGCGGGCAGCAATATCTTGCCACAGTGGGGCAGCCCAGATGGGTTTGCCTCTGCGCTGCCAGTTGTTCTTCTTCCATTGCTGCAGCCACCCCCACAAGGCATTGGCCACCATCCAAGAGTCGGTGTAAAGATAGAGCACTGGCCACTTCTCTCGATGGGCAATGTCTAAAGCCAGCTGGATGGCTTTCACCTCTGCAAACTGGCTGGACTCACCTTCTCCCTCGGCCGTTTCCACGACTTGTTGTGTAGGGCTCCATACAGCAGCCTTCCACCTCCGCTGCTTCCCCACAATGCGACAGGACCCATCCGTGAACAGGGCATACTGTTTCTTATCTTCTGGCAGCTTATTATACAGTGGGGCCTCTTCAGCACGTGTCACCTCCTCCTCTGGCGATGCTCCAAAATCTTTGCCTTCTGGCCAGTCCATGATTACCTCCAGAATTCCTGGGCGACTGGGGTTTCCCATTCGGGCCCTCTATGTGATCAGCGCAACCCACTTAGTCCACGTAGCATCGGTGGCATGATGCGTAGAGGGGACCCTCTCTTTGAACATCCAGCCCAGGACCGGCAATCGTGGTGCTAGGAGGAGCTGTGCTTCAGTGCCGACCATTTCTGAAGCAGTTCCAACGCCTTCATATGCTGCCAGAATCTCTTTTTCAGTGGGAGTATAGCGGGCCTCGGATCCTTTGTATCCCCGGCTCCAAATCCCCAGGGGTCGACCTCGAGTCTCCCCTGGTGCTTTCTGCCAGAGACTCCAGGTTGGGCCATTCTCCCCGGCTGCGGTGTAGAGCACGTTTTTAATATCTTGCCCTGACTGGACTGGACCAAGGGCTACGGCATGAACTATCTCCCGTTTCATTTGTTCAAATGCCTGTCGTTGCTCAGGGCCCCATTCAAAATCATTCTTCTTCCGGGTCACGTGGTACAGAGGATTTACTATCTGGCTGTAATTTGGGATGTGCATCCTCCAAAAACCCACAACACCTAAGAAGGCCTGTGCTTCCTTTTTGCTGGTTGGTGGAGACATAGCTGCTATTTTGTTGATGACCTCCATTGGCATCTGACAACGCCCATCCTGCCATTTTATTCCCAAAAACTGGATCTCTTGCGCAGGTCCCTTGACTTTACTTCGCTTAATGGAGAAACCGACTTTCAGGAGGATCTGAACTATTTTCTCCCCTTTCTCAGAAACTCCCTCTGCTGTGTCACCCCCGTACAATGATGTCATCGATGTACTGCAGATGTTCTGGAGCTTCACCCTTTTCCAGTGCAGTCTGGATTAGTCCATGGCAAATGGTGGGACTGTGTTTCCACCCCTGGGGCAGTCGATTCCAGGTGTACTGGACGCCCCTCCAGGTGAAAGCAAACTGTGGCCTGCACTCTGCTGCCAAAGGGATGGAGAAGAATGCATTAGCGATGTCAGTGGTGGCATACCACTTGGCTGCCTTTGACTCCAGCTGATACTGAAGTTCTAGCATGTCTGGCACGGCAGCACTCAGTGGTGGTGTGACTTCATTCAGGCCACGGTAGTCTACTGTCAGTCTCCACTCTCCAGTAGATTTTCTCACTGGCCATATGGGACTATTAAAGGGTGAGCGAGTTTTGCTGATCACTCCTTGACTCTCCAGCTGGCGGATCAGCTGATGAATGGGGATAAGGGAGTCTTGGTTAGTGCGATACTGTCGCCGGTGCACCGTTGTGGTCGCGATTGGCACCTGTTGTTCTTCAACCCTCAGCAACCCCACAACGGAAGGATCCTCCGAGAGACCAGACAAAATGGACAGCTGTTTAATTTCTTCCGTCTCCAAAGCAGCTATGCCAAAAGCCCACCGATACCCCTTTGGGTCCTTGAAATAGCCTCTCCTAATATAGTCTGTACCAAGGATGCACGGAGCCTCGGGGCCAGTTACAATGGGGTGCTTCTGCCACTCCTGCCCAGTGAGGCTCACTTCAGCCTCCAGTACACTCAGCTCTTGAGACCCCCCTGTCACTCCCGAAATGCAAATGGACTCTGACCCTTTGAAATCTGATGGCATTAAAGTACACTGTGCACCAGTGTCCACTAGAGCTTTATACTCTTGTGGATCTGACGTGCCAGGCCACCGAATCCACATCGTCCAATAAACGCGGTTGTCCCTTTCCTCCACCTGGCTGGAGGCAGGGCCCCTCTAATCCTGGTCAGAGAATTTGCTGCTCACCTGCTGTAAAAATGACTTGGAGGTCCCCTCCAGAGGATCGGAATCAAGATCAAACTGTCTACCTGGTCTGGAGAGCTGCCCGCTGGAAACTGGAGTGGCATTTTTCCTAACAGAATCCACTTTTGCGATTGTTTTTCCTTGCAACTCACGCTCTCCTGCCTCTAGGGTTGAGGTAGGTTTTCCATTCCGCTTCCTCATGTCTTCTCCGTGGTCATGCAGGTAAAACCACAGGGTGCCTCGTGGTGTGTACCCTTTATATCCTCTCTCTTGAGCAGAGAAACACTTGCCCCTAATAGCTGAGATGCTGGCCCGTACAGATGGGGAGTAGGACATACTTTCTTCAAGTCACTGTACCTCCTGGGACAATTTCTCCACGGCTGAGATGAGGGAGGAAGAAAGGCTTTCTTCATATTGCCAGAGTCGGCCAGCCACTTCACCACCGTTGGTGCCTCTTCACCTTTCCAGTCCATTACTGCCACTGAGTTGGCATATGAGGATGGTGCGCTCCGTACAAACTTCCGCCACATGGGTCGTGTGCACTGGACTTCATCTGGGTCTGTGGGTAAATGCACGTTGCCTGGGTCATAATAAACCAGTTCCCGCATGGCTAATTCCCTCAGGTACTGGATACCTCTCTCCATATTGGTCCACTTGCCTGGATAACGTAAAACATCTTCACTGAAGGGATACCTTTCCCTCATGCCTGACAGAAGTCACCTCCAGAGGCTGAGGGCTTGTGTCCTTTTTCCCAATGGCCTTGTCAATGCTCCCTTCCCTGACCAGGGATCCCATCTGCTTGGCTTCCCTGCCCTCTAATTCCAAGCTACTGGCCCTGTTATCCCAGCATTGGAGCAGCCAGGTGACAATGTGCTCGCCTGGGTGGTGGCTGAAATCTTTCCGCATGTCTCGCAGCTGACTCAGGGACAGTGTTCATGTGACGCTCTCTGGTTCTGCATCCTCCTCCTGTTCTCGTGATGACCCTGGTTTATCGTCATCCCTTACTGGCCAAACTGATATTTTTGTGCATTTATTTTTCTGTATAAGGGCAAGTGATACTGGCACAGGTTGGTTTTCTGGTTCAGGTTCAGTGCTCATCGCTGGGGTTTGAGTAGCCGCAGTGCCTGTTGCAGGGATTAGAGTAGTCGCGGTGCCTGTGGCTGAGGTTAGAGTAGCTGCAGTGCTTGTCGGTCAGTTTTCCCTCTCTTCCCCCTGAGGGTGCTGTACAATATCAAGCAGTGTTTGGTAGATACTGGTCAGGGCCCAGCACAGTGTGGTACGTTGTGCCTTTTTTAAATAGCCACAGCATTTTCCTTTCAACTATTGTGTAACTTTATTAGGGTCCTGTAGTCATTTTTGAGTAAAGTTCCAGATCATTGGAGGTGAGAAGTTTTCTAGATACCTGCCCATATTCTCCTACGTGCCATGCCACACATGACCATACTCTCACTCAGCCTGGGTCATTGTCCTGGGTTCAGCTAGGAGGGGGTTAATTTTTACAAGAAGCCATGAGGGTTGACCCAAACTATCCAAACAAATGGGATATTCGATACCATGTGACGTCATGCTCAGTATTTAAGTGGGGGAGCTGGCTGGGGGAGAGTAATTTTACCACTTGGGAGCTAGCTGAGCCTCAGGCGATGAGAAAATTGCTTTCTGTATTCTTTTTATCAGTATTATTGTTTTAATTTTCTCCTCCCTTTGTCGTTCTGTTAAACTCTTCATCCCAACCCACAAGTTTTGCCTTTTTCTTTTGATTCTCCTCCCCATCTCATGGGGGGGTGGGGGGGAGGAGTGAGAGAGCAATCATGTCGTTCTTTGTTGCCAACTGGGGCTACACCGTTACAGTCATTTTTGGCCCTCAACGTGGGGCTCAAAGGGGTGGGATAACAGCAGGTCTGACCAGAGTGTGTTAAAACAACTTGGTTGTGTTGTGTAAATCCTTACTTGCTGTATGTATTCCCTATGGTGCTATTTATCACCTCTGGGAAAAGGATCAGGATTATCATTTTTCTGCACTGTGTAATATCAATTTATGACATGATAACATCACGGGCCATAAAATTAAGCTGGTATTTTTATGTGGTACTACTATCATGCCTGTACCTCGGGCGCCATCTCTCAGAATTTATGAATAATCTCACTCAATCCATGGGGAAGACAGAGGGTGGTACTTTCCCCTGCTCTTTCACCTCCCCTTTTTCCTTCAGGCTAGTCATAACAGCTTTTGAGAATTTTGAGTATCCTTGGGATGTTCAAGCCAGCATGCTTCTATTGCTGTATATCCTGAATGCGTTTTGTGTCTTGTTTAGGGTTAAACAACTATGTAAAAACATTGCCCAGAGATATGCCCCAAGGCTGGATAGTTACAAATGGCAGGGTGTGTCGGTTAATATGGGCAAATGCCTAGGGCAGTGGGCACCTCCAGAGTTTTTGTACCTCACCCCTGAACAAGTGCAGAATTCTAATGAACTAGTAAAATATTTGGAAAAAGTATGCTGTCACCCTGGCAATTCCAGGGAGACACAAATTATTGCAGTGTGCTGTGGCCTGGCCCATGCCTACTGAGCCGCCCTGTTCAACACTATTCAGTACCCTCAAGGGAAAGAGAGGGAAAACAAACTGATGGGTACTGCAGCTACTCCAATCCTGGTGACGGGCACTGCAGCTACTCTGATCCCAGCAATGGGCACGGCAGCTACCCCAACCCCCACAATGGGCAGTGTGGCTACTCCAACCCTGGTGACAGGCACTGCAGCTAAACCGGAAAACCAACCTGTGCAGGTATCAGTTGCCCCTATACAGAAGAAATACACAAAAGAATTGGTTCACCCAGTAAGGAATGATGATGAACCAGGGCCATCATGAGAACAGGAGGAAGAGGCAGAACCAGAGATAATCACCCAATCCCTATCCCTGAGTGAGCTGCGAGATATGCAGAAAGATTTCAGCTGCCATCTGGGAGAGCACATTGTTACCTTGCTGCTCCAATGCTGGGATAACGGGGCCAGGAAAGGACAGTCATATTCCTAAATTGCTTGTTAACTTTAAACAATTTCAAGACCAGAAACACATTCAGGAGACAGCAATAGGAGCATGTTGATTTGAACATCCCAAGGATATATAAAATTCTCAAGAGCTATTGCAATTAGCCTGAAGGAGAAGGGGAAGATGAAGGAAGATATCTCCCCCACAGATTGGCTCTCCTAGGAGAAAAGGTAAAAAGTGTAATTATTAATAGTTTCCGTTAGATGGCTCCCGAAGTACAAAGATGACGGTAATGCTGAATACAAATACAGTATTGATCTTACTATGAAGGATTTTATCATACCAAAAGCCAGTGTTATACCATACAGCAAAGAGGTAACCTTAATCCATCTCCCATAGGTGATAAACAGCACATAAATACTGGTAAACAGTGTATGCAGCAAGTAAGGTATTACATAACACAACTCTGAGAACAAATGAAGCAACATTGTGACCAGCGACTATTAAGCTAATATAATGAATGTTTGTAACAAATACAGCAAATTTGTTTTAACACATTCTGGTCTGATCTGTCGTTAACCCCTCGAGCCCCATGTTGAGCGCCAAAAGGAACTGTAATGGTTTAGCCCTAACTGGCACCTAAGTACCACGTGGCCAGTCACTCCTCCCCTGCCCTGGTGAGATGGGAGGACAATCAGAAGAGAAAGGCAAAGCTCATGGTTTGGGATAAAAACAGTTTAACAGAATGACAAAGGGAGAAGAAAATAACAACAATAATAGTCATAAAAGAATATACAAAGCGAGTGATGCACAAAGCAATTTCTCACCACCTGGAAACCTGATGACCAACCTGTCCCCGAGCAGCAATCCTTGCTCCCCAGCCAACTCCTCCAGCTATATACTGAGCATGATGTCACATGGTATCAAATATCCTCCTGGCCAGTCTGGGTCAGCTGTTCAGGCTGTGTCCCCTGCAGAGAAGTGAAGGCTGGGATGTCTTCTCCTTAGTTTTTTTATTGATGGCTGAGATGTAGATCTCCTTTCTGAACATTGAATATATTTGGGGGTATGGAGTGGCCTGGCACCAAGAATGACTATGTCCAGCCTGGATTTCTGACAAAAGCAAATCAATGAATATCAGCTAATGTGTAAAAAGTACTTCCCTCTACAACAGGAGCAAATGTGCAAGTCATATCTATGAAGAGCTAATTACTGAGGTTAATGTCAGGGAAATAAATGCAAGTCAGCTCACCAAAACATAATGTGTTCTGCTAAGTAAAATTACATAGAAAACACTATCCATAAATAAGACTTTCTAATCTATTAGTAATCTTCAAGAAAAACTGATCTTGGCCCTACTATGCATTGAGCCCTTTGCCAGCCAACCAGACAATTTCTTATGCATGTGCTTAAGCATCAGAATATTCCAATAAATTTCAATATGACTGTATGTATATTTAAAGCTACATATGTGTTTAAGTACTCTTAGGGCAGGATTATTCAGCTTTTCCTACTTAGACTTTCAGCTGTTTTATACAAAGTTCCTCAGGTGCGGAAGTCCTCTTCTAGAAATCTGGGTATCAGGAGTGAGATTATCAAGATTTTTAAGGGATTAAAAACTATGAAAATGTGAGAAGAAAAACTATTTTCGCATGGCACTTTTTCGAGTCTGAAAGATACTAACATTTTCATAACTAGAAAGAATGGTACCAAAGTAGCTGTTATATATCCTCCCAGGAGAAGATGATTGTTACAGACACAATGTTTGGCGCTTTTGATGACCATTACAAGGAACTGGAAGGTTGTATGATCTTTTTCATGGGAAGTTTCAAAAGCAATTTAGAAAGACATTAGTTGGATTGTTCTAGGTGGACCTGATCTGATGCAGGGATCAATTTAGATGATTACTGGATTCTTTTTCTATAGTTTTCGTTATTTTGAAGAAACCAAATAAATCTCGATTAAAAGCTTAACAAAATGCTTGCATTAGTAAGTGACATCTGTGAAACTACAGCATAAGAAAGAACAAAGCAAGCTCTCTTGTCCTTTCATAGTAATTTATTTTTCATTTCTTTTTATGATGATGCTTTCTTTCTAAAACTCCAATTCTGCAAAAAATAGAGAATAAACAGGACTCAAATTTTGGTTGATTCTGGGCAGCTGACTTCAACAGATTCTATGTGGTTTTCCTGCGATGACTAAATTGCGGAAAATACATCAGGGCATGGCAATTCTAGAAATTCCCTGGAAATTCCCAATGCAGACTAAGGAATACAGTAATTAATGCTCATTCAATGTGTGCTGATTTTTTTCATTCTGCCTATAGTTTTTCCAGTGTAGTGTATTTGTGTCATGTGCACATCCACTAGGAGCTTCACTTAGCAGTTGTACACAGCACACTGAATACCTGTCAGACGGTATGACTATTTGATCACAACTGAGTGAAACAATCTATAGCATAGCAGCAAAGTAATCATGGACTGGCCAGAAAGTAAAGATTTTGGAATGTCACCAGAGGAGGAGGTGACACATGCTGAAGAGGCCCCACTGTATAATAAGCTGCCAGAAGATAAGAAACAGTATGCCCTGTTCACGGGTGGGTCCTGTTGCATTGTGGGGAAGCAGTGGAGGTGGAAGGCTGCTGTATGGAGTCCTACAAGACAAGTTGCAGAAACTGTTGAAGGAGAAGGTGAGTCCAGACAGTTTGCAGAGGTGAAAGCCATCCAGCTACTTTTGGACATTGCTGATCAGGAAAAGTGGCCAGTGCTCTTTCTCTAATGACTCCTGGATGGTGGCCAATGCCCTGTGGGAGTGGCTGCAGCAGTGGAAGAAGAGCAACTGGCAGCGCAGAGGCAAACCCATCTGGGCTGCCACAGAAGCCACCGAAGGTGAAGGTCTCCGGAGCAGAGGTTTGTGCCAAAGGACCCTTCCTGAAGCAGCAAAACCACGGTGGGAAAAACAGCAAAAGCATGGGGAGAGAGAGGATTCCCCAGCCCCCCCCCCCCCCCCCCCCGCCCCCCGCCTCGCCCTGCTACTGGAGCTGGAAAGAGGGAGCTGTGGCAGCTCTGATGCAGCTCTCACTCAGCGTGTGCGGGGATAAGTGTGACAGTGGCCAAACCCCCCTCACATACAAGAACAGCCCCCAGGGAGAGGGAGTGAGCAGGAGTGCAGTGAACAGAGTGGGCAAACAGGGTGTGGTGTGGAAGTTTGCGCAGGTAGGATGTGAGGGCAGGGTACAGTCTCCCAGCTCAAGAGGTAAGTTCAAAAAGTTCGTTTGGTGAGAGGGAGCCTAGCCATGGTATCCACATGGCGGAGGGCTGTGTCCTCTGCACTTGCCAGAAAGGTGGTATCAACCCAGACTGATCTCCCAGGAAAAGACACAGCCGTCCAGGTCTCCGACTACAGGGAGTGCCACCAGCTTGCGCTGGAAATGGATGGCAGTAGCCACTGTGAACACAGAGAAGATGAAACAGCTCTCTACCCTGCCTAGCCTCTCGGAAGATCCCTTCAATGTGGGATTGCTGCGAGTTGAAGAACAGCAGGTGCCGATTGCTACCAGGACAGTGCACCAGTGGCAATATCGCACAAACTGAGACTCCCTGGCTCCTATTCATGAGCTGATTCATCAACTGGAGACCAAAGGAGTAATCAGCAAGACCCACTCACCTTTTAACAGCCTCATATGGTCAGTGCAAAAGTCTGATGGAGGGTGGAGGTTAACAGTAGGCTATCATGGCCTGAACGAAGTGATGCCACAACTGAGTGCTGCTGTACCAGACATGTTAGAGCTCCAATATGAACTGGAGTCAAAGCAACCAAATGGTAGGCTACAACTGACATTGCCAATGCATTTTTTTCAATTCCTTTGGCAGCAGAGTGCAGGCCACAGTTTGCTTTCACTTGGAGGGGCGTCCAATATACCTGGAATCAACTGCCCCAGGGGTGGAAACACAGTCCCACCATTTGCCATAGACTAATCCAGACTGCACTGGAAAAGGGTGAAGCTCTGGAAGACCTGCCATACATTGATGACATCATTGTGTGGGGCAACAAAGCAGAAGCCATTTTTGAGAAAGGGGGGGGGGGGAAATAATCCAAAACTTTCTGAAAGCTGTTTTTGCCATAAAATGAAGTAAGGTCACAAGACCTGCACAGGAGATCCAGCTTTTAGAAATAACATGGCAAGATGGGCATCGTCAGATCCCAATGGATGTGACGAACAAAGTAGCAGCTACGTCTCCACCTACTAGCAAGAAAGAAACACAAGCCTTGTTAGCTGTTGTGGGTTTTTGGAGGATGCATATCCCAAATTACAGTCAGATTGCAAGCCCTCTCTACCAAGTGACCAGGAGGAAGAATGATTTTGAATGGGGCCCTGAGCAATGACAGGCATTTGAACAAATGAAACAAGAAATAATTCATGCCATAGCCTTTGGTCCAGTCCAGTCAGGGCAAGATGTTAAAAACATGCTCTACACTGCAGCCGGGGAGAATTGCCCTACCTTGAGTCTCTGGCAGAAAGCACCAGGGGAGACTCAAGGTCGACCCCTGGGATTTTGGAGCCGGGGATACAGAGGATCCGAGGCCCGCTATACTCCCACTGAAAAAGAGATTCTGGCAGCATATGAAGGCATTCGAGCTGCTTCAGAAGTGGTTGGCACTGAAGCACAGCTCCTCTTAGAACACTGACTGCCGGTGCTGGGCTGGATGTTCAAAGAGAGGGTCCCCTCCACGCATCATGCCACTGATGCTACGTGGAGTAAGTGGGTCGCACTGATCAGACAGCGGTCCCCAATGGGAAACCCCAGTCGCCCAGGAATTCTGGAGGTAATCATGGACTGGCCAGAGGGCAAAGGTTTTGGAATGTCACCAGAGGAGGAGGTTACCTGTGCTGAAGAGGGCCCACCATATAAGAAACTACCAGCAATTGAAAAGCAATAAGCCTTGTTCACGGATGGGTCCTGCCGTACTGTGGGAAAGCAGTGAACGTGGAAGGCTGCTGTATGGAGTCCTATATGACAAGTCACAGAAACTGCTGAAGGAGAAAATGAATTGAGCCAGTTTGCAGAGGTGAAAGCCATTCAGCTGGCTTTGGACATCGCCAGTCAAGAGAAGTGGCCAGTACTTTATCTCTGTAGTGACTCATGGATGGTGGCAAATGCCCTGTGGGGGTGGCTGCAACAATGGAAGAAGAACAACTGGCAGCACAGAGGCAAACCCATCTGGGCTGCCCCATTGTGGCAAGATATTGCTGCCCAGCTAGAGAAGCTGGTTGTAAATTTATGTCACGTGGACGCCCACGTCCCTAAGAGTCGGGCCACTGAGGAACATCAAAACAATCAGCAGGTGGATCAGGCTGCTAAGATTGAAGGTGGATTTGGACTGGCAACATAACGGTGAATTTTTTATGGCTCGGTGGTCCCATGACACTTCAGGCAATGAAGGAAGAGATTCAACATACAGATGGGCTCATGACCAAGGGGTGGACTTGACCATGGACACCATCACACAGGTTATCCATGAATGTGAAACATGTGCTGCAATCAAGCAAGCTGTCCTGTGTTCGGCCAGGAGAGTGTTCATTTTCACCAGAAGCCAGGAGGGGACACAGCCAGGTGGGCTGACCCAACCTGGCCAAACAGAACAGGGTATTCCATACCATGTGCTGTCATGCTGGGTTCTGGGTGGGGGGGAGCTGGGCGGCAGGAAGGCAGTCGCGGCTGGGGAGTGCGCGTGGTGGCAGTGAGAGTGGCTCTGTGTGTTCTGCTGTTTGTTTTGTGTATTCTCCTTATCAGTATCTTTGTTGTTACTGTTCCCTTTGTTTGCTGTTCTGTTAAACTGCCCTTATCCCGACCCACCAGTTTTTGCCTGTTTCTTTCCATTCTCTTCCCCACCCCAGCAGGGGGAGGGGCGGCAGAGCGGCTGCGTGGTCCTTTTGTTGCTGGCCACAGCCAAACTATAACACAAGCCAAGTGGGTAAAGGCTCAGTGGTATGGAGGACAATGGCTGAAATATAAATATGGGGAGGCCTGGCAGAATGATTATATCATACTCCCACAAACCTGCCCAAGCAAGCGCCATGTGTTAACAATGGTGGAAGCAACTACTAGATGGTTGGAAACCTATCCTGTGCCCCATGCCACTGCCTGGAACACTATCCCGGTCCTTGAAAAACAAGTCTTATGGAGACATGTCACCCCAGAAAGAACTGAGTCAGACAACGGGACTAATTTCTGAAACAACCTCATAGACACCTGGGCCGAAGAACACAGTATTGAGTTGGTGTACCACATCTCCTATCATGCATCAGCCTCCGGGAAAATTGAATGATATAATGGACTGCTAAGAACTACACTGAGAGCACTGGTCGGTGGAACCTTCAAACATTGGAACACACATTTAGCAAAGGCCACCTGGTTGGTTAACACCAGGGGATCCAGCAACTGAGCTGGCCTTGCCCAGTCAAAACTTTCACATCCTCTAAAAGGGGATAAAGTCCCTGTAGTGCACATGAGGAATATGTTAGGGAAGACCGTCTGGGTTAGTCCTGCCTCAGGCAAAGGTAAGCCCATCCGCGGGACAGCTTTTGCTCAAGGACCTTGGTGCACTTGATGGGTAATGCGGAAGGATGGGGAAGTCTGATGAGTACTTCATGGGGATTTGATTTGAGGTGAGAGTAGCCAATAAATTAAATTGTGTGATATTAATTGCTAAATAACCATGCCATGGTGTGACATCACTGCTATAGTTGCTGTATGCCGTATCAGTGGTATTACAGGAAATATCATCCACTTTAATAAAGAATGAACTTTTATAAAATCAGCCGCGATCCATGCGCAGCATGGGACCATCCAACCCCACAAGTTGTCTCTCCTGCCCTGAAAGACTGTTACAACAGGTGGAGCCAAACATCATGCACTAAATGAACTCAACGGATATTTTAGAGTGATAGTCCATAAATTGAGGGAATGATGTCTGTCTGTGTGTGTATATATATATATAAAACCAGAAAAGTGACAGTAGTAAATTGGAAAGCGTGGACCCTGGGCATGATGTAGATGTTATAGAAGGGGTGGATAATGTCCTGGGTTCAGCTGGGATAGAGTTAATTTTCACAAGAGGCTGGTTGGGCTGACCCACACCAGCCAATCAAATGGGATATTTTATACCATGTGATGTCATGTGCAATATTTAATTGGGGAGCTGGATGAAGGAAGGGGATTTTGCTACTCAGGAGCAAGCTGAGTGTTGGGTGGTGAGAACATTGCATGCTGTATATTCTTTTTATCAGCATTATTGTTGTTGTTTTCTTCTCCCTTTTCTGTTCTGTTAAACTGTTTTTATCCCAACCCACAAGTTTTGCCTTTTCCTTCTGATTCTCCCCCTTATTCCACCGAGGAGGGGGGAGGAGTGAGAGAGAGAACACACAGTTCTTTGTTGCCAACTGATGCTAAACCACAACATCCTTGCAGCTGAGAAAAAGAAGACCTCTTCAGCTACCCTTATTCTAGTGTATTGGACATTGGTCTGCTATGGCAACAGTAAGTAGGAGCTATGTGTGCATGTGCTTGGCTCGCCAAGGTATTTAGCTGGGGATGGTGGTAACAGAATAGGTAGACTAAGTTCCTCTTATTCCTCTGGTGCCGAGTTAGAGGAAGGGATCTTTTGCTGGTGATATTATCAGTCTTTATAGGAAAGGGGGGGGGGGGAAATAAGTCAGGAGAGGCTTTGTGACTCAGAAGAGCTTCTTCTGTCATGGTGCTGTTTATTTGTCACTCAAGGCTAAGTTAACAATTCATGTTGTCCAAATGGTCCTAGACCAAAGATTCAGCAGCCTGTTTACTCACAGAGCTCCTACTGGCTTTAAATTGTGTCAAAAAGGTAAATACTCCATCAGTTTCAAATAGTCTTGTCTTTGTCTTTTATTGAGCCAGATTTTGTTGTATTTTCTGTATAGATAAAAGATGTGAAAACCAGGGAACTCTAACAAGAATCATATTTTCAGATAGTTGGCATTCAAACAAATAAATAATAACTCAGGAAATTTTAATTTATACTGCCACAAATCCTGACTGAATCAACCTCTTCAGAAATGTATGTGCATACCATCCCCCTCCCCATCCCCCCACCCTCCCCCCACTTCACTGATGGCTTTTTGCAACATTCTTGAAATTACCTGTAATAAATATGACTGTAGGTAAAGGTACTAAGGACCTGAAATAGACACGGACAGTGTTTTACTCATGTCAGAATAGTTACTGATTATGCCTCCTTAATGTGACTGTTGGAATGTTGTTTCTTACTGGTAAGTGCAAGATGTCTGAAACATTCTTCCTACATATTTTTATGAGAAGATGTATGCATTACAAAGTTGGAATTAGAACTGAATCACTGTCAGAACTGCCAGAAATTGCTGGGTGTCTGGAGACATCATCATGTCTAAAAATGAGCTCCTGTTTCTGTGCAGTATAACTACCATGAGAATCTGTTCATAATAAAGGGTTTTAGCACTGTGATGTTCATCGTCATGGTCCCTAAGTATCAGATGTTTGGCTCCTCTAGAAGAAGCTTACAGCCTGTTGTATCTAGATTGTTGTCTGTATATCCAAGAGAAAACATTCTGACTTGTTGTGGTTTAACCCGGCAGGCAGCTAAATGCCACACATCTGTTTGCTCACTCCCCCCCCTCCAGTGGAATGGGGAAGAAAATCAGAAAAAAAAAAGTAAAATTCATGGGTTGAGATAAAGACAGTTTAATAAGACAGAAAAGGAAGAGAATGATAATAATGATAATAATAATAAATGATAAAAGAATATACAAAAATAGTGATGCACAATACACTTGCTCACCACCCGCTGACTGATGCCCAGGCAGTTCCCGAACAGCAACACCCCTGGGCCAACTCCCCCCAGTATATATGCTGAGCATGATGTCATATGGCATGGAATATCCCTTTGGCCAGTTTTGGTCAGCTGTCCTGCCTGTGTCCCCTCCCAGCTTCTTGCTGGCAGAGCATGAGAAGCTGAAAAGTCCTAACTAAACTAAACCATCAATGTGTTATCAACATTATTCTCATACTAAATCCAAAACACATCACTATACCAGCTACTGGGAAGAAAATTAACTCTATCCCAGCTGAAACCAGGACACCTGGTTATCACTCTGTTGGAGACCTAAGTGCTATTTCAGTACTAGTGGAAGATGCTGCCTTCTTCTCATTTGAATTTATAGACACTTAAGGTAAATCTTCTTCATTCAAATGAAGTAGGAATCAGTACTGTGAAACAGAGGTGAAAGCACAAGCAGAGATTGCCTTTCATCCACAGGTTCTTACTAATGTGATAGGACTTTTTGGTTCAAATTCCTCTGCCTGAAGAGGATTTAGGTCCACATCTCCAGTCCAACAAAGTGCTTGAGCCATGTTAGGCAAAATAATCTTCTCTTTCTCTTCTTACTCAATTCTAATGTCGCTTTTCCACTTTGCATGGACTAGTGTCCAGAAAACACCAACTGTAACACAGTAGCTTAGGGTTAAAGCACTCCTCTTAAAATAGAGATGTGGGTTCCAGTCACTGCTCCATGGTCCGTTTATGCATTTTGACTGCCTAATGCAAAATAAATAAGCAGCAGTTCAAACAGGCACTGAAATTCAAGTCTCTTTTCTCACAGGTATGACTGTTAACACTCACTGAATTGAATCCCTCATGGAAATAAGCAGATATAGTTTCAGGATTCCAGCAGGACATATGCTCACACCATGATATATAGAGTACACTGGTGTGCTGACTTGCTTGGTCCTGTTCAGTTTTAGGTGCTTAGGTGCTTTTGTACACACTAGAAGTTGATCTGTAGGTCCCAATGCACCTTTGTTGAAGCCTGAGGCACCACTATGAACTTTAAACAATCCCTGAGCAAATGTTTTCAAAACTCAGTTGATTAGATGCATGTCTGCCTTAAATCCCAATTTGGATACTGTAAATAACCCTGGGTTAATATTATTTGCCCAAGGATAGTGCTGTGGGATAAATTATATCCTGCACGCTCAAAATACTTTTTGCCTTCAAAAAGGATAAGATCACAGTAAGGGCTCAATTTTAGGGCCAGCGCTCTTTAATGTTTTTATAAATGATGTGGATGCAGGAGTTGAACATACACTAAATAAGTTTGCTGATGATACTAAACTAGGAGGAGCTGTGGACTCCCTTGAGGGTAGAGAGGCCTTACAGAGAGATCTGGTTAGACTAGAGAGCTGGGCAATCACCAACCATATGAAATTTAACAAGAGCAAGTGCCAGATTCTGCACCTGGGATGGGATAATCCTGGTTAGACATACAAATTGGGGAATGAGAGGCTGGAGAGCAGCCTTGTGGAAAGAGATCTGGGGGTTTGGGTTGATAGCTTGCCAATCAAGGGAGGTGATTGTTCCACTCTGGACTGCACTGGTGCAGCCCCACCTCGAGTACCGTGTGCATTTTTGGGCGCCTCAATATAAGAAGGACATCAAACTGTTAGTGTGTCCAGAGGAGGGTGACCAAGATGGTGAAAGGCCTCGAGGACAAGGCTTATGAGGAGCAGCTGAGATCACTTGGTTTGTTCAGCTTGGAAAAGAGAAGGCTGAGGGGTGACCTCATCACAGTCTACAACTTCCTCAAGGGGGTCAGTGGAGGGGGAGGTGCTGATGTCCTCTCTCTGTTGACCAGCAATAGGACACATGGAAATGGAATGAAGGTGTGTCAGGGGAAGTTCAGACTGGACATTAGGAGAAGGTTCTTCACTGAGAGGGTGGTCAGTCACTGGAACAGACTCCCCAGGGAAGTGGTCACGGCACAAAGCCTGTCAGAGTTCAAGGAGCATCTGGACAATGCTCTTAGTCATATGGTTTAGTTTTAGGTAGTCCTGCGAGGAGCAGGGAGTTGGACTCTGATCCTTATGGGTCCCTTTCAACTCGAGATATTCTATGATTCTTAAACGTGAAAACAATACAATTTAACTATGAGAGCATTACCAAGAGATCTTAGAATGCTTTACAGAGGAAATTCACATTACATACTAGGAAACAGAGGTACAAGCTATGGGTGTCGCTTGCTGAAGGCAACCCAGAAGGCCAGTAGAAGAGGCAAGAGCCAAATCTCCAGAATCCTAGTCTGCTGCTCTACTATGCAGCAAATTCTTTCTTCCCAGGTAGTGACCACTTCCCTTGAATTGTAAAATAGCTGAAAAAATAAGATTTTGCTCATCTGCTTATTTTTGTTCATTTGCTATTTTGCTCATCTGATGTAGTTCAAAATTTTAAGAAATAAACGATTTAATTTGCTTCTCTATTTCTCAATTACATCTTTCCTTTCTTTTTAAATTACTACCAGATTTGTAGCTCTGTAGCTTTGTACATGATAGGCTTTCCTTAAAATGTGGAATAAAATTTACATCCATTATTGATAAAGATTCTTTTCACAAACATTAGAGCCAGGAATAACTATTACGGCTACCAGATCCAACTTGTTTCCTAATATATGCTACAGAAAGCTCCTCTTTCCCATATCTATCTTCCACAGAATTCCTGCAGTTAATACAGCAACTTGTGGTTGAAAGTAACTTTCCAGAAGCCTCCAATAGTGGATGCTACTCAGCAGTGTGAGGAGGAAGAAGCCCCGAATATGACATCCATTGGCTCAGAGACTAGAAATTCATGAATCTATACAATAGCCTTACCCCCCCAAAATCAAAATTGAAACAATGGAAAGATGTTCCAGTTATATAAAGGTGAAGCAGTTAGTGTTTAAGTTCAGGACATTTAGTTTTGGATGAAATATTGAAGAAACTACCATATTTTATTTTCTGCTCTTACTGTATTTTTGAGATTTAAAACCTTTCCATCAATTAAAAAGAACAGAAACTCAGCTTAATTTGTGCTCATAATCAACAGATGCATTCAGAAATAAATTTTCTCTCTCTTTCCTGGTTGTGCCATGACAAATTAGCTTTTAACTCTGACAAAAGAAAAAAGAGTTTTGTGAATCTTAGAATGCTGAAGTTTTTCTTCATTAACCCTTTAAAATAGCAGAACTGATTCTGTTGTAATTTTTGTCTTTGAGTATCAAAGCTGTGGAAAATATTAATGTCTTATAAAATGAGGGCTTATATTTCTACATCACTGGTCTTTGTGTTAGTCAAAATGGAATGGAAAAAGATGACGTTTAAGTGAATCAGATCTTACAGTGCCAAATTTTTCATATGCCATTTCCTTTAGAAAAACATACTTGCTTCATTTTTGTGGAGAAAAAAAAAAAAGAAAGAAAAGAAATGGACATGTCTAGGCTTCTGGGTTGTTCTAGAAGTTTGAGAGGTTAGATTTTTTTTTTTAGATTTTCTTCCCATGAAAACCTTAGAGAGGAAATTTCTGAATAGTGAAGACAAGACCAAACAGCCAGTTTGTCTTAATTTTTTTTAAATTTCTTGTTGATGTAAGATTAAATGTCAGCAAACATTAGAAATGAAGGGAATATTTCAAGAAAAAAGTACCCTTTATTAATTCCTTGATAATGCTTTTGGCTGCCATATCCCAACATGTCCCAGGTAGGTGCTGCTGTCATAACATTCATGATTTAAGTTCACACAGTGAAAGAAACCCTACTCACAGAAACAAGGCTGTTCACAATTCCTGAGCCAAAGGTCTGTGACATTAGCTGGAAAAAGGTCTCTGTTAATATCAGTCTTTTCTGGATCAGGCAAACAGTGTGTTAATTTGAGGTTGCATACAAGTCTTTGCAAGACTAGTGACCAGATTGCGGTATCCCAGCCTGTTGTTAGTCATTGCAGTAATGTAACTCTATTGGCGAGTTTCGACATCTTTCTGTGCCAATCTCAAGATTTCACAGTTTCCACAGAGTTTCCATCTTCTTGGACAAGGTCCCCTGTAGCTGCAAGAACAGTAGCTACAGAAAAGGCATTGACAGGGAATCAGAAAGATTTGAAAAGGAATTTATTGTGAAGAATGGCTATTTTTACCTTCCTTCTCTCTCATGGGTAGTTGACGACAGATCAACTACCAAGCAGTTTAGTAGAAGGGAAGAATCTCTTGCTTGAAGATTGTCCAAGACCTTACAATATGGTAAGAGTTGCATATCCATATAATAAATGTTAGGTCTTGTCCCACAGAGAGACCTACATTTTCTGGGTGGATGACATAAGCAATCATTCTTTAAATACTGTCTTCCACCTCCATTAAAAAAAACAAAAACAACTGACTTAAACTGTTACAGTCAGATTTATCCTTGAACAAATATCATGGCCAAAGGGTCTACTGTGTACACCTTCTATGGTTTAGGACTGTTTTAAACAAACCTGAGAGCACACTAACAGGCAACACTGTAAGGACAGCACCTGGAGAGAAATCTTTGGAGAGATTCAAGATACCAGAGGTTGGGAACACCACAGCATATTCTGTTTCTCTCACTATTGGTTCTGTGCTGACAGCATGAGAAATATTTTTTTTTTTTATTGCTTGTTTGAAATACTGCCCAACTTTCTTTGCCATGCTGGCACAGTTTGGGTCAGAAGAGCCATGCAAGCTTGACTCCTTCGTTCTAAGGAAAGACGCAGAGGTAATTGTGCAACTTTGGCTGTGACATTGGTGTCACTATTGTCCAGAAGAGTCCCTTAAAGCACCTGTTGTAATTAATGGCTTATATGTTTTCTTTTATACTTCCCTTTAGATAGCAAGCAGAATTGTTCTAGCCTCTGAAGCCTGTTGCTGGTTTAAAATGTACTAAAAAAATCTCTTTGCTAAGTTTGTTTATAACAATATACCTTAGTGTCACAAAGTATTCAGTAAAAGCGGATTCATCTAGAAAGGATTGGCTGTATCAGTTTTAAGAATACACCTTTAACTGAATGGCTGCCGCTCACTGTACAGGCACAGATTTCTTTTTGCTGTAGTTTAACCTGGCAGCTGGCAACTAAGCACTAGACAGCTGCTCACTCACCCCTCCCTTTCCCCTCCCAGTGGGATGGGGAGGAGAAATGGACAAAAAGGGGAAATTTGTGGGTTGAGATAAAGACAGTTTAATAAGACAACAAAGGGAATTCTAATACCAATAATTATAACAATGAATATGCAAAACAAACTATATACAATACAATTTTTCTCACCACCCAATGACCGATTCACAGCCATCCCCAAGTAGCAGTCACGGAACCCAGAAATCATGGATTTTGTTGAATTCCCAAAAAAGTTAAAACTCCCGGACAAGAGAGGATTTGAACCCAGAGAAAAGAGAAGAGCAGCGAGCTCCTTGCCTCCCCCAGCCAACCCCTGTTCATAAACTGAGCATGACATCTTTGGTATGGAATATTTCCATTGGCCATCTTGGCTATCTGTCTGGCTGTGCTCTCCCCCAGCTCCTGCACACCTGCTCATTAGCTGAATATGAGAAACTGGGAAAAAGTCCTTGATTTCATAGCAACAACTGAAAACATCAGTGTTATCAACATTCTTCTTGTATCAAATCCAAAACACAGCAGCTACTGGGAGGAAAATTAACTCTATCCCAGCCAAAACCAGGACACTTTTCAAGTTTCTTTTGCTTTAAAATCCAACTTTAACATGAAGGGGCAATTTGCCTCGTTGTAGCAGACTAACCCAGGTGGGATTTTCTAGTTGAAGAGACTGTTTTTTCTTTCCAAGCAAACAAATAACTAGATAGTACCAACACAAAAGCCAGTTGAAAAGCATCATATGCATAGAGCTTACTGAGTGACTATAAGTCTTTTTTGATCTTTCAGCATGGACCTCCAAACCCAACAACATAAACAACCCAGTTTGTGTCCTAATTGCTCCTCATGAGCAGAGCTGCAACACCTGGGTGTGTGGTTTCCCTTTATAAATTAAAAGGTCAAAGTAACTCTTCTTTTCTTTAGGAGAATATGTCTATGTTCTCAGTGGTCTTAGGCAGTTAATAAGTGTTGTGCCTAGTGGGTTAGTTGTGGGAGGGTGGGGTGTCTGGTTTGAATGTATTTTTTTTTCCCTGCCTTTTGGTTGGGAATTTTATTCACTACTGCTCCTCTCCTTTGGAAACGTTCTTACTCTTTAAGCATTAAAAGGTTGATGCTTAAACAAATGGGAGCACTACCTTAGTAAGCCATGAACTTCTGCAGGATATGATGAGTCGTCTGAATAAACTGATGTGATCTGCATTAATAACTATACTAGTATACATAAGGTACCTTGCCTCCCTAGGTCTGTAAGGAGAGAATTATCTAGTGGGGATGAATTCCCAATCACACCAGCCTGCCATAACAGAAGAAAAATAAGAATGGGAAAAAAAAAAGCTTCTTAATTATAACTCAGTAAAAAGGTAAGATAGAATTTTGCATTTAATTAGAAAGTTGAAAAGAAAACATTCTCTGGGCTACCACCTCATAGTGTTTCCTTTCTAGCAAGCTTGAAATAAGCAACTGAAGGCAGAAAGGAGCCCTGTAAAACACCTGCCGTATCTCCATTCCCACATTTCCTTTAGACTCTCTTTCCAAGTGCATGTTGTTTTTTTACTGCTGGTGGGCTTAAAGCTAGCGTGATTGTACTGGAAAATGCATGGCATGCTGCCTCCATTTGTGTTAGATTTTTTTTGTTTGTTTTGTTTTGTTTTTAACAACAGTGGAAACCTTTTATCAGACTAAAGCATTGACACTTTGTTTTTCCAGTTCTCTGTGTAATACATGCTGGTTTCTTTGAAAGTACTGCAGATATGTTATATTTTTAAAATATGCTACTTCCCTGTAATAATAGTTTTCATTCTAGGGGGAGGGAAAAGTGTTTCAGAGAAATACATAATTGATTACTGTGTTAGCAACACACAGTTTGAGTCCTGACATAGAAAATGAGAATATCATGGATATGTTCTTAGTGTTTGCATCTAACTCAGCTGAATGCTGTGCCATGTTTTAAGCTCACAAAACCTTATGTAATACCAGCTGTAATAAATAGATAATAGTAAAGTGGGGCTTTTGATTGGTAAAAGGCACTTGTTCCCTGAAAAAGAATCACCTAAATAAATATCTAGGTATAGTAATTTTCTACTGAGGCTGCTAACAGATAGTTACAGGTGACTTTACAGTGGCTGCCAAACAGTTATATTGATATAACATTTTTTTTTCATGTAGGCCAGATGCAGAATGTTATATTAAACTGTTTGTTGTTTTGTGCATGTTTCTGTGGAAACAAACTTCACTGGTGGTGTGTCACAGACTGGTCACATTGGTTATCTCAACTGGGTGACTGGGCACCTTGAGTCAGTGGGGTTAATCTTGCTCCAGAAGTATTTGTTTAAATCTTTGCACACTATTTCTGTTTCTATCCCAAGCAAAATTTCTTTGCTGAGGAAAAAAAAATTAAAAATTTTGCTTCAAATATGGAATAATCTAGAGTATTGCAAGCTGTATCTTAAATTTACAGTTCTAGTCGGTGAAAATTTTCTCGGGGAACATCCACACAAAAATGCACAGGAACAGGGGAAAACAGTGGAAGATGAAATCTGTTTGAAAGTCATCCAGGCATTCATAATTTTTCATGATGTAACGGTTCTTTGGGGGCTTTCAACTGAAAGATTCATAATCTAATTTCCATGCCTATGATATAATTAATTTCTCTGTTTCATGCATTATAGAAATGATTCTTAGCTATGGGGCAAAGTCGTGTGCCTATATCTATATCTCTGCACTGTTGTGCCAAGGGGCTGCTATGGCTTGAGCTTGTAATAACTTATCTCACTTCTCTTTCTCTGCAGCTCCTTGTGCTACAGTGTCTTCCCATCCTTGTTTGCACTCAAGTTCTTCCTAAAGGCTCGCTCCTAACAATAACTATAATTACTGACTGTGTTTCAAGGCTTTCCAGTACGTCCTGTCATTTCAGAGCCCATCTTCTATGCTGTAGGCTCTAAGACGTAGTATTTGTTTTCATGTTTTGTCTTATGCAATGCCAAGCAATTAATTCAATTCAACAAACAATAAAAGTGGGTGAAATTTCACTCACTGTTATACTTTTGCAAATCTTAAGCCTTTTAACTTCATATAGAGAGGAGGAGCAAATAAATATATTTCATATACATTGTTACATGTCAATATATACCTGTGCAAAGCAGAAGTCTATTAGATTTCAGAATGGGGAATTCATTTATTAAGCCATGCAAAGCAGATGTTTCTCTTTACTGCCATAAGCAAATATTTTCTCTGGTCATCTAAAGCATTCTATATTGCTTAAGGAAGAAAACCTCTTGCTGTTCCTTCTTCCCATCTTTATAATAGCTTTATGCTGTCCATTTATTATAACCCAACATTGCATGAGTAAATCCAGCCCTCTTGTCCCCAGTTTCAGTTCAGCTCGTTCAACGGCTAAAGAGTTTTTTCTGACATTTTGATTGTCCAGATGGCTTGTGATGTGTACTGATGTTATATTTAGTAATACACTGATTGTCAAAACATGTCTTGTTGCTCACTTGGGGTTATGACTTGATGCATAGATCTATTACAAACATTGATAGCCTTAATAAATGCTAAACTACCAATTCTGTAAGTGTACAGTGATTTTTTTTTTTTGCTTATTTTAAAGATGCTAGATGGCACTGCAAGTCATGCTTTATTTTGAACAGCTGGATTTCATAAAGCTAATTCTGCAAGTTACAAAAAGGGCATGTAAGATATTAAACTTGCATTCTGAGAAATACACACCATGATGCACACAATAATGTTTCCACTGTAAGAGAATTTAGGTTTAGTTCTATAAACTCTAGTTAACTGCACTTAAAATTGTTGTACAAATATCATTGTGTTTGCAGTTTGTCCTCTGTGTTTCTTCTTCACGTGCCACCTCATTTCATAGTTGTTGAGTTATGATAGCATGGAACTTGTTACATATTTCAATTTTTTATTCAAAATGTTGGCCATGGTATTTTATGCGCTTTTTAAATTTAAGAATTAGAGATCCAACAATGGAAAAAATATACATTATTGTACTGGAATCTTTTATTTCATAAATGTTATGCCACCCATGTTGAAAGTAATAATTATTTTGCAGTTCTTCAGAATATTTAAGTATCTCTGTAATCATAGTGCTCAGTTTCCTTCATTTACTTTAATGTCTATTTAATCTATGGCTTACATTTCTTTTATAGAAGTTAGGGATTCGATGCCATTATCTGCCAACAGGTGAGGGTTTCATTTTAGAAAAATACATTTTGCACCAAAAAAAATGAGTGAAGGGAACAAAAAAGCAATCTTTGCAGTGAAAGACTCCAGTAACATGCAAAGTTTTTCCTGCTGCATAAAGATTTGTGACTTGAAAAAGCTTCTACAATGTTATTGACCATTCTCTATTTAGTTAGTATCAAATTCCTTTCTTCTGTTTATTGTGCAGTAAGCTTACAAAGAAACTGCAAATTCTCAGCCTTTTGGGCAGACAGTTGGATACCATGTCTAAGCGTTCTGAGCCATTCTGGTCAAGGGCTGGAGCATAAAAACTCACCTGAGTAACTTGAGAAATCCCTTCAATCTCCCCTTTTGATTTGCCTTTCACAGGCCAATGCTTTTTATTTCTTCTCATCTGTCTGCTGTCACGTTAACAAGCAAAGGAGAATCTCAGCAATTCATTGACAGCATAATAAAATGGGATTTAGATTTCAGTATTTGAAGAATGGCTTGCTTTTAGGGGTTTAAGCTTTCATTTCACTTGTATTGCCCCAGTGATCAAAAAAGCCCCAAATCCCACGATGCAGATAGTTGGCCCTATGAATCGTTGACCTAAGCTGTCCAGTCATAACTGGCAGAACATAGTGTTACATATCTGTAATAGTATAATATTGAACAATTAATATTCTGTGGGGCTTTTCTCAGGTAATTACTTCCATCTGAATAAAACTGAATATGCAAAGTCTAATTCAACACAGTTGAATAGAGAATAGTCCAAACTCATTCCAGATGTGAATTTAGTGAACTGATGAGGTGAATTGGGTCTTGTGTATCTCTATGGTATGTTGCAGGGAGTTGCTGTGTTAGTGGATTCCTCACATGCCTGCTGCAGCTGTGTCCTATCCTCAGAGCTCCTTTTGCTTTTATGCTTTCCCTCAATGGGTGAACAATGCTACATTTTTCATATAAACCTTAATTTCCAGATGTAAAACCTTAATTTTACTATTAATTCCACATATTCCACCCTGTGACTAAAGTCACTCAAACTTCACTAGGTTTGGGATTAATCTAGAATGTTACACGTGTTCTTATGGTAAGGGTTGTCAAGTACAAAGAAATTTTAGGGAGTTAGCAAGCAAGTTAACTTTTTCATCATAAGCCAAAGTTTAACATACAAAGCAAGTGTTAAAACAAAGCACAATATGGTGAGTATAACGGGATGTAACATTTTGTTAGAGTCCTGTAGTTGTTGGTGACTATCGAAAATAGTGTCCCGCCATTTGTGTTTTCCGTCTTTTTTGACTCTCTCCAGTACTTGATGTATCTCTTCTACATCATGATGGACAGTAGAGTCTTTTGTCCATTTTCTTGGGCCTCTTTTAACAGTCGTTTCAAGTCATTATGTTGTAGCAGCTTTTTCACCAATGTGATGTTCATTCCAATGGGGACAGGTAGTAAATCGTGAGTCAGTGTATAGTTGGTCTGTAACAGTTGGTGAGATGTAACAGGAGTCAAATAACTGAAATCGCATCCAACAATGTTAGTGAAATTACAAACACAAAAATTTAAATGATTATCAATATCTGTGACCATGTTATCTATGAATATAAAATTACAAGGAGATCTCATGCAAACACATCCTTTCCCAATATATACAAGCACAGTGTTGGGGGCATCATTAGGATGTATCTCAAAACGTTTTGTTTGGTGTCGAGACAAATGTCTTGCGCTTTAAGGGTATTACTCTCACAAATGAAGCCTTGTTGTTCTCGTGTGATACATGCATCGACGTCAACAGTTTGCCATTTGTCACCATCTTTTTTGGCCCACACTCTATGCTCAATAGGATAGAGTACTGTTCCATTGTGATTTAATCCTAATGCAATGATCGGGTATATGGTATATACCGAGGCATTTTGTATCGTTAAGACAAAAGCAGTGGCCTTACTCTCAATGGGGTCATAGGTGAAATTAACTAGGTACCACCAGGATTGAAATTTTTTCTCAAAGTCAATTGCATTATCCCATATCACTTTTCGAATTTCGGTAGGTAAGGTGCCTTCTTCACCTTCCCTTATAATTGCAGCAGTCATCGATTGCATCCAAAGCTGGGCTTGGATATAGCTGAGTGGTAAAGAAATATTGCTTTGGGCTTCACCAAGTGCATTTGCAATCAGCTGATGGTCCTTTTCACTTGTCTCTTCCCACTGAGGTAATATATTAGAAAAAAGCCATTGGTGATTTCCCAGAATTAAAAGGGAAGACCGTAGGGGGTGTTCTGACCTATTCAAGTCACTAGTAGTTGTGACTAGTTTGTTAGCAAGTACTTCAGCATCTATACTGTTTAAGACTCCCAAGCTTGTTCCTAAGATACCAGTTACATCTCTCTTCAATCGTGAGGAGGTAAGGGTTTTTTCATGTAACCATGCATACCATCCCGCACAGGATGTACCTAGGAAAGGTAAGCAAATAGGTTTGATGGCAGAGACATTAATCTGCATTGATAGTTCCACTCGCTTGAGAGAGTAGGTCGGGTTAAACAATATTTGTTGTTGACCGGTATTTTTGGTAACGTAAGGACCAATGTTAAAGATGTAAGGATTTAGACTTGCGGGTGTCCGAATGGATTAATTCTCAAAATTTTGTTGGGGTGACACCATGATTGGTACAGGCATAGCCGTAGTTGAAGTCTTTTCCTGTGATATGTCTAACCCATATTTAAATGATAGTGCTTTCTCTCCTTTGTCAGTGCTTCCTAAACAGACAACAGATACTGACTGAATTATAGTAAAATTGAACCAACAAACATCAGATGCACAATGCTTCCTATTTATCGTAGGTTCTGTTTTTTGTTCAGGAAATTTCCTGATAGTAACTTGGGTTGAAGGAGGGAAATCTTTTCTACTGCTAGTATTAAAGGTTCGACAACCTATATGGATTGTTTTCCCTTTATCGACCTTCCATCTATGCATCGAATGCTTCCATTCTGATTCATGTATTTGCAATTTTCTGTTGTCATATATGATGACAGTTGCTAAACTCATTCATTGTATGTAGAAATACTATTACAGCTAGAATGAGGGACAAAATTCCTTGGATGCACTCGAGGTTAGCGTAAGCCAATGCGTCCGTCCACGTGCAGTTCATCCAGGATTCCTGTGAACACAAAAGGGAAGAAAAAACACGCTCGGTCAACAAGACCGATGGGGTTAAAAGGAAGGTGAAATCCACCGGGTGCTGATTCAGTGTGTTTTTCCTGAGTAATTTTTGGCTTCTCATGCATAGGGATTTTTAGGAGTGACTAGTACCATTGGCACTGCTCCAGTTTGAGGCGTTTTTATCAGCACACATTTTATCTATGTCTTGCATAGAAACCTGTAGGGTACTTCACCACTTCAGCAATATTTAGAACTGTGGCAGTTAGGGGTGTAGTACTGACATTTACCTCTTTTTTCCAATTTTACTGCCACCCTGTCAATACCGGTAAGTGCCGCTGCTGGCAATGAGTATTGCCGAACATTAGTGATTTTAGAGGGGGGTAATGGTATGGAGGTTTCTAGCAGACTCAGTGCCACTGTGTTTAATCCCTTTTCATGTCCTGCAAAGCTCCACACAGTTCCATCGGGGAGTTTTCACACTCGCTCGTGCAGCTAATCAAATCCTAAAAGATTAGTGTGTGCAGTACCCACTAACACTTCTTTCCTGGTCATTCTCTGTTCTCCTGGTAACCCGAGGGTAATTTTTGCAGTGGAGCATGTTTTTATCATACCGTCAATCCCCATAAATTTGACTTTGCGTCGGGTGGGTTTTATGCCCAAAAGTTGTGCTGTTTTATTAGTGATTACTGACATTTGGGCCCCGGTATCGATGAGAAATTCGGTTAATATTTCTTGGGGTCCAATGGGAAGGGCAATAATAGGTTCGTTGATTTTACCAGGGAGCCATTGAATCGCTAGTACCCGCCGGGCAGGGTGGCTCACTGCCCTCCCCGGGGATGGGAGTTTTTTTGCTGGGACTCTGACAAATCAATCAAGTTAGATTCTGGTGCAGAAGGCACAACACTGTCATAACCGAGAGATTCTCCGGTTGGATGCTTTACCCCAACCGAATTATTTTTTCTAGTTAAGGATTGGACCAGTGCACGGAGATCTTCTGTAGGGACACCGTACAGGAGCCGTCGAGGCACCCCCAAGTCCAGGGCTTTATGCCACAACTCATTTCGCTCCTTATCAGGTTTAAATCTCCCATCAGGTTTAGGGTTGTGAGTATGCATTCGATCAGATTTGGAGTTGTTTATGTGGACCTGGCGAATTCTTCGGGTAGGATCGGGGGGGTTTTCACCAGTTAGGGTAGCCCAGCTCATTTGGCGTCCGTATTTGTCTATTTCCTGTACATATTCATTCCAGGTGGGTATATGGTTATGCTGACCCCGACCATGGTTAGGGTTATCACGAATCTCCCGTATGCGGTTTCGAGTTTTGACCGTAGATGGCTTAAGACAATTGGGGAGACCATGGATGAGAGGGGCTAGTCGATCTGGGTCAATAGGAGCTAACATCAGGGATTTTCGAAACTCCTCCCGGTCATACATGGCTTGCAGACAAGCTGCTTTTCGTACTGCTGCAGACAGGTCAGAGTAACCCTTAGCTCTAATCTCTAGTGGCTCTCCCCTTTCCCGTGGATCCGTACCGCCTGCCCAGTAGGCTGCTCGAGCGGATAGGGAATAACAATGATCTGGCATAGTGGTTAAAAACATTCCAGGTCCTCAGGTGTCTCCCGCTTCATCCTCACTTAACATAATTCTATCTCCGCCTTCAGCAGAAACTTGCCACATATTCAACAGCTGACTTGCTTGGCTGCCTCGAGTAGTTCTCTTTTATTCTTTCCAACTCTATCGGTGTCCACGGCACGGTACGTGTAGTGGTATGGATTTCATCATCGTCATCAACAGCTGTTTCGGTTTTAACCAGAGGTCGCAAGGGAATCACTTGGGATTTAAAAGTCCCTTCGACTTCACTGACCTCCTCATCATCACTGTTACACCAAAAATCTTCAGTCTGCATTCCTGAGCTCAGGTAATGCATTAACTTATGAATCTGCTGGACCTGGGCAGAAGGCTGCATTTTATCTAAAAGCCCATTCATCTTTTCCAACAACATCCTAAGCTGCTGACCCTCACCCCTGAGTCTAGCATTTCGATATTCTAAATTTCTATTTTCCGCCAAGAGCTCATCAACTTGGTTTGTAAGTTTACTAACCTGAGTTTCTAATTTTTCTCCTGTCTCCTTCTGGAAAGCTAATGCTGATTTCAGCACCTCATTTTCTGGTTTTAAACCTGCATGTTCTACGGCAGAGACCAGAGTAGGAGCAGGGGCTTCCTTAGCTTCTTTTTGTGCACAAGATAAACAGGTGCCTAACACTGCACAAATCACTCCTTTACCTTTACCCGTTCGGAGCTTTTGTGAAACCTGACACTGTTCAATACATTCAACTACTTTCTCTTTGTCCTTCCAAAGCTTCTGGGCCCACTCCTTCCCGACTTGGGAAGGGGCACAACCATATTTTTGCAGCAGTTTATCCATGGCAATTCTGTCCATGACGCCAATTTTCTGTTGTGTTAATTTGGCAGAAAACAAACCCCCTTGTGTTCTAACTCTCTTCACCGGCGTGAGAGGCTAGGTGCGGCTAGGTTTAAATTCTGAGTGATATCCAATTTGCCACTACCAGTCCAGTCGCGTTCAATATGTATATTGAACTACCAGGATTCTGGATACACTAATAGCAGTCTGCACCTTTAGTCCAGTCGTGCTCATGAACTAGCACGGCCGCATTTGGTCACGTTCAGTGAGAAACTGTGACAACTGGCTACTTAAACAGTGCAGTTCTGTCTGTGCAACAGGTATATAGGTTTTTTGAATTGCCGGTGATAGTGACTGTCTGCAAGAAAGCATGTGCAAATATAAAATGCGTGAAAAGGTTATAAATAATACAGCCTGGCTATAGACATTAGGGAGTAACTATTCCTGAGAAAAGCGCTTAGTTTAAGTCTCACCCAAGGCGTCCCAAGGGGGGGAGAAGCAAGGCTCAGCCCATCGGCCAATCCCGGTTGTCGGAGGCAGTCTAAGGTGGAGTTTCCCTTGACTTGCTCACGGTGTTATCTTCTTTTCCTCTGAAAATCTACGGTGTTATCTTCTTCTCCGAAAATCCCCCATTTCCCTGGCTATTTTTATATCCTTTCTACCTTTAAGGTGGAGTTTGAGTGACTGTAGTCCTACATACCTTTTATCACGATTGGTGTAAAATTCTCTTGCTTCACATTTAGAGGTATAGTTTACGAAAAATAGAGGGTGCAGACTCGAAGAGGGGTGGTCGCACCTCGGAGGCGGGTAGCCTTTGGGATGAAGGTGTGTTTTGGTATTAAAATGATATTAAAACGAGCAAAGTTCACGAGAGGATAGCACTTTGGCAAGGTTTCGAAAACCTGTTGGCTCAGGGGGCCAGATGAGCTGCTTATCAGTTCTAGAGGACCATTTCTTCCCACTTTATCATCAGGGAGTATGGCCACGGAGTCTTCACTCCGCTCCATCCTCTATGGTATACTGCAGGGAGTTGCTGTGTGAGTGGATTCCTCGCATGCCTGCTGCAGCTGTGTCCCATCCTCAGAGCTCTTTTTGATTTCATGCTTTTCCTCAATGGGTGAACACTGCTACGTTTTTCATATAAACCTTAATTTTCAGATGTAAAACCTTAATTTTACTATTAATTCCACATTGAGTTTAGTTCCAAGATGAAAATAAACACTCATAGGAGTGAGCAGTGGTAGAAGTTTATTTATTGTTGATGGAACCACAGTGTAATGCAGTATTGAAACATCTCCAAATTAATATACTCTAAAATACTGCAAAACTTAAGATTTACTATAAGAGTGACTAAAAGCACTAAACTGCATTATTGCTTTCAAATGATGCTTCTGTATATGTACAGTACATCTGTACATCAGTACAGGCTTGGGGCTGACCTGCTGGAGAGCAGCTCTGCGGAGAGGGACCTGGGTGTCCTGGTGGACGACAGGTTAACCATGAGCCAGCAGTGTGCCCTGGCTGCCAAGAAGGCCAATGGCAGCCTGGGGTGCATTAGGTGGAGTGTGGCCAGCAGGTCGAGGGAGGTTCTCCTTCCTCTCTACACTGACCTAGTGAGGCCCCATCTGGAGTACTCTGTCCAGTTCTGGGCTCCCCACTTCAGGAAAGATGAAGAGCTACTGGAGAGAGTCCAGCGGAGGGCTAAGAGGATGATGAGGGGACTGGAACATCTCTCCTACGAGGAAAGGCTGAGGGATCTGGGCTTGTTCAGCCTGGAGAAGGCTGCGAGGGGACCTAATAAATGCTTACAAATATCTCAAGGGTGGGTGTCAGGAGGATGGGGTCAAGCTCTTTTCGGTGGTGCCCAGTGACAGGACAAGGGGCAATGGGCACAAACGGAAGCACAGGAAGTTCCGTCTGAACATGAGGAAGAACTTCTTCCCTCTGAGGGTGACGGAGCCCTGGAACAGGCTGCCCAGGGAGGTTGTGGAGTCTCCTTCTCTGGAGATATTCAAGACCTGCCTGGACAAGATCCTGTGCAGCCTGCTGTAGGTGACCCTGCTTTGGCAGGGGGGTTGGACTAGATGACCCACAGAGGTCCCTTCCAACCCCTACCATTCTGTGATTCTGTTTAAATTAATTCTAATAGGTTTTATCTGAGCAAAAGAGTAGTAAGAATGGTATTGATATGAATGCCAAACATTGTTGTGGCAACTATGGAATAAAAGTCCACCCATATAGGTTTTACTGAAAACTGCAGTTCACCACGGGAACCTGTCAGGTTTGCCAGCGACAGGCTAGGGGAGGATACACAATGGTTAGAGGGATGGGGGCTAGTAGGAGCCCTCAACCCGTTGCCCAGCAGCATGCAAGGGACACTGCAGCAATGTGGAAGTCTTGCGGAAGGGAGCTGGAGGCGCCTGAGGTATCAGGTGCCAAAAAGAAAATACCCATGAAACACCTCAAGGGAAAAAAGGGGTGCTCTGCTATGAAGGTAACGAGGCTGACAGCTCAGATGAAATGCCTCTATACAGATGCAGCATGGGAAACAAACAGGAGGAGTTGGAAGCAATTGTGCTGCTGGAAAGCTACGACCTGATTGCCATCACGGAAACTTGGTGGGATGAATCCCACGACTGGAATGTAGCTCTTGATGGCTACAGGCTGTTCAGAAGGGACAGGCGAGGAAGGAGGGGCGGGGGCATTGCCCTTTACATCAAGAAAACATTACAGAGTGAAGAGCTGTCCCTGAAGAATAGCCACGAACAGGTCGAAAACTTATGGGTAAGAATCGGAGAGAGAGGCAACAAAGGGAACCTAGTGGTCGGTGTCTACTACAGGCCGCCAGATCAAGAGGAGCTGACAGGCGAAGCGTTCTTCCTCCAACTCCAGGAGGCTTTGCGCTCGCAGGCTCTCATCCTACTGGGGGACTTCAACCACCCCGACATCTGCTGGAAAAGCAACACGGCAAGCTGTAGGCAATCCAGCAGGTTCCTAGAATGCATTGAGGACAACTTCTTAAGCCAGGTAATAAGCACCCCTACCCGAGGGGATGCGATACTAGACCTGGTGGTCACCAGTGCGAGTGAGCTCATTGGGGATGTCAAGATCGGAGGTAACCTGGGCTGCAGTGACCACGCGCTGGTGGAACTAACGCTACTGAGGGAAATGGGAATAACGAAGAGCATAGTCAGGACCCTAAATTTTAGGAGGGCCAATTTCCAGCTCTTCAAGGAGATAGTCAGAAGGACTCCCTGGGAAATGGTCCTCAGGGACAGGGGAACAGAACAGAGCTGGCAGGTCTTTAAGGATGTATTCCGCGGAGCGCAAGAGCTCTCGATCCCCAAGTGTGAGAAGTCGGGCAGAGAAGGGAAGAGACCTGCATGGCTGAGGCAAGAGATGCTGGTCAAACTAAGGAAGAAGAGGGAACTGCACAGGCAGTGGAAGCAGGGACTGGCTTCCTGGGAAGAGTATAGGGAAGCTGCATGGTTGTGTAGGGATGGGGTCAGGAAGGCCAAGGCACAGCTGGAGCTGAACTTGGCAAGGGATGCGAAAAATAACAAGAAGGGCTTCTACAGGTATGTCAGCTGGAAAAAGATGGTCAAAGAAAGCGTACCCCCGCTCATGAGCGAGACCGGCAAACTGGTAGCAGCAGATGAGGAGAAAGCTGAGGTACTCAACAACTTTTTTGCCTCAGTCTTCACTGGCAACCTCTCTCCTCACCCCTCCCGAGTCGATGAATGGCATGAAGGAGACCAGGAGGGTAAAATCCCTCCAGCTGTAAGTGAAGACCAGGTTCGGGACCTCCTGAGGAACCTAAACGTACAGAAGTCCATGGGACCTGATGAGATGCATCCCAGAGTCCTGAGGGAACTGGCTGATGTAGTTGCCAAGCCACTCTCCATCATATCTGAAAAGTCATGGCAGTCAGGGGAAGTCCCCAGTGACTGGAAAAAGGGAAATATTGTGCCCCTTTTCAAAAAGGGTAGAAAGGAAGACCCTGGGAACTACCGACCTGTCAGCCTCACCTCTGTGCCTGCGAAGATCATGGTACAGATCCTCCTAGAAGCTATGCTAAGGCACACGGAGGCCAGGGAGGTGATTCGAGACAGCCAGCATGGCTTCACCAAGGGCAAGTCCTGCCTGACCAACCTAGTGGCTTTCTATGATGGTGTAACAACAAGAGTGGACAAGGGAAAACCAATGGACGTCATCTATCTGGATTTTTGTAAAGCCTTTGACACGGTGCCCCACAACATCCTTCTCTCCAAATTGGAGAGCCATGGATTTGATGGGTGGACTGTTTGGTGGATAAGGAATTGGTTGGATAGTCGCAGCCAAAGGGTAGTGGTCAACGGCTCAATGTCCGGATGGAGACCAGTGACGAGTGGAGTCCCTCAGGGGTCCGTACTGGGACCGGTGCTGTTCAATATATTTATCAATGACATGGACAGCAACATCGAGTGTACCCTCAGCAAGTTTGCAGATGACACCAAGCTGAGTGGTACGGTTGAGACACCAGAAGGACGGGATGCCATCCAGAGGGACCTGGACAAGCTGGAGAGGTGGGCCTGTGTGAACCTCATGAGGTTCAACAAGGCCAAGTGCAAGGTCCTACACCTGGGTCGGGGTAATCCCCGGTATCAATACAGGCTGGGGGATGAAAGGATCGAGAGCAGCCCTGCCAAGAAGGACTTGGGGGTACTGATAGACGAAAGGCTGGACATGAGCCGGCAATGTGCGCTGGCAGCCCAGAGGGCCAACCGTGTCCTGGGCTGCATCAAGAGAAGTGTGGCCAGCAGGTCGAGAGAGGTGATTCTGCCCCTCTACTCTGCTCTGGTGAGACCTCACCTGGAGTACTGCGTTCAGCTCTGGAGCCCTCAGCACAAGAAGGACATGGAACTGTTGGAGCGGGTCCAAAGGAGGGCTACAAAAATGATCCGAGGGCTGGAGCACCTCTCCTATGAGGACAGGCTGAGAGAGTTGGGCTTGTTCAGTCTGGAGAAGAGAAGGCTGTGGGGAGACCTGATTGCAGCCTTTCAGTACTTAAAGGGAGCCTATAGGAAAGATGGGGACAATCTTTTTAGTAGAGACAGCAGTGACAGGACGAGGGGTAATGGTTTTAAACTAAAACAGGGTAGGTGTAGGCTACATGTAAGGAAGAAGTTCTTTACAATGAGGGTGGTGAAACACTGGAACGGGTTGCCCAGAGAGGTAGTGGAGGCCCCATCACTGGAAACATTCAAGACCAGGTTGGACAGGGCTCTGAGCAACCTGACCTAGTTAGCGGTGTCCCTGCTCGCTGCGGAGGGGTTGGACTAGATGACCTCTAGGGGTCCCTTCCAACCCAAAACTTTCTATGATTCTATGCTGGCAACAGTGATATCTACTAGGATAAACAGTTATGTGTATTAGTTTGTCAGCTGTTCCTAATTCTGCATAATTAGGTGCTGTGAACTGGAGAGGAGTGAATTTATTGATCAATAATGTATCTGTATTAGTTTCATATGTGAGAAAGTTGAGTAAATAAAACCACTCTAATGTGTTCTATTTATTATTAATCAGTGCAACAGAATATCTTTTACAATATCTCAGTGCCCAATAGACATCTGTCGTGGTTTAGCCCCAGCTGGCAACAATGAACCATGCGGTCGCTCTCTCATGCTTCCCACACCCCAGTGGGACGGGGAGGAGAATCAGAAGAAAAAAGGCGAAACATGTGGGTTGGGATAAAAACAGTTTATCAGAACAGCAAAGGGAGAAGAAAATAACAGTAATACTGATAAAAAGAATATACAGCATGCAATGTTCTCACCATCCAATGCTCAGCTTTCTACTGAGTAGCGCATCCCCATGCTTCAGCCAGCTCCCCTACTTAAATACTGAGCATGACACCACATAGAATCATAGAATCATTCAGGTTGGAAAAGACCTCTAAGATCATCAAGTCCAACCATCCACCCAACACCACCATGCCTGCTAACCGTGTCTTGAAGTGCCATATCTACATATTTTTTTTAACACCTCCAGGGATGGTGACTCCAGAACTTCCCTGGTCAGCCTATTCCAATGCCTGACCACTCTTTCAGTAAAGAAATTTTTCCTAATATCCAGTCTAAACCTCCTGTGATGCAACTTGAGTCTGTTTCCTCTTATCCTATAGCTAGTTACGAGATATACATAGAATCATTCTATGATCCTATGTATATCCTCACATGGTATAGAATATTCCATTTGATTGGCTGATTTGGGTCAGCCCAACTAGCTTCTTGTGAAAATTAACCCTATCCCAGCTGAACTCAGGACATTATCCACCCCTTATTCTATACCATCTACATCATGTCCAGGTCCCATACTTTCCAATTTATTACCATCACTTTTTGTCTTTATCTATATACACATACGTACACACAGAGAGATATTCCCTTAGTCTACAGAACATCCCTCTGAAGTGTGTTTTGAGTTTTTTACTATCGAGTAATTTAATCCATGACTTCGGGCTCCATCTGTCATGACAGTCTTTCAGTGTGGGAGAGATGACTCGTGTTGTTGGATGGTGACATGCTGCAACTGCAGCTCTCAGCTGGTGTATCTGGCACAGCCCATGCCCATAGTCTGTGGGTTGAAGACGTCAGTCTTGAGGAAGTGGCTGGGCACCAGTTGCAGACGCCAGCTCTAACTTCATCACTGCTGCACTTTGCTTGATTTTATCAAAGTTCATCCTTTATTCATTTGGATGATTCTTACTGTCATACCATTGATATGGCATATGGCAACTGCATTACGATGACATGCAGCAGCACAGTTATTTAGCAATTAACATCATACAGTTTAATTTATTGGCTATTCTCACCCAAAATCAAATCCTCATGAGGTACATATCGGACTTCCCCATCCTTCCACATCACCCACCAGGTGCACCCAGGAACCTGAGCAAAAGAAATCCCATGGATGGGTTTGCTTTGCCTGAGGCAGGACTAACCCAGACTGCCTTCCCTAACATATTTCTCATGTGCACTACAGGGACTTTATCCCTTTCTACAGTATGTAAAAGTTTTGATTGGGCAGGGCTAGCTTGATTGCTGGATGGGTGTTGACTAACCAGGTGGCCTTTGTGAAATGTGTGTCCCAGTGTTTGAAGGTCCCACCGACCAGTGCTCAGAGTAGTTTTTACAAGTCCATTGTATTGTTTGATTTTCCCGGAGGTTGATGCACGATAGAGGATGTGATACACCTATTCAAAAGCCATGCTCTTTGGCCCAGGTGTCTATGAGGTTGTTTCAGAAATGAGACCCATTTTCTGACTCAATTCTTTCTGGGGTGCCATGTCTCCATAAGACTTGTTTTTAAAGGCCCAGGATGGTGTTCCAGTGTCCTGGGTTTGGCCAGGACAGGGTTAATTTTTACCAGGAGGGAACACAGCCAGGCAGGCTGACCCAACCTGGCCAAACAGAGCAGGGTATTCCATACCATGTGCCGTCATGCTGGGTTCTGGGTGGGGGGAGCTGGGTGGCGGGAATTCACTCTCATGGCTCGGGAGCGCACAGCAGCGGTGGGCAGCGAGAGTTGCTCTCTGCGTTCTGCTGTTTTGTTTTGTGTATTCTCCTTATATGTATCACTGTTGTTACTGTTGGCTTTGTTTGCTGTTCTGTTAAACTGCCCTTATCCCGACCCAACAGTTTTTTGCCTGTTTCTTTCTATTCTCCTCCGCACCCCAGCGGGGGGAGGGGCGGCCATGTGGCGCTTTTGTTGCCAGCTGCAGCGAAACTATAACATCCAGGCAGTGGCATGCGGCACAGGATATGTTTCCAGCCATCCAGTAGTTGCTTCCACCATTGTAAGCACATGGCGCTTGCTTGGGCAGGTTTGTGGGAGTGTGATATAATCAGTCTGCCAGGCCTCCCCATATTTATATTTCAGCCATCATCCTCCATACCACTGAGGCTTTACCCACTTGGCTTGATTCACTGCAGCGCATGTTTCACATTCATGGATAACCTGTGCGATAATGTCCATGGTCAAGTCCACCCCTTGGTCACAAGCCCATCTACATTTTGCATCTCTTCCTTAATGGCCTGAGGTGTCATGGGCCCACACAGCTAAAAAAATTCACCCTTATGTTGCCAGTCCAAATCCACCTGAGCCACTTGATTCTTGGCAGCCTGATCCACCTGCTGGTTGTTCTGATGCTCCTCAGTGGCCCAACTCTTAGGGATGTGGGCATCCATGTGGTGTATTTTCACAACGAGCTTCTCTGGTCGGTCAGCAATATCTTGCCTCAATCATAGAATCATAGAATTCTTTGGTTTGGAAGGGACCTTTAGAGGTCATCTAGTCCAACCCCCCTGCAGGGAGCAGGGACATCTTGAACTAGACCAGGTTGCTCACAGCCCCATCCAACCTGGCCTTGAATGTTTCCAGGGATGGGACATCTACCACCTCTCTGGGCATTCTGTTCCAGTGTTTCACCACTCTCACAGTAAAAAATTTCTTCCTTATATCTAGTCTAAATCTACCCTCCCTTAGTTTAAAACCATTACCCCTTGTCCTATCGCAACAAGCCCTGCTGAAAATATTTTCTGCATCTTTCCTATAGGCCCCCTTCAGGTACTGGAAAGCTGCTGTAAAGACCTCCTCACAGCCTTCTCTTCTCCAGGCTGAACAGCCCCAACTCTCTCAGCCTTTCCTCATAGGAGAGGTGCTCCAGCCCTCTGGTCATTTTTGTGGCCCTCCTCTGGACCCACTCCAACAGGTCCATGTCTTTCCTGTGCTGAGGGCTCCAGAGCTGGACACAGGACTCCAGTTGGGGTCTCACCAGAGCAGAGCAGAGGGGCAGAATCACCTCCTTTGGAAGATACGGTTGGCCTTCTAGGCTGCGAGTACACATTGGTGGCTCATGTCCAGCTTTTCGTCTGTCAGTACCCCCAAGTCCTTCTCCTCAGCGCTACTGTCAATCCCTTCATCCCCCAGCCTGTATTGATACTGGAGGTTGCCCTGACCCACATGCAGGACCTTGCACTTGGCCTTGTTGAACCTCATGAGGTTCACACAGGCCCATCTCTCCAGCTTGTCCAGGTCCCTCTGGATGGCATCCTGTCCTTCTAGTGTCTCAACCGTACCACTCAGCTTGGTGTCATCAGCAGACTTGCTGAGGGTGCACTCGATCTCGCTGTCTATGTCATTGATGAAAACATTAAACAGCACCAGATGTAGTAGACACCCATGACCAGGTTCCCTTTGTTGCCTCTGTGTCTGATTCTTACCCATAGGCTTTTGACCTGCTCATGACTATTCTTCAGGGACAGCTCTTCACACTATGTGGGGTTTCTGGAAGAAAAGGGACACATTGTGAGCAACCCAGACACTCTGAATATGGACTCGATTTGTTTGTAGCAGCACAGGCCTCAAGCAGCACAGGCCTCAAGGCCACTCTCAGTCGTTGATCCTGCGCCGCAACAAATGGTGCCCGAACAGGGACCCTCAGATCGGCATTAGCATCTACGGGTGATTTTTCCAGGAAGACCGAACCCTGAGGGAGCGGACACCGGCCGAAGGTGAGTGCTGCCCCGGCACTCGGGAGTCGCTAGCGCAAAAAATCGGGAAGAGAAAGCCTGGGAAATCCTGCCCTGATCAAGCAGGCGGCCGGGGAGGAGATGGGGTCCACACTGACGAAGGAAGAGTCAGCAGTGGTTAAGCTCCTCCAACACATCCTGTCCGTGAGAGGGCTACAATATGACTCAGCTACCTTGAAGTCTCTGTTGCTTTGGGCACGGAGAAAGGACTTAATCCCCTCAGTTAACTCTGCCTTTGAAGTTCAGACTTGGGCGGATATAGGAACGAAACTGTGGGAAGAAATTAGGATGGGATCCAAGGAAGCGAGCAACTTCTCCACTTTGTGGAGGTTGAACTATGAGACTTTAAAAGCTATGATAGCTGAGAGGGAAGCCGTTGCTTCTGCTTTCACTGCGTTAACACCCGAGGGAGGGACCTGCTCAGCGACAAGTCTGCTGTTTCAGGGTCCTAGTATCCCTATGCCACCTGTGAAAGCAGGAGGGGGTCCGAGTCGGCGGCCCGTGGAGGCAGGGGAACCTGCAGTCCAGGAGCAGGAGCACGCGCGGAGCGACTCGCTGGCGCAGGAGTTTCCACCCCCACCGCCGGAGTTGTTGACACCGCCACTGCGCCGCGGAGAGGGGTGCGCGGAGGCGCCGCCGCCCGCAGACCAGCCGGACGCCGTCGCCGCCTCTCCTGATCATCCCACCTCACCGATCCTGTGCCGCGACTGTATCTTTCACTTCCTCCGCCTACGCCGCTGTCTTCCGGATCTCCAGTGACTCGTTGCGTAGACGAGAAAGCAGCCGCCCGGGAGGTCCGAGAGGACCAACTCAGCAAACTGATATCTAAGCTAGAAAAACTGCAAATGCACCTGGACCAGTCTCCCAGGAAGGCTACGGACCTTTCGTTGCCGGAGCCACCAGTCCCCAACCCACCTAACCCATTTTCTCTTCAAGCCCCGCCTTGCGCCGTGCCGTGGGATGGGGGGTTGGAAACCGGGAGAGGGTCGGGGGTACGGTGGAGAGGGATAGCAACAGTGATGGCAGTTGCAGTTGGGGAGGCGGTGCGACCGTTGGTCGAAAAACAGAAAAGGAAAAAACAGGACAGGATTTGTTTTAATTGTGGAAAAAGGGGTCACTTCCGGAAGGAATGTGGAGTCAAAGGACCGGATAGCCAGGGAGGAAGAAAGTGGTGTGTGAACTGTAAGCGGGATAACCATAATACCAGCGAATGCAAAAAATCATTTGTAGCAGCACAGGCTTCAAGCAGCACAGGCCTCAAGGCCACTCTCAGGCCGGCCTCGGGAAAACAGACCTTTCCCAGGTTGGCTGTGGGAAAGACAGTCATTCTCAGGCCAGCTGCAGGTAAACAGTCGTTCTATGAATAATGACCAATCATAGTTTGAGTATTGCTTATGTAACCCGGGTGTTTTATTGATAGATGTTTTATGCATAGTGACCAATCATAACTGAGTGCTGTACAGAGTGTTTATGTATAGTGACTAATCATAATCGAGTGCTGTCTATATAATCCAGATTCTCTGCTAATAAAGTTGACTGTTATGGATCATATTGGTCGAGTCGTTGATCCCGCTGCAACAACACTGTATTGACTTCTTGATATAGAGGACAATGCCTCCACCCCTCTTTCCCCACCTGTCCCTTCTGATCAGCCTGTAGCTGTTGATAGCCGCACTCCAGTCGTGGGATTCATCCCACCAAGTTTCAGTAAGGGCAATCAAGTCATAGCTTTCTAGCAGTACGGTAGCTTCCAACGCCTCCTGTTTGTTGCCCATGCTGTGTGCGTTCGTGTAGAGGCACTTCATCTGGGCTGTTGGCCATGTCACCTTCATAGAGGAACACCCCTTGTTTCCCTTGCGGTGTTTCACAGAAGTTTCCTTGTTGGTACCTACTACCTCAGGAGCTCCCAGCTCATCTCCACAAGACTTGGTCGCCATCACAGAAACGTGGTGGGACAACTCGCATGACTGGCATGCTGTCATGGATGGCTACAGACTCTTTAGGAAAGACAGGCCAACAAGGAGAGGTGGGGGAGTTGCTCTATATGTGAGGGAGCAAGTAGAATGCACTGAGCTTTGCCTGGGGGCAAATGAGGAACAAGTTGAAAGCTTGTGGGTTAGAATTAAGGGACAGGCTCAAAAGGGTGACATTACGGTGGGTGTGTACTACAGGCCACCTGACCAGGAGGAGGAGGTTGATGAGGCCTTCTACAGGCAGCTGCAAGCAGCCTCACAGTCACAGGCCCTGGTTCTCATGGGGGACTTCAACCACCCTGACATCAGCTGGGAAGACCATACAGCTAGGCAGGCCCAATCCAGGAGGTTCCTACAGAGCATCGATGATAACTTTCTGATGCAAGTGGTGGAGGAACCAACAAGGAAAGGCGCGCTGCTGGACCTTGTGTTAACAAACAAGGAGGGACTGGTGGAGGATGTGAAGGTCGGAGGTAGACTCGGCTGCAGTGACCATGAAATGGTCAAGTTCAGGATCCTGCGTGGAGGAAGCAGGGCGATAAGCAGGATCAAAACCTTGGACCTCAGGAGGGCTGACTTTGGCCTCTTCAAGGAGCTACTGGGAGGAATCCCGTGGGCCAGGGCTCTCGAAGGCAGGGGGGTCCAAGAGTGCTGGTCGCTCTTTAAACAACACTTCCTCCATGCACAGGAGCAATGCATCCCCCTGAGAAAGAAATTGAGCAAAGGAGGCAGGAGACCTGCATGGTTAAACAGGAGCTTCTAGTGGAGATCAGGTGGAAGAGAAAGGTCCATGGAATGTGGAAAGAGGGGCAGGCCACTTGGGAAGAGTACAGGAATGTTGTCAGAGCATGCAGGGATGCGACGAGGAAGGCCAAAGCCCACCTGGAATTGAATCTGGCAAGGGATGTCAAAAACAACAAGAAGGGCTTCTTCAACTACATCATCAGCAGCAAAAGGAAGGCTAGGGACAATGTGGGGCCGCTGCTGAATGAGGCGGGTGTCCTGGTGACGGAGGATGCGGAGAAGGCAGAGCTACTGAATGCCTTCTTTGCTTCAGTCTTCAGTGCTAAGACTGGCCCTCAGGAATCCCAGGCCCCGGAGGTAAGAGAGGAAGCCTACAAAGAGGACGACTTTCCCTTGGTCGAGGAGGACTGTGTGAGGGATCGCTTAAGTGATCTGGATGTCCACAAATCCATGGGCCCTGATGGAATGCACCCACGAGTGCTGAGAGAGCTGGCGGATGTCATTGCTGAGCCACTCTCCATCATCTTTGAGAGGTCCTGGAGGACAGGAGAGGTGCCCGAGGACTGGAGAAAGGCCAATGTCACTCCAATCTTCCAAAAGGGCAAGAAGGAGGACCCAGGGAACTACAGGCCGGTCAGCCTCACCTCCATCCCGGGAAAGGTGATGGAGCAGCTTATCCTGGAGGCCATCATCAAGGAAGTGGAGGAAAAGAAGGTTATCAGGAGTAGTCAGCATGGATTCACCAAGGGGAAATCATGCCTGACCAATCTAATAGCTTTCTACGATGACATGACTGGCTGGGTAGACGAAGGGAGAGCCGTGGATGTTGTCTACCTTGACTTCAGCAAGGCTTTCGACACAGTCTCCCATGATATCCTCCTAGGGAAGCTCAGGAAGTGTGGGCTGGATGAGTGGTCAGTGAAGTGGATTGAGAACTGGCTGAATGGCAGAGCTCAGAGGGTCGTCATCAGTGGCGCTGAGTCTAGTTGGGGGCCGGTAACTAGTGGTGTCCCCCAGGGGTCAGTACTGGGCCCAGTCTTGTTTAACTTCTTTATCAACGACCTGGATGAAGAGTTAGAATGTACCCTCAGGAAGTTTGCTGATGACGCCAAACTGGGAGGAGTGGTAGACACACCGGAAGGCTGTGCTGCCATTCAGCGTGACCTGGATAGGCTGGAAAGTTGGGCAGAGAGGAACCTTATGAGGTTCAACAAAGGCAAATGCAGGTTCCTGCACCTGGGGAGGAACAACCCCATGCATCAGTACAGGCTTGGGGCGGACCTGCTGGAGAGCAGCTCTGCGGAGAGGGACCTGGGTGTCCTGGTGGACGACAGGTTAACCATGAGCCAGCAGTGTGCCCTGGCTGCCAAGAAGGCCAATGGTATCCTGGGGTGCATCAAGAAGAGTGTGGCCAGCAGGACGAGGGAGGTTCTCCTTCCCCTCTACACTGCCCTGGTGAGGCCCCATGTGGAGTACTCTGTCCACTTCTGGGCTCCCCAGTTCAAGAAAGTTGAGGAGCTACTGGAGAGAGTCCAGCGGAGGGCTACAAGGATGGTGAGGGGACTGGAACATCTCCCCTACGAGGAGAGGCTGAGGGAACTGGGCTTGTTCAGCCTGAAGAAGAGACGGCTGCGAGGGGACCTAATATATGCTTATAAATATCTGAAGGGTGGGTGTCAGGAGGATGGGGCCAAGCTCTTTTCAGTGGTGCCCAGTGACAGGACAAGGGGCAATGGGCACAAACTGAGGCACAGGAAGTTCCGTCTGAACATGAGGAAGAACTTCTTCCCTCTGAGGGTGATGGAGCCCTGGAACAGGCTGCCCAGGGAGGTTGTGGATTCTCCTTCTCTGGAGATATTCAAGACCTGCCTGGACAAGGTCCTGTGCAGCCTGCTGTAGGTGACCCTGCTTCAGCAGGAGGGTTGGACTAGATGACCCACAGAGGTCCCTTCCAACCCCTACCATTCTGTGATTCTGTGATTCTGTGACTTAGACTGTGCTGCAGTGTCCCCAGCACACCTCTGGGCAACTGGCTGAGGGCCTGTACTAGCACCCCGTCCCTCCAACCATTTTGTGTCACCCCATAGTTTGTCATCAGCAGGCCCAGTATGTTCCCCCTCCCTCTTCACATGAAGTTTATAAGCCAGATGGAGAACCCACCTTTAAGCTGGAAGCCTGTGTACACGAACTGAAGAGGGAAGACAGCTGTTAAAAAAGGGGCACCCAAAAAGGCTGTCTGCTTACTTGCTGTAGAATCACAAGAAGGCAATCAGCGATCTCCCAGGTACAGAAGAACTGAAATCACCTCCATTGATCCTGATGAGGGGAATTCTGGTCTGCCACTGCAAGGGTCAGACAGTGAATACTATGACCTGGAACAGGAATGGAGGGTCCCTGCCTTCGGCCAAGAGGAGGAAAGCAAGGACCGGGTATACTGGACTATGTGGATTCAATGGCCTGGCACATCAGACTGTGGCATATGACGGCACGGACTCAGCTTGTGGTGCAAGTGAGACAAAGTTTATTTTGCAAGCAGTGCTTTATACATCTTTACCCGGACGTTAGTTCCCTGGGATCTTTCTATCCCGATAAGGCAGCTATTTGCATGAGGTTCTCTGTTCTACTTCTGTCCAATCCATAGCCATATCAATGCCAGGTCAGCCAATAAGGTTGCTGATCATGCACTGCCCATGCGCTGGCTGACAGTACACAACCACTGTTTTTTAACTCCTTATCATGTACTTGGCTCCTTCAGCACATCCACCAGTCCTGTTTACTTCAGCATTTTTCTCTTCTGTTTGTTACAGCAATCTGCTTTTATCCTGTTCCTCTACATCAGACCCACAGAAGTATAAGGCTTTGGTAGACACTGGTGCACAGTGTACGCTGATACCATCAGGGTATAGGGGCACAGAACCCATCTGGTTCTCTGGAGTGACAGGGGGATGCCATGAACTGTCTGTATCGGAGGCTGAGGTGAGCTTGACAGGGGACAAGTGGGAAAAGCACCCCATTGTGACTGGCCCAGAGGCCCCTTGTATCCTTGACATAGGCTGCCTCAGGAGAGGGTACTTCAAGGACCCAAAGAGGTACCGATGGGCTTTTGGTGCAATATATAGATGGACTCGTGACCAAGGGGGGTACACTTGACCACGGACACCATCGCACAGGTTATCCATGAATGTGAAACATGTGCTGCAATCAAGCAAGCCAAGCAGGTAAAGCCTCAGTGGTATGGAGGACGATGGCTGAAATATAAATATGGGAAGGCCTGGCAGATTGACTACATCACACTGCCACAAAGCCGCCAAGGCAAGCACCATGTGCTCACAATAGTGGAAGCAACCACTGGATGGCTGGAAACATATCCCGTGCCCCATGCCATTGCCCAAAACACTATCCTGGGCCTTGAAAAGCAAGTTCTGTGGCGACATGGTACCCCCAGAAAGAATTGAGTCAGACAACGGGACTAATTTGTGAAACAACCTCATAGACACCTGGGCCAAAGAGCATGGCATTGAGTGGGTATATCACATCCCCTATCATGTACCAGCCCCCGGAAAAATCGAACGGTACAATGGAGTGCTAAAAACTACACTGAGAGTGCTTGGTGGTGCAACCTTCAAACACTGGGATACTCATTTAGCAAAGGCCTCCTGGTTAGTTAACACCAGGGGATCCAGCAATCGAGGTGGCTCTGACCAATCAAAATTTCCGTGCCCTGTAGAAGGGTATGAAGTCCCTGTAGGTCACATGAGGAATATGTTAGTGAATACAGTCTTCGTTAGTCCTGCCTTGTGTGGGAAACTGTATAACTTGAGACAGAACAGCACTGTCTCATGACCCTGAAAGATCAGCACATCCTGCACCTCCCTTCTCTGTTCTCATGAGATAAGCTATTTTCACACATCCAGCTGCAAAAGATCCTGGAAAACAGCAACTGTCAACTGGCATTCGCAAAGCCACAAATCCAAAGCTGATTGACTCTAGTAACTACTGTATTAGTATATAAGTCCCTGACGAAATCATTATTACTTGGAAAACAGTGTATACAGCTTTAAATGCTCTAAAACCCGCAGAAACTATCTTACAAGCATCGGTCGCCCCTCCTCCGTTCTCGCAAAAGCAGGAACAGGCTGAGCTGCAGTCTTTTGAAACAGTCCTAGGTACGATGAAACCCTTAACGCAGGGAATGTGGTGGGTAGATCCGCCAGAATCTGATGACCCTTTTGATCCCAGAGAAATAGACACTGAGGACAGACCTGATTTATACCCGCCGCTAACTCCGGTGAAGGTTACGGCAACCCCCGCCCCCACAGCAGATGAAATTTTACAGGTGCAACGCCAAAAATCAATATCGCATATGTCACTTATTAACCCCCCCCCCCCCCTTCCCTTTTGCTCCTAAACCGCTCCCTTCTGCTCCTACACCCCCCCCTTTGGCTCCTATACAGCCTCTGACTCGTACGGGACCATTGAATGTTGTCGGACAGTTGAACATATTGTTACATAAATGTAGGATTGATGCGCTCTGCAAAGGAGATGTTTCTATCCTTCAAGCTATGCCTGTAGTATATAAGCCTAACCAAGCCCCAGAGTATGTTTATTTACCATACGAGGTTATTAAGGAAGTTCGGAAATCCATACAAGAATATGGTCTCCAGGCTTCATTTACTATGAACCTCATACAGGCTGTAGGAGAATCTTATGTCATGACCCCTTCTGATTGGCGATCGATACTTAGAATGGTTCTATCATCTGCACAATATACCATCTGGGCATCAGAATATAAGGAACTTGTGATTGTGCAAGTTATGGAGAATATTTCTGCTGGATTAGGTATTGGAGAAAACGAGTTGCTGGGTCAAGAAAATTACACCACGGGGGGAGTGCAAGCGACACTGCCAAAGCCGGTATTTCTGCAAGCCGCAGATTTAACCCTCAAGGCCTTGCAAAAGGTGTCAGATCTTGCCCGGCGAGAAATGTCTTTCGTGCCAATTCAACAGGGATCTCGGGAACCCTATGTTCAGTTTTTAGATCAGTTACAAACTGCTATTATGAGGCAAATTGAACAAGAGGAAGCCGCTGAGATCTTGCAATTTCAGCTTGCAACCAAAAAAGTACAACAGGGCCCCTCTACGACAATTGGCGTACCCGACCTGAGATCAAAGCAGGGTGAATTCCAGCCTAAAACCATGCAGTCTCTCCAACACAGCACAGCCCGCAGCACCAGCAATCACGGCAGCGCGGCACGGCCCGACAACCCCCCCCCCCCCGCCCCCAGCGCATCTGGCCGACCTAGCTAGACCCAGAAGTGGTGCGGCGAGAATCGTTTTCCTTATATTCAAGGCCTTGGTTGGAAAAAGTGTGTACAATTCAGTTACTGCAGCAGAATTCCTTGTGGACAAACAGCTGGCATTAGGTCACCTGGTACCATCTACTAGTCCATGGAACACCCCTATATTTGTCATTCCAAAAAAGTCTGGTAAATGGAGATTATTACAAGATTTGCAGGCTATAAATTCAGTGATGAGCCCAATGGGGCCACTACAGCTTGGTGTCCCTAACCCAGCTATGATTCCAGAATATTGGCTTCTTTTTATTATTGATTTAAAGGACTGGGTTTTTTTTTAACAGTTTTTTTACACCCTGATGATTGTGCTCATTTTACATTTTCTGTGCCTTCAATTAACAACAGTAAACCTATGCAGTGATACCATTGGGTCGTTCTGCCACAGGGCATGATGAATAGCCCCACGATTTGCCAGGTAGTCGTGGATGCAGCACTAAAAGAAGTGCAGCAATCCTTCAATCAGATCTACATATATCACTATATGGACGACATCCTCCTTGCTGCTCAAACACAAAATGTGCTCCTCACTGCTTTGGCTAAATTAGAATTATCATTAAAAATCTACGGGTTACAGATAGCCCCAGAAAAGATGCAGACAGAGCAACCCTGGAAGTATCTAGGATGGAAACTTTTTACTTCACAAGTGTTCCCACAACCATTGCATATTGTTGATGAGGTCACCACTCTTCATGATTTACAAAAGTTATTAGGAACAATTAAATGGGTACAACCCCTTTTAGGCATCACAACTGAAGAATTGTCCCCTTTATTTACCTTGTTGAAAGGGGACTCAGATTTGTTATCTTCCAGGAGATTGACGCCAGAAGCATAAACTGTCTTGCAGAAAGTTTCGGATAAAGTCGCAACTTCCTTTGCCTCCAGAATCAATGTCAAGTTACCAATAGATTTGTATATAATTTATGCTTTTTCCCAGCCTTATGCTCTTTTAGGTCAGTGGTGTGTTAACGCACAGGAGTTGAAGACTCTGGAATGGATCTTTTTGTCTCATACACCCATGAAAACATTAACCACAAAGGTAGACATGATAGTGTCCTTAATAGCACAAGGTCAGAATCGCTGTCAGCAATTGACAGGATGTGACCCTGATGCTATTTACCTGCCGCTGGCTAAAGACGACTTTGTGGTATTAAACAGGGAATCCTTATCGCTGCAAGCCGCTCTAGCTGATTATTTGAATGAGATACGTTATACCCTTCCACAACATAAGCTGTTACATTCCCTCTCTCAAATTCCATTGCAGCCAAAAAACTGATGTGTTCCTGTTCCTATTAAAGGAGCACGAACAGTGTTTCTGGACGGATCAGGGAAAACACATAAAGCTGTGGTTGTGTGGAAACAAACAGATTCCTCAGATTGGCAGCCATCTATTTTAATTGTTGAAGGATCCACACAATTTCTTGAACTATCAGCAGCCTTGCATGCCTTTGAATTGTTTTCGACTGAACCCCTCAATGTTGTCACAGATTCTGCATATGTTGTGGGTCTTGTCCAACGCATTGAAGATGCAATGATAAAAGAGGTCAATAACAAACAACTTTTTTCCTTGCTATTGAAATTAGCTACACTACTTAAAAATCGTGTACGTGTATATTTCACAATGCATATATGGTCACATACTACTCTACCAGGACCAATAACTGAAGGAAATGCTGTAGCAGACAAATGGACAATGGCAGCAGTACTGCCGTGCAGTTTTGAGCAAGCCCGATTATCTCACGACTTCTTTCATCAAAATGCCTCTTCCTTGCATAAACAATTTGCTTTGTCCCGAGGCCAAGCCGCAGAAATTGTTCATGCATGCCCTGATTGTCAACGTGTTAAACCCGTATCATCATATACAGGAGTGAACCCTCGTGGTTTACAAGCTAATGAGTTGTGGCAGAGTGATGTTACACACATATCAACATTTGGTCGACTGTGTTATGTACATGTTAGTGTGGCTACTTTCTCAGGGTTTCTGGTAGCCACTGCACATACGGGAGAAAAGGCACGCGATGTGAAACGCCACTGGCTAAGATGTTTTGCCACTATGGGCGTTCCAAAAACAATTAAAACTGATAATGGTCCTGCTTGTGTTTCACGGACAATTTCTGTTTTCCTACAGGACTGGGGTATACAACATGTTACAGGTATACCACATTCTCCCACTGGGCAAGCCCTTGCTGAACGTGTCCATGGGACCCTCAAAGCTATGCTAAATAAACAAAAAAGGGGGAATCCTATGGGTAGTGTTACCCCACAGGAACAGTTAGACAAAGCACTGTATGTACTTAATTTTTTAAATCATTCTGATCATCAGTTATTTACAACAGCAGCTGACCACCAATTTGGGATGGTCCCTCCATTTGTGGCTCGACCAAAGTATGGTATAAAGAATTTGGGGAATCACAACGGACAGGTCCTGTAGAACTAATAACGTGGGGAAGAGGGTATGTGTGTGTTCTTCTTTCAACAGGCCCTCGATGGTTACCAGCAAAATATGTGAAACCATATCATGAGCTGAAAGAACGCAACACAGAATCCGATGCCAGAGATGACCATGCTCACTCTCAGGGAGCAACCTCTGATGTGGAAGCAGAAGAGATCCACTCTGGATGATCTTATTACACAGGGAAAACTGAAAATATTACAGCAAACGCAAGTACTCTGAGGACTGCAGTGGGTGCGCCACCCACACCGATTAATACATTCCTTGCATATTTGGCAATTACCTCCCACAACAGCTTTTTTATAACGAAGCAATCTTGGAGGACACAGTATACGTGATTTTAGAACTGAGTCTGCACAAGAGCAAAGGTCAACTAGCAGACACTGTGAGGAAAAGTATGAACCTTCATCTGAGGGCTCTCGACAACTGCCCAGAGGTGCCAATAGACATGTACAAAGGACATTAATATATATATATATTACAAAAAAAAAAAAAACACCAAGGGGGGGGAATGATAAGCATTTCTTGGAAATGTAATGATTATGTATGTTAACATGGCATAAATATCTAGTAATAGTGTCTTTTCAGTAGGCACATTTGGGTAGAACTATCCCCTGTGCGTCCAGCACTGCAGTAAAGAATGCCTGCTTTCTAGAATTCCAAAATTAAGTTTGAGAGAGTGAATTATTTTTCCGCTTTCCGGTAACAGATTTTGGTGACCCAGGTGAGACCCTGCTCCTGAACCTCAACGATCCGAGGGACTGCAGGACCTCCAGCCGGCACCGAGGGATTCTTGGGGAGAACCTCCGATCCCTGGACCGAGATGTTCTGTGCAAGGACCATAAGTAAGGTAAAGGCATTCTTCTTGTGTTATTTCTTGTTGCTCGCCTGTTAGTTGTAGTGAAAGCTTCACAGCATTGGGCTATATCGCCGGGGAGGAGGGAAAGTACCCTTCCTAAAACAGGATTGAAAAGAGAGTAATCTTCCTGAAACCGAGGCTCGGGAATTTGTCTATTAAATGTTGAATATTATTGTAAGTCTCTGTCTATTTGTAATATTTAGATTTATGTTGAAAACTTGGTGTTCTTGTGCGTGTGCAGTCGCGACTATGATTGTGTGGTTTTATGTGTTTGTTGTCATAGTGTTTGTATTTCTGTGTTCTGATGGATTTGTTTGGTTTCTGTGATCTAACGGATTTGTCTGGACTAAGTAACTGCTTTTGCATCTTTGGTTTGGTGAGTTCTGCAGGTATTGTATGTAGTTAATGAGTTATACCCTTAGATACATTGATTTTAGCCTAGGTGATTAATATGGATAGCCAATACTAACTGTTATGCATGTTTGTAGGTGTGACGAGTATACCTATAACCCAAGTGCAAATTTACTGAGCTTATATCATTGATCCACCATTATTTCAACGCCTGACATAGTGGGATACATCCCCTCTGATTGGCAATAATAAAATTGTATGCAAGTATATCAATCTACACCCATATGTTAGATAACAGATTTGCCATCAATATGTATCATTCTCAGGTTAATTTGATCTTTCTTTACACCCAGCAGGTTTTGGTATGCACTTCTCATCTCTAGGTCTTCTATTAGCATTTGTGTTCTTATGTCTGTTTTTAGTATTGTAGTTTGTGTAGGCCTCTGAGAAAGTGGTAGCAAGCTGAAGGCCAAATTATGTCAGCTCTTAGCGTCAACAGCGTCTGGCAAAACAAAAAAGGGGGAGACGGGGGAAACCAAATAATTTGAGACAGAACAGCACTGTCTCACGACCCTGAAGGATCAGTGCACCCTGTTCCTCCATTGTCTGTTCTCATGAGATAAGCTGTTTTCACACATCCAGCTGCAAAAGATCCTGGAAAACAACAACCCTGAACTGGCGTTCGCAAAGCCACAAATCCAAAGCTGATTGGCTCTAGTAACTATTGTATTAGTATATAAGGTATTCACTTGAGCAATAAAATGATTCTGATCAAGCACAAGATTGGGGTCCGTGAAGTCATTCACCACAGCCTTTGGCAAAGGTAAACCCATCTGTGGGATTTCTTTTGCTCAAGGACCTGGGTGCACCTGGTGGGTGATACGAAAGGATGGGGAAGTTTGATATGTACCTCATGGGGATTTGATTTTGGGTGAGAATAGTCAATAAAATGAAACGGTATGATGTTATTTGCTATAATAACCCTTTGACTGTATGTCATTGCTACTATATTTGCTATATGTTGTATTACAGTAAGAATTATCCAAATTAATAAAGGTTAAACTTCGATAAAATCAAGAAAAGTGCAGCCGTGATGGAACTAGACCTGGCACCAGCAACTGGAGCCCATCCACTTCCTCAAGATTGACATCTTCAACCTGCAGACTGTGGTCATAGCCTGCGCTAGATACACCAACCACTAGCTCCAGATGCAGCATGCCACCATCCAACAACACAAGTCATCTCTCCTGCCCTGAAAGACTGTTATGAGAGATGGAGCTCAAAGTCATAGATTAAATGAACTCAACGGACATTTTAGAAGGATGGTCTGTAGACTAAGGGAATGAATCTGTGTGTATGTGTGTGTATATAAATATATATAAAGACAGAAAAATTGACGGTGGTAAATTGGAAAGTATTGAACCTGGGCATGATGAATAAGTGTTGTGGCACGGGCTCAAGGACTCGACCAATATGATCCACAACAGTCAACTTTATTAGCAGAGAATCTGGATTATATAGACAGCACTCGGTTATGATTAGTCATTATACATAAATACTCTATACAGCACTCAGTTATGATTGGTCACTATGCATAAAACATCTATCAATAAAACACCCGGGTTACATAAGCAGTACTCAACTGTGATTGGTCATTATTCATAGAATGACTGTTTACCTGCAGCTGGCCTGAGAAAGGTCTGTTTTCCCGCAGCTGGCCTGAGAGTGGCCTTGAGGCCTGTGCTGCTTGAAGCCTGTGCTGCTACAAACCGATCAAGTCCATATTCAGAGTGTCTGGGTTGCTCACAATATGTCCCTGTTCTTCCAGAAACCCCACAAATCCCCCTTTTTGTTTTCGAGCAACCCAGATACCGTTAAACGTCTTCTTAACCACCTTTATGGCACAACTTATCAAACATCCAAAAATGCATAGCATGATCAGAATGGTAACCAATATCGCTATTCCCTGTTTGACCAGATCCGACACCCACTGATGCCCAGGTGACTGAGCCAGTCTGTCAATCTTGACTCTACCTTTATAGCGATCAAATTTTTGCATAGCTCACTCAATTGTTGATGTATTGATTTTGAGTGGTCACACAAATTCGTACAACACATTCCTTCAAAAACTTTCACACCCATGTCCTTGTGCCAAAAGTAAAAATCAGTTGCTACACGACTTTGTAAAGTCACGTGTCTAACCAAATCAACATCTAAAAACAAACTACTTAAGGCGTAAGAAGCAGCATTAGTCTTTTTGGTTAACCAACATCCCAATTTCTTCGGGGTAGCTAGAGCCTGAAAAGCTGCAATCCTGGGAGCTAAAAAATGATGCAGTGATTATTTCACCGCTATTCCAAAATTTGATATTGTCTTTGCAATCTGAGGTAAAAGCATGAATTGTTCTTTTCCCTCGGTATTGTGTATTTCGGTGGCCAATTATCATGATCTGATTTGGTGTTAAAAGTGTTTATCTCCCTAGACTACAGGGACCTTCCTTTATATGGGATGGGATGGATGGCTAAGCATGGTCCCTACAAATGATAAATACTCCATGAGGTAAAGCAAGTGGTTGATTAATCGATTTAGATAAGCCGCTTGTGGTATAGTTGCACCAAGCACTTGCATTGCGACATATAATGTTCAACGTATTAACGCTCCATGCATGTGTTTGATTTCTCCCTGTATAGCTAAAAAACAAACAAAAGTCCTTTGGTATAGAGTCAAGTAACTGTGTCTCCTGAGGATCTAACTGGGCCAATGGCAGTTGAACAGTCCGTAGGTCCCACATATCAGTGACTGTGCTGTTGTTTGGGGGGACCACACTGGTCAGTGCCGGTGGTATGGGCCATGCATCCAAAAGGACACCAACAAGGCATGTGGAAAAGGGGGTTCCCTGGAGATGCTATGGACAGGCAAATCGAATCTGGTCTTCTCAGGTTTGCTAGCGTGACCTGCACACTCATTTTGGTTGTGGTGGCACCCATATTGCTTGTATACAGCCAATCAAGCTTAAGAGGATCGTTACCATTTCCATCTGATATAGCGGTCTGTGTTACAGCAAAAACAGCGGATTGAATAGATCTTACTTATGGTATCGATTCTTCCACAGCGAATGCACAATGGTGTTAAGGTGCAATTCAGATAAATGCGCTGATTGCAACTAAAATAAATCAAATGCCTTTTACAAAACATACCATGTGCAATAATATATCCACAACAGCTCTTACAGACTAAACATATAGACACCTGCGGCCTAGTGAGGCCTCATACACCACTCCTTACAGTCTCAAACGAATCACTTGCCATCAAACAGTGTGTTATCACTCAAAATACCTTCTGATGCTTCAGCAGGCGCTTCAGGGTCTTTTGTGGTTGCCTGTTGCTTGTCTAGTGCCAGCTTAAAGCACTTCGCTGGGAACCATTTAGGTCCTAAATCTGTGGAAACACAAGCATACCCGTGCCCCCACATTAATAGTTCCCATGGGCCTGTCCAAGCTCCCGATTGCAGATCCCGTGCCAGCACCTTTGCCTTAGGACGTATATCAGCATTCTGCAAAGACAGAAAATGAATTAGGCTAGGAGGCGATTCTCGAGATGCCGGAAGTGTTAGGTGGTTCCAGCTGAACGCGGCTTTGTGCACACGGTCATGTACCCGGACATTAGTTCCTGGGAACTTTCTATCCTGATCAGGCACCTATTTGCATGAGGGTCTCTGTTCTACTTCTGTCCAATCCGTAGCCGTATCACACGCCAGGTCATCTGATGAGGTTGCTGATCGCACACTGTCCATGCACTGACTGGCAGTACACAACCGCTGCTTTTTAACTCCTTATCATGTACTCGGCTCCTTCAGCACATCCACAAGTCCTGTTTACTTCAGCATTTTTCTCTTCTGTTTGTTACAGCAATCTGCTTTTATCCCGTTCCTCTACATCTCCCTGGTTTTTATTTAATGGATTTAAAGAAAGCGCTACATTGACATGCATAAGCATCACTATTGGCATTACGATCCAGTAACAGCCCTGCTACAGTGTAATAGTAAAGACAAACATAAGAACACAAATGTTAATAAAAGGACATATTGCTCAAATGAATACCTTATATACTAATACAATAGTTACTAGAGCCAATCAGCTTTGGATTCATGGCCTTGCGAATGCCAGTTCACAGTTGCTGTTTTCCAGGATCTTTTGCAGCTGGATGTGTGAAAACAGCTTATCTCCTAAGAACAGAGAAGGGAGGTGCAGGACGTACTGATCCTTCAGGGTCATGAGATAGCGCTGTTCTGTTTTAAATTATATGGCTTCCCCCATCTCCCCCTTTTTTGTTTAGCCAGACGCTGTTGATGATAAGAGCTGACATAATTCGGCCTTCAGTTTGCTACCACTTTTTTAGAAGATCACACAAACTGAAATACTAAAAAAACAGACATAAGAACACAAATGCTAACAGAAGACATAGAAATGATGTGAAGTGAATACCATAACCTGCTGGGTATAAAGAAAGATCAAATTAACCTGAGAATGGTACATACTGATGGCAAATCTGTTACCTAACATTTGGGTGTAGATTGATTTACTTGCATCCAATTTTCTTCCTATGTGGATGGTGGGACCCAAAGCACCGCCTGACTATAACATATCATCATTGCAAATTGGAGGAGATGCATCTCACTGCGTCAGGCATCAAAATAATGGTGTATCAATAATATGAGCTCAGTAAATTTGCACTTGGGTTATAGGTATACTTGTCACACATACAAACATCCCTAACATTCAGTATTTGCTAACCATATTAAACACCTAGCGACTCATTAACTATATAGGCTAAAAATTAATGTACATAAAAGCACAAAGCTGCAAACATCAGCACATCTAACCCCTGTTGCATCAAATGCTTGCAGAGTCCTGATAAATCAGAGTCCAAACACAAAAGTCTAAAGTCAAAAAGAAGAAAACCAGAAAATAATCAATACCTGCAGAACTTACCCAACCGGAAGACACAAAACTTGTTACTGAGTCCAGACAAATCCATTAGATCACAGAAACCAAATAAATCCATCAGATCACAGAAATACAAACACTATAACATAAAACCACACGTTTATGGTCACGACCACACACACACACAGGCACACCAAGTTTTCAAAATAAATCCAAATATTGCAAAGACTTATGAACAGACAAGGACTTACAATAACATTCAACATTTAACAGACAAATTCCCAATCCTCAGTTTCAGGAAGAGTACTCTCTTTTCAATTCTGTTTTAGGAAGGACGCTTTCCTTTCTCGTCAGGGATATAGCCCAATGCTGTGAAGCTTTCACTATGACTAACAAGCAGGCAACAAGAAACAATACTGGAAGAATGCTTTTGTCTTATTAATGGTTCCTGCTCATAATTTTTTGGTCCAGGGATCAGAGGTTCTCCCTGAGAATCCCTCGGTGCCGGCTGGAGGTCCTGCGATCCCTCGGACCATTGATGTTCAAGAGCAGGGTCCTACCTGGGTACCCAAAATCTATTACTAGAAAGCAGCAAAATAATTAACTTCCTAAAACTTAATGTTGGAGTTCTAGAAAGCAGGCATTCTTTACTGCAGTACTGAACGCACAGGGAACAGTGCTACCCAAATGTGTGTACCGAAAAGACACTCTTACTAGATATTTATGCCATGTTAACATACATAATCACTACATTTCCAAGAAGTGGTTAATATTTTCTTGGCCATATGATACCAAAAGATCCATTCCAGAGTCTTCGACTCCTGCACATTAGCACACCACCGACCTAAAAGAGTATAAGGCTGGGAGAAAAAACAACTCATAAGTTATATACAAGTTTGTTGGTAAATTGACATTAATTGTGGAAGTAAAGGCAATTGCAATTCTATCTGAAACTTTTTGTAAGACAGTTTTTACTTTTGGCATTGATCTTCGGGAAATTAACAAATCTGAGTCCTTTTTAACAAAGTAAATAGAGGGGACAACTCTTCAGTCGTAATGTCGATATTTTCACCTTTCAACAGAGTGAATAACATCATCTAGATAGACCATCTGCAGTAATTGAATTATGCACAGTTTTTCCCAACCAAGGCGTTGAATGTTAGAAAGATGGTTCTCGCCGCGCCGCTTGTGGGTTAGGCCGGGCCAGGCTGGTGCACTGCGCTCGGCAAGGGGGGCGTGGGCTGCGCCGCCGGTTGCCCGGGGTGGGGGGGGGGCTGTGTGCCCAACCAGGTGTAAGGTTCGCTGACCTGTCTGGTGTGGTTGTTGCTGGCGCAGCGGCTGTGCTGTGTCTGACGGACTATGCAGTTTTCTGTTGGAATTCACCTTGTTTTGATCTCAGGTCGGGTACGCCAATTGCTGTAGAGGGACCCTGTCGTACACTTTCGGGATGCCGGATTTTAGAATCATAGAATCATAGAATCATAGAAAGTTTTGGGTCGGAAGGGGCCCCTAGAGGTCATCTAGTCCAACCCCCCTGCAGCGAGCAGGGACACCGCTAACTAGATCAGGTTGCTCAGAGCCCTGTCCAACCTGGTCTTGAATGTTTCCAGGGATGGGGCCTCCACCACCTCTCTGGGCAACCCCTTCCAGTGTTTCACCACCCTCATTGTAAAGAATTTCTTCCTTATATCCAGCCTAAACCTACTCTGTTTTAGTTTAAAACCATTACCCCTCGTCCTGTCACTGCTGTCTCTACTAAAAAGATTGTCCCCATCTTTCCTATAGGCTCCCTTTAAGTACTGAAAGGCTGCAATCAGGTCTCCCCACAGCCTTCTCTTCTCCAGACTGAACAAGCCCAACTCTCTCAGCCTGTCCTCATAGGAGAGGTGCTCCAGCCCTCGGATCATTTTTGTAGCCCTCCTTTGGACCCGCTCCAACAGTTCCATGTCCTTCTTGTGCTGAGGTCTCCAGAGCTGAATGCAGTACTCCAGGTGAGGTCTCACCAGAGCAGAGTAGAGGGGCAGAATCACCTCCCTCGACCTGCTGGCCACGCTTCTCTTGATGCAGCCCAGGACACGGTTGGCCCTCTGGGCTGCCAGCGCACATTGCCGGCTCATGTCCAGCCTTTCATCTATCAGTACCCCCAAGTCCCTCTCGGCAGGGCTGCTCTCGATCTTTTCATCCCCCAGCCTGTATTGATAGCGGGGATTACCCCGACCCAGGTGCAGGACCTTGCACTTGGCCTTGTTGAACCTCATGAGGTTCACACAGGCCCACCTCTCCAGCTTGTCCAGGTCCCTCTGGATGGCATCCCGTCCTTCTGGTGTCTCAACCGTACCACTCAGCTTGGTGTCATCTGCAAACTTGCTGAGGGTACACTCGATGTCGCTGTCCATGTCACTGATAAATATATTGAACAGCACCGGTCCCAGTACGGATCCCTGAGGGACTCCCCTAGTCACTGGTCTCCATCCGGACATTGAGCCGTTGACCACTACCATTTGGCTGCGACCGTCCAACCAATTCCTTATCCACCAAACAGTCCACCCATCAAATCCATGGCTCTCCAATTTGGAGAGAAGGATGTTGTGGGGGACCGTGTCAAAGGCTTTACAAAAATCCAGATAGATGACGTCCATTGGTTTTCCCTTGTCCACTCTTGTTGTTACAAAGGTTAACAACAAAGGTTAGTATCCCAGTTTTTCTAGCCATTTCACAAAGGTATAGTAAAGAACATCTGCATCATAGGGCTTCCTAGAAATTGGAAGAGAGAAGTAGTAGGAGGGAAGAAAAGTTGTACACAAGAACGGGGAAAGGATTTACCCAGGTTATACAGCTCCAAAGAGAGCTCAGGCTTCTTTACTGTCAGTCTAGTGGTTTACTTGCTGATTGAGGTCAAATCTCATTTACAAAAACTTAACCTTCTTTTTAAACCCTACAAGATGTGCCAACCAAAATTTCTACATAATTTCTACATAAATGTTATTTGTCTCCTTATGCAAGAATTTTCATGCAAGAAGTGCTACTTTTTTCCATAAAAAAAAAAGTCTTAAAGAATGTCAGTGGGACAGAGAAAGAGTGGTGAGATTACAAGTCAAACGCAGATCGCTATCTCCAGCATAACTGAGGAGCACTATGAAAACAACTCTAAAAGATCTCCTCCATTGGCAGAGAAAAAGACTGGATACAACATGAGGAAGAGTCAGCATAGGGGATGCGTTAAATGGAAGTTTTTTGTGACCTCTGAGCTAATTAATTATACAGCGTACTGTAGAACACTTGAGATGCTTACTTTCTGGTATCAGGGTTGTATTTAGAGGTTAGGGAATAATATCACTAGTTGTTATTGAAGTAGTTACAGAGAGATTCTGGTTCAACCACAGAATAAGTCAGGAGGAATTGGCAACAGATTGACTGAAATAGTCAATTAATATTGTTCCATCTATACTCTTCACACAGCAACAAAGAAAGAGGCTTTCCCCAGAGAAATGTCATTGTAGGTTTCCTTCTCTCATAAAATAAGCTTTTATTACTCATCTAATTTAAGCAACATTAAAAAATAAGAATAAGTGCAAATGTAATCATCCTCTTATAGGCTATGAGTATCACATCATTATGCACTGATTCCATGATATTACATATGGAAACTATCAATTCAAGAGAACACTTTTCCCTGAAAAATTTTAAGTAGTTATCCCAATGTTTTGATGTTGCTTATATGCACATACTTCTAAACAAGATCTCTTATTTTCAGGATAAAACTTGCCAGGTTCTCTGAAGATATTTCACTCTGCCTTGTGTAGGAGTTTGTTTGTCATATGTATCATACCATATCAGAGTTTGTGATATGACTTTTAATTTAATTTACTCTCTCCCTTGATGCTAATGACCTCTGAATTTTGTTAAATGCACAGATTTTTTCACTGTTCCATTAAGTCATGATAAGGTATACAATAGCTAAGACATCTGGCCTGGATGTGGTATATACGAAAGATAGTCACCTCACAAATCAGCAATGTGTGTTGACTGAGAGAGATTAGTCAGGAGGGTTACTTCAAAGTCTTCTCCTCGGATAAAGAGATCAGACACTCCTCCTAGATGTCAAATGGCTCTGTCTCTTATGGAGAATATATTAAAAGGTGACTATGAGAGAGGATTGGGTGGCTCAGGAGGTATAGCAGCAGACTGTGAAGCAATTCACCTTTAAGCCATTCGCTGAAATCCACTGATGGCCTGTAAGATTTTCATAGATTCAAAGAATCATTTAGATCAGAAAAGAACCTTAAGATCGATTCTAACTGTAAACCTAACACTGCCAAGTCCACCATTAAACCACGTCCCTAAGCACCACATATACACAACTTTTAAATACTTCCAGGGATGGTGACTCCACCATATCCCTGGGCAGTCTGTTCCAATGCTTGACCACTCTTTCAGTAAAGAAATTTTCCTAATACCCAATCTAAACCTCCTGTGATGCAACTTCAGGCCATTTCCTCTCATCCTATCGCTAGTTACTTGGGAGAAGAGACCAACACCCACCTCGCTACAACCTCCTTTGAGGTAGTTGTAGAGAGCAGTAACATCCCCCCTCAGCCTCCTCTTCTCCAGACTAAAGAACCCCAGTTCCATCAGCCGCTCCTCATAAGACATCTTCTCTAGACCCTTCACCAGCCTCGTGGCCCTTCTCTAGACATGTGAAGGAAGGGGTTAAAGGGATTTTAATGGAAGTGGCATTACCTAATAGTTGCTGTGCATTTAAAAAACTGATAGTGCTTATCTATTGTCTAAATTAACTGAAGCAGAGAGTCTTGCATCTCCATACAAAGGGGTTAGTTCCTGATAGGGGCTGGGAGTCGCCTAGAACCGGTCAAGACTGACCCTGCTGTATGGATGGGAGCCAGAAGAGAACTGAGTTTGCGCAGAAACAAAGGTCAATCAGCGGACACCATGATGAAGATGGGCCTTCATCTTGGGACCCCTGACGACCACCACTAGGAGGCACTGCGCAAGTGCAACTGGGAGGAGTCTATGGAAATTACTTCTTGGAACTAATTATAATATGGAAATTATTTCTCGGAACTGATTTTGATAAGCAATGAGGATAGATGCATATGTATAGGTGTATTGGGAAATCTAATGTATATGTAATATTTGATTGTATAAATTGAAGAGACACGTTGCTGCTCGGCGCGCACGACTTTGGTGGGACTACCCCCCGTGCCGCCCGGCACCGAATAAACATACCTACTTTACAATCTTACAGATTGTGGAGTCTGCTTTCCGCACGTCACATGCTCCAGCAACTCAATGTCCTTCTTGTAGTGAGGGGCCCAAAAATGAACACAGCACTCGAGGTGCGGCCTCACCAGGGCCGAGTACAGGGGCATGATCACTTCCCTCCTCCTGCTGGCCACACTATTCCTGATACAAGCCAGGATGCCATTGACCTTCTTGGCCACCTGGGCACACTGCTGGCTCATGCTCAGCCGTCTGTCGACCAACACCCCAAGGTCCTTTTCTGCCGGGCAGCTTTCCAGCCGCTCTTCCCCAAGCCTGTAGCGTAGCATGGGGTTGTTGTGACCCAAGTGCAGGACCCAGCACTTGGCCTTGTTGAACTTCATACAGTTGGCCTCGGCCCATTGATCCAGCCTGTCCAGATCCCTCTGCAGAGCCTTCCTACCCTCCAGCAGATTGATACTCCCACCCAACTTGGTGTCATCTGCAAACTTCCTGAGGGTGCACTCGATCCCCTCATCCAGATCATTGATAAAGATAGGAAACAAAACTGGCCCCAAAACAGCCCTGGGGAGCACTGCTTGTGACCGTACGCCAACTGGATTTAACTCCATTCACCCCAACTCTTTTGGCTCGGCCATCCAGCCAGTTTTTTATCCAGCGATGAGTAGAATCACAGAATCATAGAATCATGGAATGGTAAGGGTTGGAAGCGACCTTAAAGATTATCTGGTTCCAACCCCCCTGCCATGAGCAGGGACATCTTCCACTAGACCAGGTTGCTCAGAGCTCCATCCAACCTGGCCTTGAACACTGCCAGGGTGGGGGCAGCCACAGCTTCTCTGGGCAACCTGTTCCAGTGTTTCACCACCCTCATGGTGAAGAATTTCTTCCTAATATCTAATCTAAATCTGCCCTCTTTTAGTTTAAAGCCTTTCCCCCTCCAGCCTTCTGATCATCTTCGTGGCCCTCCTCTGGACCCACTCCAACACATCCATGTCTTTCTTATGTTGGGGGCTCCAGAGCTGGATGCAGTACTCCAGGTGGGGTCTCACCAGAGCAGAGTAGAGGGGCAGAATCACCTCCCTCAACCTGCTGGCCACGCTTCTCTTGGTGCAGCCCAGGATACGGTTGGCTATCTGGGCTGCAAGAGCACATTGCCGGCTCATGTTGAGCTTCTCATCCACCAGTACCCCCAAGTCCTTCTCCTCAGGGCTGCTCTTGAGCCACTCTCCGCCCAACCTGTACTTGTGTTTGGGATTGCCCCGACCCAGGTGCAGGACCCTGCACTTGGCCTTGTTGAACTTCATGTGGTTCATGCAGGACCACCTCTCCAGCCTGTCAAAGTCCCTCTGAACGGCATCCCTTCCCTCCAGTGTGTCAACCACACCACACAGCTTGGTGTCGTCGGCAAACTTGCTGAGGGTGCACTCAGTCCCACTGTCCATGTCGCCGACAAAGATATTAAACAGCACCGGCCCCAGTACCGACCCCTGAGGCACACCACTCGTCACTGGTCTCCACCTGGACATCGAGCCGTTGACTGCAACTCTTTGAGTGCGTCCATCGCGCCAGTTCCTTATCCAACGAGTGGTCCATCTGTCAAATCCATGTCCTTCCAATTTAGAGACAAGGACATCATGCGGGACAGTGTCGAATGCCTTGCACAGGTCCAGGGAGACGATATCAGTTGCCTGCCCTTTGTCCACCAATGCTGTAACCCCATCATAGAAGGCTACCAAGTTGGTCAGGCACGATTTGCCCTTGGTAAAGCCATGTTGGCTGTCCCCAATCGCCTCCTTGTTATCCATGTGCCTTAGCATGGTTTTGAGGAGGATCTGCTCCATCATCTTGCCAGGCACAGAGGTGAGACTGACTGGCCTATAGTTCCCCGGGTCTTCCTTTTTTCCCTTTTTAAAAATGGGGGTGATGTTGCCCCTTCTCCAGTTGGTGGGGACCTCCCCAGACCGCCACGACCTCTCAGATATGGTGGAGAGTGGTTTGGCAACTTTGTCTGCCAGTTCCCTCAGGACCCGCGGATGCATCTCATCAGACCCCAAGGACTTGTGCATCTTCAGGTTCCTTAGGCAGTCTTGAACTTGGTCTTCTCCTACAGTGGGTGATTCTTCATTCTCCCAGTTCCTGCCTTTGCCTTCTGCAACTTGGGCGGTGTGGCCCCATAGTCTTGTGTATGTCTAAGTGTGGTGAATGACTTCACGGACCCCAATCTTGTGCTTGATCAGAATCATTTTATTGCTCAAGTGAATACCTTATATACTAATACAATAGTTACTAGAGCCAATCAGCTTTGGATTCGTGGCTTTGCGAATGCCAGTTCATGGTTGCTGTTTTCCAGGATATTTTGCAGCTGGATGTGTGAAAACAGCTTATCTCCTGAGAACAGAGAAGGGAGGTGCAGGACGTACTGATCCTTCAGGGTCATGAGACAGCGCTGTTCTGTCTCAAATTATTTGATTTCCCCCATCTCCCCCTTTTTTGTTTAGCCAGATGCTGTTGATGATAAGAGCTGACATAATTCGGCCTTCAGCTTGCTACCACTTTCTCAGAGGCTCACACAAGCTACAGTACTAAAAGCAGACATAAGAACACGAATGCTAATAGAAGACATAGAGATGTGAAGTGCATACTATAACCTGCTGGGTGTAAAGAAGGGTCAAATTAGCCTGAGAATGGTACATATTGATGGCAAATCTGTTACCTGACATATTGGTGTAGACTGATTTACTTGCATTCAATTTTCTTCCTGTGTGGATGGTGGGACCCAAGCACTGCCTGACCACAACATATCATTATTGCCAATTGGAGGGGATGCATCCCCCCATGTCAGGAATCAAAATAATGGTAGATCAATGATATGAGCTCAGTAAATTTGCACTTGGGTTATAGGTATACTCGTCACACATACAAACATCCATAACGGTTAGTATTGGCTATCCATATTAATCACCTAGGCTAAGTTTAATGTATCTAAAGGTATAACTCATTAACTATATAAGCTAAAATCAATGTACATAAAAGCATAAATCTGCAAACATCACCACATCTATTCCCTGTTGCATCAAATGCTTCCGCAACCCCGAGAAATCAGAATCCAGATCCAACAATCCAAAGTTAAAAACTGGAAATAATCAATACCTGCAGAACTCACCAAACCAAAGACGCAAAAGCAGTTACTTAGTCCAGACAAATCCGTTAGATCACAGAAACCAAATAAATCCATTGGAACACAGAAATACAAACACTATGACAACAAGCACATAAAACCACACAATCAGTCACGACTGCACATGCACAAGCACACCAAGTTTTCAACATAAATCCAAATATTACAAACAGACAGAGACTTACAATAATATTCAACATTTAACAGACAAATTCCTGAGCCTGGGTTTCAGGAAGAGTACTTGTGGAGTCCTGACTGGACGAGAGGGGACATAGTTTGGTGTGTTGAGCAACCCAGGTTCCGATCCGGAAGTGAGCCTTGGGAGCGGCTGACACGGAACCCTGCTGGGAAGGCAGAGCGACGAGCTCGGGACACTGGAGCAGGGGGAACGTCACCGTTTCCTGCCACACTGTCACTTCCTTCCTGCCACGTTGTTGTTTCCTGCCACAGTACTGTTTTCACTTCGAGATGCAGCTCTGCACCAATCACAACGAGTTGCAGTAGTTTTGCCTATATATGGATTGGGGGTTTAACCATTCAGATGCTGTAATAGTTTTGCTATATAAACCTTGTTTTTGCTGACTAATAAAGGTGAATGATCATACTCATATTGGGGTCACATCGTTACAATGGATCCGTAACCCACGCCAACATTTGGTAGCAGAGGATGGACAGTTTCCCTGCAGGAGTCCCTCAGTCTGCGGTGAGCAGCTAGAGAGGGGGCGTGGGAGTAACGGCTGGGAGGGTCTTGCCTGGGTGCGGACGTGCAGGGCAGGTACGGACGGCCGACTCCCAGGGATTTTCGAGCCACACTGGGGCTGCCTGGCGCAGCTAAATTTTAACATGGAGGCCGGGGTCGCAGGCATGGAGGTGGATGCCGCGGCAACGTTGTTAGTCGGTATTCTCTCTAAGAGAGGAATAGACACAACAGCAAACCAACTCATGAAGTTGATTAAACTGGGGCAACGATGGGGTCACTTTGCGGACACCCCGCTACTGTTTTCCGTTTCGGAATGGCAAGACTTAGGAGAGATGATGTGGGAAAGGACAATAACGGGGGAGGACAAGGAGGAAAAGGAGATAAAAGCCGTTCGCAAGCTCTGGCGAACAGTATTACACACCTTAAAAGCCATGAAAGCTGAACGAGAGGTGGCGTGTGCTGCAGCTCAGATGCTAGCTCCGGAGCCCGGGAAAGATCACGTGCCTAAGCCTGGGACATTAGCACGGGTTTTCGGGCTACCTGCTGTTAGAGGGATGACTGGGATCACTTGTAACACAATTGCCGAGATTCGAGCGAGTGCAGAGTGCGGTTCCGGTCTCGGCGCAGAGGGGGGTGGCCCACCGGAAGTTGCTGCCAGAGACATCAACTCGAAATGTGAGCCGGACGCGGTAGTACGACCGCCCCCAGGGAACGGGGAGGAGTCGGGCACGGAAGTGCAACTGTCTTTCGGAAGAGGGGAGGAGCGGCTAGTACCACCCCCAGAGGGGGAGGGAGAAGGGGTGCGGCTTACGACATCGGCCCCTCCTGGGGCGCGGCCTGCAACATCGGCCCCTCCTCTCTATCCACCCCTGCCACATTCCAGCGAGGCGTCTCCACTCCCGACACCCTCTGATGCTGGCCAGAACGAATTACTCAAAAAAAAAAAAAAAAACCAAAAAAAAACACCACCAAAAACCGTGCGATCTGTTGCAGTCAGTTTTGCAGCATCTTCAAGACAAGAGCTCGCAGTTCCAGCATATGTCAGTCGTTACCAACCCCCCCACCGGGAAAATGAGGCTTCCTCTCCAAGATGTTTAGCTGGGCCTCTGGCACGGATCACACCTACCCGCTGGAGCGGTGTTACAAGAGATGCCATCCTAGATGGACAGTGGAACGTTGCCACCATTATCAGAGGTACACAAGCCTTAGCCTGTTCTGTGGTACAGATTAATGGATGACAATCGTAAGTACGGGTGTTTGGCCGGAGGAGTGGCCACTAAGTTACCACCTGAAGAAAGCCGTGAGCAGGGGCTGGGTCTAACAGACCCTGAGCAGGAATCAGGTCTGTTTTCCGCCCCCCCCCCCCCCCCCCCCCCGGCTCGCTGGAGAATGGGACAGTCACTGAGAAAAGGAGCGAAGGCTCCATTAAAGAATTTTTTACAGTGAAGTTTGAAAGAACAAAGTCTTGCAGTTTAAAATCCCTGAGGAAATCATTACTTGGAAATCAGTGCATACAGCTTTAAATGCTCTAAAACTTACAGAGACTATCTTAGAAGCAGCTGCTATACCTCTGTCCTTATCTCAAAAGCAAGGACAGAGCAGCAGTCTGTTGAAATTTAACCCTACATACGACGAAATTCCTACCGAACATGAGAAGTGCGGGAAGTAAATCTGCCAGAACCTGACGATCCTTTGAATCCAGAGAAATGGGAAGTGGGGTGTAAAAATCCGGCATCCTGAAAGTGCACGACAGGGTCTCTCGACAGCAATTGGTGTACCCGACCTGAGATCAAAACGAGGTGAATTCCAACATAAAACTGCACAGTCCCTCAGACGCTGTACAGCCGCCGCGCCAGCAGTCACTGCATCGAACGGGTCAGCAAACCTTACACCTGGTGGGGCACACGGCTCCCCCCGGGCAACCGGCGGCACGGTTCTCCCCCCACCCCCCTCCCCCCCCCTTCCCTCAATCCCAGCGCGCCGGCCTGTTCCGGCCAGCCCAGAAGCGGCGCGGCGAGAACCATCTTTTCTGACATTCAAGGACTTGGTTACAAAAAATGTATACAATTCAATTACTGCAGTAGAATTCCTTCTGAACAAACAGCTGGACTTTATTATCTTTCCAAGGTTCAGATGGTCTACCTAGATGATGTTATTCACTCTGCTGAAAGGTGAAAATATTGACTTTACAGCTGAAGAGTTGTCCCCTCTATTTACTTTGTCAAAAAGGACTCAGATTTATTATTTTCCCGAAGATCAATGCCAAAAGCAAAAACTGTTTTACAAAAGATTTCAGATAGAATTGCAATTGCCTTTACCTTCAGAATTAATGTTGAATTGCCAACAAATTTGTATATAATTTATGAAGGTTTTGTTTTACAGCCTTACCCTCTTTTCGATCAGTGGTGTGTTAACACGCAGAAGTTGAAGACTCTGGAATGAATCTTTTTGTCTCATACGCCCATGAAAACATTGACTTCAAAGGTACACTTCATAGTGTCCTTAATAGCACAAAGTTGGAATCACTGTCAGCAAGTTGATACTATTTGCCTGCTGCTGGCTAAAGATGACTTTGTGGCATTAAACAGTGAATCCTTATCACTGCAAGCCACTCTAGCTGATTATTTAAATAACATACGTTATACCCTTCCACAACATAAGCTGTTACATTCCCTCTCTCAAATTTCATTGCAGCCAAAAACCGGATGTGTTTCTGTTCCTATTAAAGGAGCACGAACAGTGTTTCGGAAACAAACAAATTCATCAGATTAGCAATCATCTATTTTAGTCGTTGAAGGATCCACACAAATTTTTAAGCTATCAGCGGCCTTGCACGTCTTTGAATTGTTTTCGACTGAACCACTCAATGTTGTCACAGATTCTGCATATGTTGTGAATATTGTTCAATGCATTGCAGATGCAATTGCTATTGAAATTAGAAAATCGTGTACGTGTATATTTTATAATGCATATATAGTTACATACTACTCTACTAAAACCAATAACTGAAGAAAAAGTTGTAGCACATCAATTGACAATGGCAGCAGTACTGCCACACAGTTTCAAGCAAGCCCGATTATCTCATGACTTCTTTCATCAAAATGCCTCTTCCTTGCATAAACAATTTGCTTTGCCCCAGGGGCAAGCCACAAAAAATGTTCATGCATGCCCTGACTGTCAATGTATTACACCCGTACCATCGTGTGCAGGAGTGAACCCTCGTGGTTTACGAGCTGATGAGTTGTGGCAAAGTGATGTTACACATATATCAACATTTGGTCGACTGCGTTGTGTACATGTTAATGTGGATACTTTCTCAGGATTTCTGGTAGCCACGGCACATACGGGAGAAAAGGAACGTTTCACGGACAATTTCTGTTTTCCTACAGGACTGGAGTATACAACATGTTACAGGTATACAACATTCTTCTACTGCACAAGCCATTGTCGAAAGTGTCCACGGGACCCTCAAAGCTATGCTAAATAAACAAAAAAGGGGGAATCCTGTGGGTAGTGTTACCCCACAGGAACAGTTAATGTACTTAATTTTTAAAATCGTTCTGATGATCAATTATTTACAACAGCGGCTGACCGTCAATTCGGGATGGTCCCTCCATTTGTGGTTCGACCAAAAGTATGGTATAAAGAATTTGGGGAATCACAATGGACAAGTCCTATAGAACTAATAATGTGGTGAAGAGGGTATGCGTGTGTTCTTCTTTCAACAGGCCCTCGATGGTTACCGGCAAAATATGTGAAGCCATATCATGAGCTGAAAGAACGTAACGCAGAATCCGATGCCAGAGTTGACCACGCTCACTCTCAGGGAGCAACCTCTGACATGGAAGCAGAAGAGACCCACTCTGGATGATCTTATTACACAGGGAACACTGAAAAAACTGCAGCAAACGCAAGTACTCTGATGACTGCAGTGGGTGCACCACCCACACCAATTAATACATTCCTTGCATATTTGGCAATTATCTCCCACAACAGCTTTTGTATAACGAAGCAATCTTGGAGGACACGGTATACGTGATTTTAGAACTGCGTCTGCACAAGAGCAAAGGTCAACTAGCAGACACCGTGAGGAAAAGTATAAACCTTCACCTGAGGGCTCCCGACGACTGCCCAGAGGTGGCAATATGCATGTACAAAAGACATTTATACATATATATATATAAAAAAAAAAAAAAAGGGGGGGGGGAGAAATGGAGAATGATAAGTACTTTGCAGAAATGTAATGATTATGTATGTTAACATGGCATAAATATCTAGTAAGAGTGTCTTTTCGGTACACACATTTGAGTAGAACTATTCCCTGTGCGTTCAGTACTGCAGTAAAGAATGCCTGCTTTCTAGAACTCCAACATTAAGTTTTAGGAAGTTAATTATTTTTCTGCTTTCTAGTAATAGATTTTGGGTACCCAGGTAGGACGCTGCTCTTGAACATCAATGGTCCGAGGGATTGCAGGACCTCCAGCCGGCACCGAGGGATTCTCGGGGAGAACCTCTGATCACTGGACCAAAAAAGTTCTGAGCGTGAACCATTAATAAGGCAAAGGCATTCTTCCAGTATTGTTTCTTGTTGCCTGTTTGTTAGTCATAGTAAAAGCTTCACAGCATTGAGCTATATCCCTGACAAGAAGGGAAAGTGTCCTTTCTAATCCTGAATTGAAAAGAGAGTACTCTTCCTGAAACTGAAGCTTGGGAATTTGTCTGTTAAATGTTGAATATTATTGTAAGTCCTGTCTTTGCAATATTTGGATTTACGCTAAAAACTTGGTGTGCCTGTGTGTGTGTGTGTGGTCGCGACCATGAATGTGTGATTTTATCTTACAGTGTTTGTATTTCTGTGATCTGATGGATTTATTTGGTTTCTGTGATCTAACCAATTGGTCTGGACTAAGTAACTGTTTTGTGTCTTTTGGTTTGGTAAGTTCTGCAGGTATTGACTATTTCTGGTTTTTGACTTTAGATTGTTGTATTTGGACTCTGATTTATCAAAACTTCAGAAGCATTTGATGCAGCAGGGAATAGATGTGGTGATGTTTGCAGCTTTATGCTTTTATGTACATTAATTTTAGCCTGTATAGTTAATGAGTCATAGTTCTAGATACATTGATCTTAACCTAGGTAATTAATATCGATAGCCAATACTAAATGTTATGGATGTTTGTATATGTGATAAGTATACCTATAACCCAAGTGCAAATTTACTGAGCTCATATTATTGATACACTGCTATTTCGATGCCTGATGTGGTGAGATGCATTCCCTCCCATTGACAATAATGATATGTTGTGGTCAAGCGGTACTTTAGTGCCACCATCCACACAGGAAGAAAATTGGATACAAGTAAATCCAGCAAGAAAATTGAATACAAGTAAATCAATCTACACCCATATGCTAGGTAACAGATTTACCATCAGTATGTATCATTCTCAAGTTAATTTAATCTTTCTTTATATCCAGCAGGTTGTGGTATGCACTTCACATCTCTATGTCTTCAATTAGCCTTTGTGTTCTTATATCTGTTAGTATTGTAGTTTGTGTGGGCCTCTGAAAGAGTGGTAGCAAGCTGAAGACCAAAATTATGTCAGCTCTCATCATCATCAACAACCTCATCAACTATACCTGGCTTGCTCAAGAAACAAAAAGGGGGAATTGTGGAGTCCTGGCTGGACGAGAGGGGACATAGTTTGGTGTTGTCGAGCAACTCAGGCTTGGTAATGGAGATAGACCTTGAAAGTAGTGAACACGGAACACTGCTACAGAAGTAGATTGGTGAACACGGAACGCTGGGCAGAGAAGCAAGCCAGTGTTACCACAAAAGTCTTGCAATCCCTGCTAGAAGATCAGAGTAGTCTACGACATGCAGTATTGCAAAATAGAGCCACAATTGATTTTTTACTGCTGGCCCAGGGACATGGTTGTGAGGATTTCAAAGGCATGTGCTGTATGAACTTGTCTGATCATAGTAAGTCCATCCACAGGCAATTACAATGGCTTGAACAGCACGCCAATCAAATACAACAAAACCAGGGATTTTTTGATGGATTTCTCACCTCGCTCTTTGGTAATCTGCCCGCTTGGCTTAACGGTTTAATTATAGAAATTTTGCGCATATGTATCGTGTTACTTGCTGTTGGAATTATAATATGTATTTGCTTTAGCTGTCTTAAAAAGGCTCTCTCCAAGATGACGAAGCAAACCTGGCTTGCTCAAAAAAACAAGAAGGAGGAATTGTGCAGTCCTGGCTGGACGAGAGGGGACATAGTTTGGTGCGTTGAGCAACCCAGGTTCCGATCCGGAGGTGAGCCTTGGGAGCGGCTGACACGGAACCCTGCTGGGAAGGCAGAGCGACGAGCTCGGGACACTGGAGCAGGGGGAACGTCACCGTTTCCTGCCACACTGTCACTTCCTTCCTGCCACGTTGTTGTTTCCTGCCACAGTACTGTTTTCACTTCGAGATGCAGCTCTGCACCAATCACAACGAGTTGCAGTAGTTTTGCCTATATATGGATTGGGGGTTTAACCATTCAGATGCTGTAATAGTTTTGCTATATAAACCTTGTTTTTGCTGACTAATAAAGCTGTACGATCATACTCATATTGGGGTCACATCGTTACAATGGGTCCGTATCCCACGCCTACAAGTACTCTCTTTTCATTCCTGTTTTAGGAAGGGTGCTTTCCCTTCTCCCCAGGGATATAGCCCAATGCTGTGAAGCTTTCACTACAACTAACAGGCGAGCAACAAGAAATAACAAAAGAAGAATGCCTTTACATTACTTATGGTCCTTGCACAGAACATCTCGGTCCAGGGATTGGAGGTTCTCCCCAAGAATCCCTCGGTGCCGGCTGGAGGTCCTGCAGTCCCTCGGATCGTTGAGGTTCGGGAGCAGGGTCCCACCTGGGTCACCAAAATCTGTTACCGGAAAGCGGCAAAATAATTCACTCTCTCAAACTTAATTTTGGAATTCTAGAAAGCAGGCATTCTTTACTGCAGTGCTGGACGCACAGGGGATAGTTCTACCCAAATGTGCCTACTGAAAAGACAGTCTTACTAATATTTATGCCATGTTAACATACATAATCATTACATTTCCAAGAAATGCTTATCATTCCCCCCCTTGTTTTTTTTTTTTTTGTATATGTATATATTAATGTCCTTTGTACATGTCTATTGGCACCTCTGGGCAGTTGTCGAGAGCCCTCAGATGAAGGTTCATACTTTTCCTCACAGTGTCTGCTAGTTGACCTTTGCTCTTGTGCAGACTCAGTTCTAAAATCACGTATACTGTGTCCTCCAAGATTGCTTCGTTATAAAAAAGCTGTTGTGGGAGGTAATTGCCAAATATGCAAGGAATGTATTAATCGGTGTGGGTGGCGCACCCACTGCAGTCCTCAGAGTACTTGCGTTTGCTGTAATATTTTCAGTTTTCCCTGTGTAATAAGATCATCCAGAGTGGATCTCTTCTGCTTCCACATCAGAGGTTGCTCCCTGAGAGTGAGCATGGTCATCTCTGGCATCGGATTCTGTGTTGCGTTCTTTCAGCTCATGATATGGTTTCACATATTTTGCTGGTAACCATCAAGGGCCTGTTGAAAGAAGAACACACACATACCCTCTTCCCCACGTTATTAGTTCTACAGGACCTGTCCGTTGTGATTCCCCAAATTCTTTATACCATACCTTTGGTCGAGCCACAAATGGAGGGACCATCCCAAATTGGTGGTCAGCTGCTGTTGTAAATAACTGATGATCAGAATGATTTAAAAAATTAAGTACATACAGTGCTTTGTCTAACTGTTCCTGTGGGGTAACACTGCCCATAGGATTCCCCCTTTTTTGTTTATTTAGCATAGCTTTGAGGGTCCCATGGACACGTTCAGCAAGGGCTTGCCCAGTGGGAGAATGTGGTATACCTGTAACATGTTGTATACCTTTCGCATTAATTTGGCAGAAAATAAACCCCCTGCTTTCTAACGCTCTTCACCGAAGTGAGAGGCTAGGTGCGGCTAGGTTTAAATTCTGAGTGATATCCAATTTGCCACTACCAGTCCAGTCGCGTTTAATACGTATATTAAACTACCACCATTCTGGATACACTAATAGCAGGTCTGCACCTTCAGTCCAGTCGTGCTCATGAACTAACACGGCCACATTCGGTTGCGTTCAGTGAGAAACTGTGACAACTGGCTACTTAAACAGTGCAGTTCCGTCTGTGCAACAGGTATATAGGTTTTTTGAATTGCCGGTGATAGTGACTGTCTGCAAGAAAGCACATGCAAATCCAAAACACGTGAAAAGATTATAAATAATACAGCCTGGCTATAGACATTAGGGAGTAACTATTCCCGAGGAAAGCGCTTAGTTTAAGAGTCACCCAAGGCGTCCCAAGGGGGGGAGAAGCAAGGCTCAGCCCATCAGCCAATCCCGGTTGTCGGAGGCAGTCTGAGGTGGAGTTTCCCTTGACTTGCTCACGGTGTTATCTTCTTTTCCTCCGAAGATCTTCTTCTCCGAAAATCCCCCATTTCCCTGGCTATTTTTATATCCTTTCTATCTTTAAGGTGGAGTTTGAGTGACTGTAGTCATACATACCTTTTGTCATGATTGGTGTAAAATTCTCTTGCTTCACGTTTAAAGGTATAGTTTACGAAAAATAGAGGGCGCAGACTCGAAGAGGGGTGGTCGCACCTCGGAGGCGGGTAGCCTTCGGGATGGAGGTGTGTTTTGGTATTAAAATGATATTAAAACGAGCAAAGTTCACGAGAGGATAGCACTTTGGCAAGGTTTCGAAAACCTGTTGGCTCAGGGGGCCAGATGAGCTGCTTATCAGTTCTAGAGAACCATTTCTTCCCACTTTATCATCATGGAGCAGGGCCACGGAGTCTCCACTCCATTCTGTCCTCTATGGTACATTGCTGGGAGTTGCTGTGTGAGTGGATTCCTCGCATGCCTGCTGCAGCTGTGTCCCATCCTCAGAGCTCCTTTGGATTTCATGCTTTCCCTCAATGGGTGAACACTGCTACGTTTTCCATATAAACCTTAATTTTCAGATGTAAAACCTTAATTTTACTAATAATTCCACAATACCCCAGTCCTGTAGGAAAACAGAAATTGTCCGTGAAACGTAAGCTGGACCATTATCAGTTTTGTTTTTGGAACGCCCATAGTGGCAAAACATCTTAGCCAGTTGCGTTTCACATCGCGTGCCTTTTCTCCCGTATGTGCAGTGGCTACCAGAAACCCTGAGAAAGTAGCCACACTATCATGTACATAACGCAGTCGACCAAATGCTGATATATGTGTAACATCACTCTGCCACAACTCATTAGCTTGTAAACCATGAGGGTTCACTTCTGTATACGATGATACAGGTTTAACACGTTGACAATCAGGGCATGCAATCATCCGACCTTGTGCTATTAAGGACACTATCATGTCTACCTTTGTGGTTAATGTTTTCATGGGCGTATGAGACAAAAAGATCCATTCCAGAGTCTTCAACTCCTGTGCGTTAACACACCACTGACCTAAAAGAGCATAAGGCTGGGAAAAAGCATAAATTATATACAAATCTATTGGTAACTTGACATTGATTCTGGAGGCAAAGGAAGTTGCGACTTTATCCGAAACTTTCTGCAAGACAGTTTATGCTTCTGGCGTCAATCTCCTGGAAGATAACAAATCTGAGTCCCCTTTCAACAAGGTAAATAAAGGGGACAATTCTTCAGTTGTGATGCCTAAAAGGGGTTGTACCCATTTAATTGTTCCTAATAACTTTTGTAAATCATGAAGAGTGGTGACCTCATCAACAATATGCAATGGTTGTGGGAACACTTGTGAAGTAAAAAGTTTCCATCCTAGATACTTCCAGGGTTGCTCTGTCTGCATCTTTTCTGGGGCTATCTGTAACCCGTAGATTTTTAATGATAATTCTAATTTAGCCAAAGCAGTGAGGAGCACATTTTGTGTTTGAGCAGCAAGGAGGATGTCGTCCATATAGTGATATATGTAGATCTGATTGAAGGATTGCTGCACTTCTTTTAGTGCTGCATCCACGACTACCTGGCAAATCGTGGGGCTATTCATCATGCCCTGTGGCAGAACGACCCAATGGTATCACTGCATAGGTTTACTGTTGTTAATTGAAGGCACAGAAAATGTAAAATGAGCACAATCATCAGGGTGTAAAAAAACTGTTAAAAAAAACCCAGTCCTTTAAATCAATAATAAAAAGAAGCCAATATTCTGGAATCATAGCTGGGTTAGGGACACCAAGCTGTAGTGGCCCCATTGGGCTCATCACTGAATTTATAGCCTGCAAATCTTGTAATAATCTCCATTTACCAGACTTTTTTGGAATGACAAATATAGGGGTGTTCCATGGACTAGTAGATGGTACCAGGTGACCTAATGCCAGCTGTTTGTCCACAAGGAATTCTGCTGCAGTAACTGAATTGTACACACTTTTTCCAACCAAGGGCTTGAGCATAAGCAAAACGGTTCTTGCCGCACCGTTTCTGGGTCGGGCTGGGCGGATGTGCCGGGGGCGGAGGGGTCGGGCCGTGCCGCGCTGCCGGTTTTCGATCGAGGGGAGCCCGCCGGCTAGACGGAAAGGGGCGACGCACAGGGGGGCCGTGTGCCCCGCCAGGTGTGAGGTTTGCTGACTCGTCTGGTGCGGTGGCTCCTGGCGCTGTGGACTGTGCTGTGTTGGAGGGACTGCATGGTTTTAGGCTGGAATTCACCCTGCTTTGATCTCAGGTCGGGTACTCCGACTGTTGTAGAAGGGCCCTGTTGTACTTTTTTGGTTGCAAGCTGAAATTGCAAGATCTCAGCGGCTTCCTCTTGTTCAATTTGCCTCATAATAGCAGTTTGTAACTGATCTAAAAACTGAACATAGGGTTCCTGAGATCCCTGTTGAATTGGCACGAAAGACATTTCTCGCCGGGCAAGATCTGACACCTTTTGCAAGGCCTTGAGGGTTAAATCTGCGGCTTGCAGAAATACCGGCTTTGGCAGTGTCGCTTGCACTCCCCCCGTGGTGTAATTTTCTTGACCCAGCAACTCGTTTTCTCCAATACCTAATCCAGCAGAAATATTCTCCATAACTTGCACAATCACAAGTTCCTTATATTCTGATGCCCAGATGGTATATTGTGCAGATGATAGAACCATTCTAAGTATCGATCGCCAATCAGAAGGGGTCATGACATAAGATTCTCCTACAGCCTGTATGAGGTTCATAGTAAATGAAGCCTGGAGACCATATTCTTGTATGGATTTACGAACTTCCTTAATAGCCTCGTATGGTAAATAGCATTAGCACTTAAGCTAATAAATGTTGATGCTTTTATTGTGCCTAAACATATTTTTTGCTTATGCATTGGAATTTCTCACTGTTTAGAGCAGGGCGGCAGTAAAAAAGTGGAAGATGCTCTCTATTAACCCCCGCCCTCCCCATCAGGGGAAGGGAAAAAAGAAGAAATGGGACAGAGACTTACAAATTGGAAATTAAAACAGCTTTACTAATATCACCAATAATACTAATAATAAAAGAAACAAGGTAAAATATATAACACCAGTACTGAGTCGCCTGGAGTTGGGTGCCACGGGTGCTGGCATCACGTCTGCGGCTGCCAAGCAGGCACAAGGAAGTCCCAGATTGGACTTGGCAGTAGATGGGAACTCGAATCAGGAATGTTTGGTTCAGAATCTGGATCAGGATCGCAGGCAGGACAAGGAGCAGGGTCCTCTTCAGATGGCGGCCATGGACAAAGAGAGCGATACCCTTGTGATCCCCCAGCTTTAACCTGAGTACGATGTGCATGACATGGAATACCTAGTTGGTCAGTATAGGGTCATCTGTTCTGTCTGCCCCTCCCTGCAAGTGCGACCCTTTACGACTCCTCACTTGTGGAACATAAAAGGTGTATCAATGACCTTGGCTGATAATAATTATAAGCATGGGCCTTTTCTGCATTCCATTCCTACCATTAGCTCAATAAAACTATAAACATCAGGTGTTATCAGCTTTGGAGCGGACAGCGTATGTCAAATATGCAGCCAGCTTCAGAAAAATGCAGTTACTTAGAAGAACGTAGCTGTAAGGAAGATTCACTACAAGAGAATCGGTTCTGTTTTAACCGAAACCAGGACACCTGTAAAGGCATTTCTGTTTACAGTTTGAAGATTCACAATTCACTTTTACTCCAATTAGCTCAGAGTTTTCTTTTAGGAGACAGACTTGTGACGTGCGGAATCAAACTTCACAACTCAGAGAGTTATAAAGCAGGTATGTTTATTGCGGCGCCGGGTGCAAGGGGGATCGCTCCTCCTAACTTGCACACGGAGTCACGAAGCATGCACCTAATCATTACAAAGCTTATCTAAGTAGGCTGGACTATTGTAATTATTTCTAGGAATTCATTATCATACTCCACCCCCCTTTAGCACTTGCGCAGTGTCGTCTGGTGGTCGTCTGTGGGGGTCTTCTGGATGAAGGCTCGTAGTCTTCCTCGCTGTGTGCTTTCACCTTTGGCTCAAAAATTCCTGAGTTGTCTGTGTTGGCTGAGTCCCAAACCATAGAAACAGTTTCAGCTAGACAGTTGCTTCTTACAGACAGCAAAGTTCTGGTTCTCAGTCCTTGTTTCTCTTCGTCTGTCTCGCAAGCAGTCCTTGTTAGATACATTTGAGCCACAACAGTCCTTGTTAGCAAGATTACAAAGAGCAGAACTAAATTAATTAACAGTGTTTAACTCTTAACATAGATGCAAAGTTATATAACAAAATTAAACTAAAGCTATAGCAAAATCGAACTAATTGTCAATTTCCCACATCAAGTCCCCCCTTTTCTTTCTTGTTTTGCAAATTCTTATGCTATAAAGTTACCCTCCTTAAGGGTTTTGGCAAAATATTTGACACTGTCACTGTTTTGTTTTAACTTGTGGATCTCAGGCTTTTCTCATTTAGCCCTTCCCATTGGGGTAGTACGTCTGACACAATATATTGATTATTACCTACGGTTAAGAGTGATGATCGTAATGGGTATTGTATTCTACTTAAGTCTTGCGTAATGGTGGACAACTTATTCGCCAGCACCTCGGAATCTATACTGTTCAAAATTCCTAAACCCGTTCCCACAATGCCTGTTGTATCCCTTTTTCTCCTTTGAGATGTGAGAATCATTATTAGCTCCACTTTCTTTAACGAACTATCATTTTCCATTTGCCCATACGCTTAACTATATAGGAGCCCACTTCATATACATAAGGTGCTGTCATTTTCTGGGGTGTAGGAGAAGTTGACACCGTGGTGGGCACAGGTATAGCCGTAGTCGAAATCTTTTCCTGTGATATGTCCAACCCAAATTTAAATGATAATGTTCTGTCTCCTCTGCCAGTGCTCTTTAAACAGACAACAGATACTGACTGAATTATAGTAAAATTGAACCAACAAACATCAGATGCACAATGTTCCCCACCTCTTGTGGGTTCTGTTCTTTGTTCAGAAAATCTTCTCATAGTAACTTGGGTTAAAGGAGGGAAATCTTTTCTACTGCTAGCACTAAAGATTCTGCAACCTACGTGGATTGTTTTCCCTTTATGGACATTCCATCTATGCATCGAATGCTTCCATTCTGATTCATGTAATTGCAATTCCCTGTTGTCATATATGATAACAGTTGCTAGATTCATTCCCGCTAAATCTTTTCCCATAATTCCTGTATATCAAAATAGGCCTTTGACCAAGGCCATTCCCAAGTATTAACTCTCATGGGTTTCAGCACAGTTACCACCCACATTATTGCAAAGGTTCTTAGCTTAGCTTGGTTAGTCCATGTTAGCGCCTTTGGATGTGGAGCTTCAGGGGTCCAGTGGACGTTATTTTCCATTGCTGCTGAGGAGCTTTCTTCACTCTTGTATGATGGATCCAAGATGTCTGCTCCTTAATCTTGACTGCTGTGTGGGATGTCAGCAGCACTTGGAACAGTCTTTCCCATTTCAGTTCTAGTGGAGAATCTAAAAGAGATCTGATATACATAGTCACCAGGTTCAATATTATGTACAGGTCCATTAAGACCTCGGGCTCTAGTTCCTAAGACCAGTTTCTCTACTTTTCGAAGCTGCTTCTGCAAACTTATTATATAGCTAGTTAATACCTCATCCCCAACTTGAGTTGATGTTCCTGCCTGTACAATGTAGGGCCTCCCGTATATTATTTCAAAAGCACTTAGTCCTTTTTGGTTCTGGGTTTGGTTCTAATTCTTAGGAGTGCTAATGGCAATGATTGGGGCCAAGACAGGTTAGCTTCCTGACCCAATTATACAATTTGCAGTTTAATTTGGTGGTTCATCTTTTCCACTTGACTGCTTGATTTTGGATTATATGGGGTATGTAATTGCCAATCTATTCCCAAAAGTTTACTAACTTGTTGAATGATCTTGGCAATAAAATGTCAACCTCTGTCTGATGAGATTACCGCAGGAACCTCAAATCTCAGTATTATTTCTTGCAATAGTACCTTGGTTACTTCCCTAGCTTTATTAGTTAAACAAGGGAATGCTTCTGGCCATCCTGAAAAGGTATCCATCAAGATTAGCAGGTATCGAAACCCCCCTTTTCTTGGCAGTTCTGAGAAATCAGTTTGTCACTGCTGCCCTGGGTAATTACCTTTTCCAATTTGTCCTAGTTGGGCTTTAGGTCTTTGTTTTGGTTTCGGCTGCCGCCGGCAACAAAAAAAAGCGCCATGCAGCCGCCCCTCCCCCCGCCGCGGTGCGGAGGAGAATGAAAAGAAAGAGGCAGAAACTGGTGGGTCGGGATAAGGGCAGTTTAACAGGACAACAAACAGAGGGAACAGTTACAACAACGGTACAAATAAGGAGAAAACACAACAACGAACCGCACGACCCAGACAGCCGCTCTCCCGCACAGGACCGGCACCGCGCGCTCCCAAGCCGCGAGTGAGTCCCCGCTGCGCCGCCCCCCCTCCACCGGAACCCAGCATGACGGCACATGGTATGGAATACCGGGCTCTGTTTGGCCAGGTGCAGTCAGCCCCCACCCCCCGGCTGTGCCCCTTCCTGGAGTCCGGTGAAAATTAACCCTGTCCTGGCCAAAACCCAGGACAGTCTTGTCTTAGGGTTACTCCATAAACAAACCTCGCATTGTTGTGTTACCTGCTTGATAGTAGTGTATAGATTTTGGGCGACTATCAGTCAGTTCAAATATTTATATAGGGCCTCTGTTCCCTAATGAGATTTTCTGTGTTCTGGCATAACTACGGCCCATAACAATGCAAATGGTATTATTGTTTTACCTTGTGGAGTCTTTGCCCACCTACCTTCCTCTATTTTTCCCCCTAGGTCTTTAATTAATTTTTGATCTTCTTTAGAATCCTTGGGTTCACAATCAATTTGTACTTTACCGTCTGGGACTAAAGACTGCACCCCCAATTCACTCTTCTCCGCTACTCTTTTAGCCTCGCAGTCCGTCATGGCGTTGCCCAGTTCTTGAGCGGTGTCTCCTTTCTGATGAGCTTTACAATGCATAATAGCCACTTTCTCGGGTAGCTGCACTGCTTCCAGGAGCTTAAGAATTTCTTCAGCATGTTTTATATGTTTTCCTTGGGTTGATAGGAGTCTTCTTTCTTTCCACGCAGCTCCATGAGCATGGACTACCCCAAAGGCATATTTAGAGTCCGTCCAGATATTAATTTTCTTGCCTTTAGCTAGTTCTAATGCTCGAGTTAAGGCTATTATTTCTGCCTTTTGAGCTGAGGTGTTTGGGGCAAGGGTTTTGGACTCGATTACCAGATCTGTAGTGGTTACCGCGTATCCTGTCTTGCGGACTCCTTGTCGAACGAAGCTGCTTCTGTCAGTGTACCAGCAATCTTCAGCGTCCTCCAGTGGCTCCTCTTTTAGGTCAGGTTGGCTGGAATAGACTGCTTCAATTGTTTCCAAACAGTCGTGCGATACTGGTTCCCCTGTGGTCCTGCTGAGGAAAGATGCTGGATTGACAATGTTAGTAACCACTATTTCCACATCATCCTGCTCCACCAGGATAGCTTGATATTTAAGAAACTTTTGTGGTGAGAGCCGGTGTCCTCCCTTCACCTCTAATACTGCTGATACAGTATGAGATACCAGTACTGTAATCTTTTGGCCTAGTGTAACTTTACGTGCTTCTTGAATGTTCAGCACTACTGCTGGTACTGCCCTCAGGCAGCTAGGCAAACCCTTGCTTACTTCATCAAGTTGTTCAGAGAAGTATGCCACCGCCCTTAGATATGGTCCCAGATTTTGGGTCAGGATTCCTAGGGCTATTCCCTGCTTTTCATGAGAGAACAGCCAGAAGGGCTTAGTAGTGTCTGGTAAACCCAAAGCAGGGGCGTCCACCAGCTTTTTCTTCAGCTGTTGGAATGCTCTTTCTGCTTCCTCATTCCAGATGAGGGGTTTTTTATCAGATTTTAATAGTTCATAGAGCGGTTTTACCAAGAGCCCGTAATTATATATCCATAGGCGACACCATCCTGTCATTCCCAGGAACGCGCAGAGCTCTTTAGGTGTCTGTAGTCGAGGGGTCTGACAGATGGCCTCCTTCCTCGTTGTCCCCGGTGTTCATTGGCCTGCAGCTATCTCATACCCGAGGTAGGTTACTTGCTGTCGAGCTATTTGGGCTTTCTGTGTAGAATCACAGAATCACAGAATCACAGAATCACAGAATCACAGAATCACAGAATAGTAGGGGTTGGAAGGGACCTCTGTGGGTCATCTAGTCCAACCCCCCTGCCGAAGCAGGGTCACCTACAGCAGGCTGCACAGGACCGCGTCCAGGCGGGTCTTGAATATCTCCAGAGAAGGAGACTCCACAACCTCCCTGGGCAGCCTGTTCCAGGGCTCCGTCACCCTCAGAGGGAAGGAGTTCTTCCTCATGTTCAGACGGAACTTCCTGTGCTTCAGTTTGTGCCCATTGCCCCTTGTCCTGTCACTGGGCACCACTGAAAAGAGCTTGGCCCCATCCTCCTGACACCCACCCTTCAGATATTTGCAGGCATTTATAAGGTCCCCTTGCAGCCTTCTCTTCTTCAGGCTGAACAAGCCCAGCTCCCTCAACCTCTCCTCGTAGGAGAGATGCTCCAGTCCCCTCATAATCCTCGTAGCCCTCTGCTGGACTCTCTCCAGTAGCTCTTCATCTTTCTTGAACTGGGGAGCCCAGAACTGGACACAGTACTCCAGATGGGGCCTCACCAGGGCAGTGTAGAGGGGAAGGAGAACCTCCCTCGTCCTGCTGGCCACACTCTTCTTGATGCACCCCAGGATCCCATTGGCTTTCTTGGCAGCCAGGGCACACTGCTGGCTCATGGTTAACCTGTCGTCCACTAGGACACCCAGGTCCCTCTCCACAGAGCTGCTCTCCAGCAGGTCCACCCCAAGCCTGTACTGCTGCATGAGGTTGTTCCTCCCCAGGTGCAGGACCCTGCACTTGCCCTTGTTGAACCTCATCAGGTTCCTCTCTGCCCAGCTTTCCAACCTATCCAGGTCACGCTGAATGGCAGCACAGCCTGCTGGTGTATCTACCACTCCTCCCAGTTTGGTGTCGTCAGCAAACTTGCTGAGGGTACATTCTAACTCTTCATCCAGGTCATTGATGAAGAAGTTAAACAAGACTGGGCCCAGTACTGACCCCTGAGGGGTCACCACTTGTCACCAGCCTCCAACTAGACTCAGCGCCGCTGATGACAACCCTCTGAGTTCTGCCATTCAGCCAGTTCTCTATCCACTTCACCGACCACTCATCCAGGTCACACTTCCTCAGCTTCCCTAGGAGGACATCATGGGAGACTGTGTCGAAAGCCTTGCTGAAGTCAAGGTAGACAACATCCACGGCTCTCCCTTCATCTACCCAGCCAGTCATGTCATCGTAGAAAGCTATCAGATTGGTCAGGCATGATTTCCCCTTGGTGAATCCATGCTGACTACTCCTGATAACCTTCTTTTCTTCCACTTGCTTGATGATGGCCTCCAGGATAAGCTGCTCCATCACCTTTCCCGGGATGGAGGTGAGGCTGACCGGCCTGTAGTTCCCTGGGTCCTCCTTCTTGCCCTTTTTGAAGATTGGAGTGACATTGGCCTTTCTCCAGTCCTCGGGCACCTCTCCTGTCCTCCAGGACCTCTCAAAGATGATGGAGAGTGGCTCAGCAATGACATCCGCCAGCTCCCTCAGCACTCGTGGGTGCATTCCATCAGGGCCCATGGAAAAACTCGATAGCTGTTAAGTCCAAGGAAATTTAGCAGACTGATTGTCCATATTATACAAAGTTCTTTCATTTCAGTGGCTATTAAGAGATCATGTACATATTGTAATATTGTTCCTGCTCCATGGGGTCGCTCCCATTGTTCCAAGTCTTTAGTTAATTGATTTCCAAAAAGAGTGGGGCTATTTTTAAACCCCTGGAGTAACACAGTCCGTGTCAGCTGTGTCTTCCTTCCGGACTCTGGGTTTTCCCATTCAAATGCAAACAACAACTGGCTTTCTAAACTTAATGGGACGCAAAAGAAGGTGTCTTTCAAGTCCAGGACAGTAAACCAGGCCAATTCAGGTATCAATTTGGTTAATAATGTGTACGGGTTTGCCACGACAGGGTGCAGGTCCTCAACAATTCTATTGATAGCCCTGAGATCCTGTACTATTCGATAACTACTATTCGGCTTTTTAATAGGTAAAATGGGAGTGTTATATTCTGATTCACACTCTATTAATAACCCTTATTTGATGAACCGGTCGATCACTGGTCTATTTCCTTCTCTGTCTTTCATTCTAAGAGGATATTGTCTAATCCTTACAGGCCGTGTTCCTTGCTTAATTTTGATTATTATTGGAGATGCATTTTTCGCTTTTCCTGGTGTCTCTGTGGCCCATACTGCCAGGTATACTTGGTTCTGGACTTCCTCAGGTACTCCTGAGCCAGCAGGGTTATTTATGAGGGCCAAACTCAAAACTTTAATTAGCTGGTCATTTCCCACCCAGAATTCTACTTTCCCTTTGTCAAATCTTATTTCTGCCTTTAATTGTTCCAATAAATCTCATCTTAATAGAGGTCTTGGCGAATTAGGCATATATAAAAAATCATGTACCCCCAATTGTTTCCCTAATTTGAATTCAAGAGGTTTTAGAAAGTACGCCTTTTCACTTTGGCCAGTAGCTCCCCTTACCGTTACAAAGTCATCATCTACAGGTGTCAAAGCCTGATTTAAAACCGAGAATGTTGCTCCAGTTTCAACTAAAAATTCCATGCTCTGTTGCCGTTTCCTTAGCTTTAATACAACCACTGGATCCGCTAGGGTAGATTCCCCAGGTCCCCGTCAATCCTCCTTGACGTGGGCCTGTATTCTTTTCCCCTTTCTCTGCCTTTCTGGACACTCATTTTTTTAATGTCCCCTCTGCCTACAACACGCACATTGGTTTCTTTCCAAGGGCCTCTCAGGTCCTTCAATTCTGAATCTTTCACTGTCTTGTAACACCGCTACTAACATCCGCTTCTTTTACTTTCTTGTAACGCTGCTAGCAACATCTGCTTATCTTTCTTTCGATCCTCTTCCTCCCTGTTACTAAACACTCTCCACACTTCATCTAGTAAATTTTCCAAATTCCTGCTGTCTGCCGCTCTCAGTTTCTGCATCACTTGCGGACTGCCCAATGAATAATGTTCTGGCAGGTCAGAGACATGATCCCGCCAGGATCTTTCATTTTATCCAACTTAGTACATCTCTGCCCTATACTACACGCTGAGCAACATCCTTTCAACTTCCTTGTTCTTCTTTCTTATTTTATACAAAATACAGCCCAAAGGGCTTTTCTTCCGTATCTCTCTGCTCTGTGAAATCCACATTATTTGCCACGTCCACCTCTCTGTCCCTTAATCAACGTACGACAAACCAGCTTTGCACTTAAACAAATCCTTTTAACACCTACAGCTCCAACTCTTAACCAAACTTCTATACTTTAAGCACCGAGAAATAGTTACCGGCTGCATGCGAAACCTTATCCCACTTCTTTTTTCTTCTCAAAAATAACATCAATTGCAACAAAGTATTATAATTCAGGTTTCCATTAGAGGGCTATTTTCCTCATCATCTAATTTATACCAAAGCCATCACTGATTACAATACTTTATTAAGGTCCTTTTGTTCACACTCCTGCCTGGTGGTCCTCCTATATCCTTCCAGTGAGCCAAAATAAAGCCTAAAAGGCTCTTTTTCACTGTCTCTCCACTTTGTTTACCTCTCATTATTCATTTAATGTTTTGCTCTCCTAGTGTATCCTGCAGGAACTTTCCCTGTCCTCCTCCCTTGCTAGTTAAGGAATACAGTCTGATTAAACCGACAGCAGTAATACCTTATCCAAGGCAGAAGGTGCAGAGGTGTACTCACCCCACAGCAAATACACCTAAATTCAAGACAATTATTAAGATAAAACTCCTGTCTTCCATTTGACAAAATAATGTTCTTCTAACACTTTGAACACTGAGTGTGAACAAATAGGCAACAGCAGTGACAAAGTGGACAGGAGCTAGTACGAGCTCCACGTTGAGGGACCACAGTGCTACTCTGTCCTATGTCCCTTCCCATGTAATAGCAAGAATTCTGTAGCTACACTTTTATTGCCCGAATTTCACTGATTTTTAATATTTCCTAAATTTCCTCAAATCGCTTGCTGAAGTCCACCTGAGCGATCAATCCTGTCCCAGTCAGACTAACTTCCACATTATGTACACTGACAATCATCTCTAAATAGTACCCAAATGTTTTTCTCACAAACAAAACACTTAAAAATCGAGTTACAGGAAAAATCCCCATGTACAGAACACCAAGGGTTAATACTTGATTCAAGTAACACTGTTTCACAGTCTGCCACACACTTCCTTAGTCTCCGGCTTGCTCTCCTTGCAGAGAATATGAAACTGCGGATCAGAACTCTGCACTCACTTTGCAGCCAGGCTGCATCTCACTTGCCCAATCACTCACCCAGCACTTTTAACATACAATAACAGCACAATAATACACGTACATTGTGGGGCTAGCCCGGCACTTCATACAAACATCAAGGCCTTATTGTTAGGTGTTATAATAGTGTTAAATGGTATGATCCTTCACACAACACACGGTACCGAATTTTTACAGCATATAACAATAACCATGGCAATACCATGGCTACCGCAGTCAAGAGAACCTAAGTTACCATTAGTCGGGGTACAAGACTTACAAGTCTTACCCCACCACCTTACGGGGACCTCAAACCCCCACCACCACCTTATGGGGACCCTAAATCCCCAACCCAGGGGCAAGCACCAATGCTCTTTAACTCACGTGGGACGTCTCCTCACGACTTACAGGTATCCCCTTACAGTATAAACATACCTGGTCCGCTGGTGATGGTCCTTGTCTGTCCCCGCGGTGACCTGGGTGAGTAGGGGAGTCCTCCCGAGAAATCTCGGGGGCGCCCGGAGGAGTCCCGTCCTCAGCAGATCTCGCAGCCGGACGGAGAGGGTCCCATCTGGGTCGCCAAATTGACGTGTGGAATCAAACTTCACAACTCAGAGAGTTATAAAGCAGGTATGTTTATTGCGGCGCCGGGTGCAAGGGGGATCGCTCCTCCTAACTTGCACACGGAGTCACGAAGCATGCACCTAATCATTACAAAGCTTATCTAAGTAGGCTGGACTATTGTAATTATTTCTAGGAATTCATTATCATACTCCACCCCCCTTTAGCACTTGCGCAGTGTCGTCTGGTGGTCGTCTGTGGGGGTCTTCTGGATGAAGGCTCGTAGTCTTCCTCGCTGTGTGCTTTCACCTTTGGCTCAAAAATTCCTGAGTTGTCTGTGTTGGCTGAGTCCCAAACCATAGAAACAGTTTCAGCTAGACAGTTGCTTCTTACAGACAGCAAAGTTCTGGTTCTCAGTCCTTGTTTCTCTTCGTCTGTCTCGCAAGCAGTCCTTGTTAGATACATTTGAGCCACAACAGTCCTTGTTAGCAAGATTACAAAGAGTAGAACTAAATTAATTAACAGTGTTTAACTCTTACCTTAACATAGATGCAAAGTTATATAACGAAATTAAACTAAAGCTATAGCAAAATCGAACTAATTGTCAATTTCCCACATCACTTGGCTTCTGTCTTCCAAATCTTTTCTTTACATTATTTGGCTCAAGTGGTACTCAGTGAGGTGTTTCAGTCTACCCTTCCCTTTCCTAGACATCTTTTATCGCAGAAGGTAAAATGGTGACATCACATTTGACACTTAAACTTCAGTCCCAATTGCTTCCAGCCATCCACAGATTCAGGGTAATGCCATAGTCTGATTCAATTGCTTGCAACAAAAATATAGTTGATTGATTTAAGCCATAATTATTTGTGCGTATATGACATTTTCAGAAAATCCCAGTAGGTATGTCTCCACAGAGGGCAAATGTCCAAACATACTGTCATTATGTTGATTTTGATTAATGCCTCTTCAGTGCCAGGCTGGCCATGCGCTAATTCAGCTCATGGTCAGCATAGTACTATGTTTACAAGAGTGAAAAGCAGCATACTTCAGAAGTTATGTACTGTCCAGTCTGAGCAGAATTGAATGCTTTATTTAGTATATTTGTATTGTAATGAAATCTTGTTGAATGTTTTCACAAGGCAAGTTAGTGCCTTTAGAAATACATTATAAAATAATCAAAATATCTATGTACCTCTAGAAACCTAAATTAAAATTTCATTAAAACTAATAGGATTTAGGAATCTAACCTGTTTAGATGGTTCAAAAAATCCAGATGGGAAACTACCTAGCTGCAACATTAAGCATATAATTATTTTTTTTTAAATATCCAGTCTCAAATGATGTTCATCAAGAATAACATGCTATTAAGAAACAACATAAAATTGCAGCTTGTTATTACTTTCAAAACTATAAAATAATCTAATAGTGCAAATCCCTGCTGTAAACACAGTTACAACCCTAAATCTTATTACCCTACCAAAGAGTCTGACTCTTAACTCCACCTCAATTTCTCTTTATGATCTTGGATAATTTCTCTAAACAGTAGGCATTACTATTCCCCTGCTTTTTCCCCCATCCTTCTTTGTTTTCCTTATCAACTTGAGAAGCTTTTCATGGAAAGTTCTGTCTGTGTATTCACACAGGATTTCCCACACACATTTTTAGTGTCTCATCTACACACTGACCACTAATTTATTTTCACAGAATCATAGAATGGTTAAGTTTGGAAGGCATCTCTTGTCTAGTCCACCCACACTGCTCAGGGCAGGGTCACCTACAGCAGGTTGCCCAGGGCTAACCAGTCTCGTTTTGAGTATCTTCAGGAATGGAAACTCCACAACCCTCTCTGAGCAACCTGTTCCAGTGATGAATCATCATTACAGTAAAAAATATAAATAAATAAAATTACACTTAAGTGGAATTTCCTACATTTCAGTTTGTGGTCATTTCCTCTTGTCCTTTCACTTGATACCACTGAGACAAGTCTAGCTCAATCTTCTTCACTCTTTCCCATCAGGTATTTATACACATTGATAAGATGCCTCCTGAGCCTTCTCTTCTCCAGGCTAAACAATCCAAGAACCTGAGTATTAAATTCCAACTCCTGATCACCTTCAGTTACCTAGAGAAATGTGCTGGTGCAGAAATTGCTTTTAAAAACAAACAAAAAGCCTTTACAGGCTGAAGTTCGAGGTTGAAATTTGAGGTTGAAATTTAAATCTGCTCTGGGATATCTGACTGACAAAAGCATGCACATTTGCAGCACAGACACTCTTTCAAATTATGCAGAAACCAGTCACACACAAAAAAAGAGAGAATAGATTAAAAATTATTGCAGATAGTTACAAGTCAATACAGCTGAGCAGACACCATAAAGCTGCCTGTCCTGGCTGGAAGAATTATTTATCATTCCAATAGCATAAACTAGATAGCACTTAGTCCTGGAGAGACATATAAAAGCATGCTAAGTGTTCTTCTACATCTTTGCCTTCTTCAAGGATTTAAAAAAAAAGATTTTAAATAAACTCCTCATAGAGAATGTGTTACTGGTTGCAAGTGGTTCACCCAGATCATCTTCAAAAGCTGAGGAAGCAATTGTTAACCTCACAGAAACAGCAGTCATCTTCAAATTTCAGCTTCAACACCAATGGGTTAGATACCAGGCTGAATAGCAAGGCAGACTTTAGACTGCCTTCCTTCACTCTGAATTAGATACAAATAATCCCTTTCATTCTAAACTCCTGCTCCTGTAGGAGTATGTAGTGAGGTTCACAACTTCCTTCCTTTGCATCACAACATGCATTAATAAATGTATTAATAGTGTCCATATGCTAACTCCTTGCAGCTTGTAATTCTTCTTAGACTATTTCTAGATGTGTGACAACCAAGTTTTCCAAGAAAATCAGTTCTGAAAATTCCTTTTGCCATGTATTTACCAGATAAACTTTACATAATTTGTCAGTATACTAGAGAATGGCTGCAGCACAATCCCTGTAATCACTACTGGCCTCCATTTACTAACATCCTCCGACAGTTAATGGTCCAGGGTCTCCAGAATCAGAATAGGATGGGCTTTAATACTGCCTGAAACCTGTCCTGTGGCTAACCAGCTACAAGATGATCAGCCCTGCCAGGAATTCTCCCTGAGAATCCACCTGACAAATGTCTCAAACCAAATCTGCCTAGACCTGTCTGAGCTCCTTCTCATTTCTGTAATGTTCTTGATATAACCTCAGCCTGTATTAGATTCTCAAAGGCAGTGTTGCCTGCACTTGCCATCCTTTCACAATAGCAAAAGAGGGGGAGCAGTTACCCGTTTTCCCCTACCAGTCTCAGATCCACTGTGGGATTCAATGCTATCACTAGTCAGTATTATCCAGGAATACGTAAGTAAGTTTCAGTAATGGAATCACAGGAACACTCCTTCCTTAGCAATTACCTTCCCTTTCTTCATAAGGGATTTCTTATGTTTTGCTTTGTGGTGACTGTCTGTCTTGCTTTTGGTGAGAATGACGCTCTGTGGGAAGACAAAGGACATGAAAAAAAAACTTGTTTCAACTATGGGTCTCGCATCTGCTGTTCTCTGGTCTCATGCACTGAGGATGTCACATTAGTTGTTATGCGCATTTCTAATTCATGTTTTTTGGGATCCTCAGCTTGCATTTCTTGAAGGTCTCGTCTCAGTGGGGTTCTGGTGCACTACTAGAATATAAAGTATTCAGAGTCACATATTGCTTGCAACCAGTCTGGTTTTGAGGCTACCTCAAGTTTTGTCATTGCTGACTTACTTCACGTTGACACTTCTACCAATTTGATAAGTTTCTTCCTCCATGAAAAAGCATTTCTTGTGCAATCTGCAAGCTTTCTTGGGGCTGACTATGCTTATTACACCCAGTTTTATTCCACAGGACATTATTCCTTTTGTACCAGACCAGACTTTGTGTTAGCTTAGTACAAACGTCATAGGCCTCCTTTGGTGCACTTTGGTTATATTACTGGTTGAGGATGGCTCATTTTGAATGAGCTCTAGTGTAGGATGCACTGGAAAGCCACATTCATTGATTCCGTCAGAGATATACAGCCGGTATGTGTGGTCTCTACAGAGCCAGTAGGCCAAGTTGTCAATAAACTCTCTCGACAACAGCTGACTTCAAGAGTTGCTCTTGCCTGAGGAAAACCCCCTCAGTGGAGCTCCAGAATAAGGAAAGTTTCATCTGCTTCTGAGATAAAAGGAGCAGGTGTCTTCTCCAATGACAGAAAACCTGAGTACAGAAGAGATATTAGGAGAGACTTCTGCATGACCAAGCAGACGCTGTAAATATTGAAGCTATTTCTCCTGTCTGAAAAGAAACAGAACTATCTACATTCCAACAACTTGGTGCAACACAACCCTATATAGATATAAGAAAGTTTCAGTCTTCCTATCTCCTCCTTTCCATTTTAATTTTGGGAAAGGCTGTTTAGGCAGTGCCATTCCAAGTCACCACTTGCAGTCTCATAATTTGAAACAACAGTACAGACAGAATTTCATAGATCAGTCATCCACTTGAAGGTGATACAATTTCAAGCAAAATAGTTCAGTACTAGAAAAAATATTTGCCTCATTATACAAAACCATATCTTATTTTTAGATTCCACCTTATGTTCCCTTGTGATATGCTCTAATAGGCCTAAGCAGAAATTAATACAGGAAAAAGAATCCAAACTTGGAGGTTTCCACTCTGTGTTCTTTAAATTGCCTTTCTTTGTTTCTTTTAAACAGCAAACTCAACAAAACAGAATGCTAAAGAACGCTGTTCCCATGAGATTGAAAGGAGTAGAATCACGAGAATTTTCTGATGAGCAAAGTTCAAGAATATGAATGCTGCAGATTCTGTTTTCTACTTTTAAACTTTTAGTAGCTATACCATCTTTAAAGAAAAAAAAAAAGACCTTTCTTTTGGCTTTATCGTTGTACAGCAGCATTAAACACCCTGAACGGATGAGTGCAAGATGAAAGACTGCTGTAGAAAATTGCATACATTATGATGTCTCAACTTCACCAGTCAGTGACAAAAAAGCAGAATAAAGCCCGTTCCACTTTTTCTTCAGTAGAAGATAAAACAGTGCCACCCACTGGTTTTCCAGGGTATCCCCTTGCCTTTTGAGACAGCTGCAGGAAGCTGAACTTGGTACTTTGCAATTACAGAATAGCCAGCTCATGATAAGCCTTCCCTTCCTCCCTCACTCCAACACAGGGTTCTTCTACCAGGTTACACAACTACAGTGATATATCGGTCACTAGTAAAGCTGTATAAAGGAAAAAAGCCCTCCTTTGAACTTGCTCTACTACAGCTGAAACATCAGGATAGCAAAAGGCTGAACCAGAGAAAAATTAGGTTTTGTTTACCCGGGAGTAGGATTTTCTTTGACTTTGCAACATAATGTCAGATTTCCACAGCCACTTCTTGTACGCAGCTTATAAAATTTCAAGCTGAAGGTAATACCCATATCGCACCAACAGTAAAGATTACCTGCAGGGTCAGAATACCCAATTTCTTTTGAACTTTTTTTTTTTAATCTCTTCATTCATTTTACGTCATCCATTTATCACACCACTATCAAGCACTCACTTTTAAACTAGGTCACAGGTCATTCTCCATAATCAACATGCCCACCCAGCAGTTTATTTTCTGTTCCTACTCTGAACATGCAGGTTTTTAATCCAAGGATCAGCAGTGATCAGAACTAGCAATACTCAAGCTTGTTAAGACAAAAAGAGTACTTAAGGACTTCTTACTTCTGTTAAAGAGAAACCTGTATGCATGCACATCCTACTTATCTAGATTATCCTCTGCTGGTGGAAAAAAGTGGCAACTATAGTTCCTTCCAACATAGCAAAGTAACAATTAAATAAGTCTCTACAACTACCTCATCTTTCACTAGCAATATACTCTGTAAACCAGTTTACAACAGGAAGCAGGATCCCCAATTGCTCAGGCTGAAGAATGTGCAGGCATGTATTTCAAGAAGAGTCACATATGATTCAGTACTCTCTCTTCAAAAACAAACTGGACTTGACTCTTAACAAGAATACTGGAAAATTCCAAAAATGTCAGTTGCAGTATATGGAACTATGTAAAATTCCAGGCATGTTTAATTACCTCAAAACGAGATATAATTTGTTGATAAGTATTCCTAAATAGTCCTTACATCTTGTGTCTTATTAATCAGAGAGCCTAGTTGTGGTTGGGACTCAGCTGTGATATACTAAAAATAGCAATAAGACATCCAAATATCAGCAATGAAAACATCCTCAAGATGTCTACAGCTGAAAACAAGATCCCAAGCTAAAGGGAAAACATGTAGACTCCAAAAGCATTTGAGAGTTCTCTCTGTGGTTCCTGAGGTGAGAGCTTAAAAATGTATATGCATATTAATAATAGAATCTTTGTCTTGAAGCAAGTTTCGTTGTGTTTATACTAATGCTCAATAAATGTCTAAAAATTTCCCATGCTATGTAACTAAATTGCTAACCATCCACTTTTAAAAAACACTACTTATTCCGAGCTCACTTTCTCTTTAAAACAAGTAATGATTTAATACAACTAATTTATTTTCAGGCGTAAAATTAGAAAGTTTTCATTGGTCCTGAGTACCAAGGCAGCAGTTTCCTAGTGAAGTAATCAGATTGTCATAGGAATTCATACCTTGCTATGCTAACTCAATGTAGAGCTACGGCTCTGCTAAAAGAAGGTGTTCACATAGCTTTGAACTAGTACAATACACTTTTAACAGTAAATACACAAAAGACATTAAGGTATACTAGACATTTATTTATCAGTGTACAATATCATATGTTTAAAATTAAGAAATAAGGCCCAAAGATCAAGAAAGATGTATATAGTGCTTGTGTTGCGGGTTGGCCATGGTCGGCAACAAAAGACCACATGGTCACTCTATTGCCTCTCCCCCTTCTGGGTGGGGAGGAGAATGGCAAGAAAAAGGCAAAACTCGTGGGTCGGGATAAGGGCAGTTTAACAGAACAGCAAACGAAGCAAACAGTAACAACCATAATACTGATGAGAAGAATATACAAAACAAACAGCGAAATGCATCAGAGCAATTCTCACTGCCCGATGCCCAGCATGCTCCCAAGCCACAATTCATATCCCCCTGGCCAGGTCCCCGCCCCCCGGAACCCATCATGATGGCACATGGTATCGAATACCCCATTTTGTTTGGCCAGTTTGGGTCAGCCCGCCCAGCTGAGTATCCTCTTGGCTTCTGGTGAAAATTAACCCTGTCCTGGCCGAACCCAGGACATTATCCACCCCTTATTCTATAACATCTACGGCATGCCTAGGTCCCCCATTTTCCAGTTCATCACCACCACTTCTCCTGTCTTTAATACATACAAACAGATATCATTCCCTTAGTCTAAGGATCATCCCTCTAAAGTATCCATTGAGTTTATTTAGTCCACGACGTTGGGCTCCATCTGTTGTGATAGTCTTTCAGGATAGGAGAGATAATGTGTGGTGATGGGCGGTCACTTGCTGCATTCGGCATCTGGCACAGCCTGTGCCCATGGTCTGCAGGTTGAAAACGTCGATCTTGATGAAATTGATGGGTGCTTGTTATTGAAGTCAGGTCCAGTCCCATCACCGCTGTGCTCTGCTCAGTTTCATAAGAGTCCATTCTTCATTAGTTTGGGTGATTCTTACTGTAATACTATTGATATAACATATAACACCTACAGTAGAGATGGTAAACAGTGACAGGGTTATTTAGCAATTAACATTATGCAATTTATTTATTGACTATTCTCGCCCAAAAACAAATCCCCATGAGGTACACATCGGACTTCCCCGTCCATCCGCATCACCCACCAGGTACACCCAGGTCCTTGAGCAAAAGCAATCCCGTGGACGGGTTTACCTTTGCCCGAGGCAGGACTAACCCAGACTGTCTTCCCCAACATACTCCTCATGTGCACTATGGGGATTTTATCCCCTTCTACATGGCACTGATGATTTGATTAGGCAGGGGCAGCCTGGTTGGTGGATCCTCTGGTGTTAACGAACCAGGTGGCTTTTGCTAAATGAGTATCCCAGTTTTTGAAAGTCCCACCCCCCATTGCTCTCAGAGTGGTTTTTAGCAGCCCATTGTACCGCTCGTATTTCCTGGAGGCTGGTGCATGGTAGGGGATGTGATACACCCACTCGATACCGTGTTCTTTGGCCCAGGTGTCTATGAGGCTGTTATGAAAGTGAGTCCCGTTGTCCGACTCAGTCCTTTCAGGGGAGCCACGTCTCCATAGGACTTGCTTTTCAAGGCCCAGGATAGTATTCCATGTGGTGTCATGGGGCACAGGGTAGGTTTCCAGCCATCCGGTGGTGGCCTCCACCATTGTGAGCACACAGAGTTTGCCTTGGCGAGTTTGTTGCAGTGTGATGAAGTCAATGTGCCAAGCCTCCCCATATTTATATTTTAGCCATCGTCCTCCAGACCACTGAGGCTTTACCCGCTTGGCTTGCTTGATTGCAGCGCACGTTTCACATTCATGGATAACCTGTGCAATGGTGTCCATGGTCAAGTCCATCCCTCAGTCATGAGCCCATCTGTATGTCGCGTCTCTTCCTTGGTGGCCTGAGGTGACATGGACCCACCGAGCTATAAAGAGTTCACCCTTATGTTGCCAGTCCAGATCCACCTGAGCCACTTGAATCTTGGCAGCCTGATCCACCTGCTGATTGTTTTGATGTTCTTCAGTGGCCCATCTCTTAGGGACAGGGCTACAAGGATGATGAGGGGACTGGAACATCTCCCCTACGAGGAGAGGCTGAGGGAGCTGGGCATGTTCAGCCTGAAGAAGAGAAGGCTGCGAGGGGACCTAATATATACTTACAAATATCTCAAGGGTGGGTGTCAGGAGGATGGGGCCAAGCTCTTTTCAGTGGTGCCCAGTGACAGGACAAGGGGCAATGGGCACAAACTGAGGCACAGGAAGTTCCGTCTGAACATGAGGAAGAACTTCTTCACTCCGAGGGTGATGGAGCCCTGGAACAGGCTGCCCAGGGAGCTTGTGGAGTCTCCTTCTCTGGAGATATTCAAGACCCGCCTGGACGCGGTCCTGTGCAGCCTGCTGTAGGTGACCCTGCTTTGGCAGGAGGGTTGGACTAGATGACCCACAGAGGTCCCTTCCAACCCCTACTATTCTGTGATTCTGTGATTCTATGGGCGTCCACGTGACGCACTTTTACAACCAACTACTCCAGACGGGTAGCAATATCTTGCCACAATGGGGCAGCCCAGATAGGTTTGCCTCTACTCTGCCACTTGTTCTTCTTCCACTGCTGCAGTCACCCTCACAACGCACTGGCCACCACCACCCATGAGTCATTTTAAAGACAGAGCACTGGCCACTTCTCTCGACTGGCAATGACTAATGCCAGCTGGATGGCTTTCACCTCTGCAAACTGGCTCGACTCCACTTCTCCCTCGGCAGTTTCCCCGACTTGTCGTGTAGGGCTCCATACAGCAGCCTTTCACCTCCGCTGCTTCCCCACAATGCAACAGGACCCATCCGTGAACAGGGCATACTGTTTCTTATCTTCTGGCAGCTTGTTATACAGTGGGGGCTCTTCAGCACGTGTCACCTCCTCCTCTGGCGATGCTCCAAAATCTTTGCCTTCTGGCCAGTCCATGATTACCTCCAGAATGCCTGGGCGACTGGGGTTCCCCATTCGGGCACGCTGGGTGATCAGGGCGACCCACTTACTCCACGTAGCATCAGTGGCATGATGAGTAGAGGGGACCCTCTCTTTGAACATCCAGCCCAGCACCAGCAATCGTGGTGCTAGGAGGAGCTGTGCTTCAGTGCCGACCACTTCTGAAGCAGCTCCAACGCCTTCATATGCTGCCAGAATCTCTTTTTCAGTGGGAGTATAGTGGGCCTCGGATCCTTTGTATGCCCGGCTCCAAAACCCCAGATGCCGACCTCGAGTCTCCCCTGGTGCTTTCTGCCAGAGACTCCAGGTTGGGCCATTCTCCCCGGCTGTGGTGTAGAGCACGTTTTTAACATCTTGCCCTGACCAGACTGGACCAAGGGCTACTGCATGAACTATCTCCCGTTTCATTTGTTCAAATGCCTGTCGTTGCTCAGGGCCCCATTCAAAATCTTTCTTCTTCCGGGTCACGTGGCGCAGAGGACTTACAATCTGGCTGTAATTTGGGATGTGCATCCTCCAAAAACCCACAACACCCAGGAAGGCCTGTGCTTCCTTTTTGCTGGTTGGTGGAGACATAGCTACTATTTTGTTGATGACATCCATTGGGATTTGACGGCGCCTATCCTGCCATTTTATTCCCAAAAGCTGGATCTCTTGCACAGGTCCCTTGACTTTACTTCGCTTAATGGTGAAACTGGCTTTCAGAAGGATCTGAAATCCCCTTTCTCAAAAACTTCCTCCTCTGTGTCACCCCATACAATGATGTCATCGATGTACTGCAGATGTTCTGGAGCTTCACCCTTTTCCAGGGCAGTCTGGATTAGTCCATGGCAAATGGTGGGACTGTGTTTCCACCCCTGGGGCAGTCGATTCCAGGTGTACTGGACGCCCCTCCAGGTGAAAGCAAACTGTGGCCTGCACTCTGCTGCCAAAGGCATGGAGAAGGATGCATTAGCGATGTCAGTTGTAGCATACCACTTGGCTGCCTTTGAATCCAGCTGATATTGAAGTTCTAGCATGTCTGGCACAGCAGCACTCAGCGGTGGTGTGACTTCATTCAGGCCACGGTAGTCTACTGTTAGTCTCCACTCTCCAGTAGATTTCCTCACTGGCCATATGGGACTATTAAAGGGTGAGCAAGTTTTGCTGATCACTCCTTGACCCTTCAGCTGGCGGATCAGCTGATGAATGGGGATAAGGGAGTCTCGGTTAGTACAATATAGTCGCCAGTGCACCGTTGTGGTCGTGATTGGCACCTGTTGTTCTTTCACCCTCAGCAACCCCACAACGGAAGAATCCTCCAAGAAACCAGGCAAAATAGACAGCTGTTTAATTTCTTCTGTCTCCAAAGCAGCTATGCCAAAAGCCCACCGATACCCCTTTGGGTCCTTGAAATACCCTCTCCTGAGACACAGTCTATACCAAGGATGCACGGAGCCTCGGGGCCAGTTACAATGGGGTGCTTCTGCCACTCCTGCCCAGTGAGGCTCACTTCAGCCTCCAGTACACTCAGCTCTTGGGACCCCCCTGTCACTCCCGAAATGCAAATGGAGTCTGACCCTTTTTGTAGTTTGATGGCATTAAAGTACACTGTGCACCAGTGTCCACTAGAGCTTTATACTCTTGTGGATCTGACGTGCCAGGCCACCGAATCCACACCGTCCAATAAACACGGTTGTCCCTTTCCTCCACCTGGCTGGACGCAGGGCCCCTCTAATCCTCGTCAGAGAATTTGCTGCTCACCTGCTCTAAAAATGACTTGGAGGTCCCTTCCAGAGGATCGGAATCAAGATCAAACTGTCTACCTGGTCTGGAGAGCTGGCTGCTGGAAACTGGAGTGGAATTTTTCCTAACAGAATCCTCTTTTGTAATTGTTTTACCTCGCAACTCATGCACTCGTGCCTCTAGGACTGAGGTAGGTTTTCCATCCCACTTCCTCATGTCCTCTCCATGGTCACGCAAATAGAACCACAGGGTGCCCTGTGGTGTGTACCCTTTATATCCTCTCTCCTGAGCAGAGAAGCGCTTGCCCCTAATGGCTGAGATGCTGGCCTGTGCAGGTGTGGATTAGGACATATTCTCTCTCATTTGCTCGACCTCCTGCGACAGTTTCTCCACAGCTGAGACAAAGGAGGAAGAGAGACTTTCCTCATATTGCCGGAGTGTGACAGCCACCTCATCCGCTGTTGGTGCCTCTTTAACTTCCAGTCTACTACTGCCAGTGATTTGGCATATGAGGATGATGCGCTCCGCGCAAACTTCACAGAATCACAGAATCACAGAATGGTAGGGGTTGGAAGGGACCTCTGTGGGTCATCTAGTCCAACCCCCCGCCAAAGCAGGGTCACCTACAGCAGGCTGCACAGGACCGCGTCCAGGCGGGTCTTGAATATCTCCAGAGAAGGAGACTCCACAACCTCCCTGGGCAGCCTGTTCCAGGGCTCCATCACGCTCGGAGTGAAGAAATTCTTCCTCATGTTCAGACGGAACTTCCTGTGCCTCAGTTTGTGCCCGTTGCCCCTTGTCCTGTCACTGGGCACCACTGAAAAGAGCTTGGCCCCATCCTCCTGACACCCACCCTTCAGATATTTGTAAGCATTTATAAGGTCGCCTCGCAGCCTTCTCTTCTTCAGGCTGAACAAGCCAAACTCCCTCAGCCTTTCATCATAGGAGAGATGTTCCAGTCCCCTCACCATCCTTGCAGCCCTCCACTGGACACTCTCCAGTAGCTCTTCATCTTTCTTGAAGTGGGGAGCCCAGAACTGGACACAGTACTCCAGATGGGGCCTCACTAGAGCAGTGTAGAGGGGAAGGAGAACCTCCCTCGACCTGCTGGCCACACTCCTCTTGATGCACCCCAGGATCCCATTGGCCTTCTTGGCAGCCAGGGCACACTGCTGGCTCATGGTTAACCTGTCGTCCACTAGGACACCCAGGTCCCTCTCCACAGAGCTGCTCTCCAGCAGGTCCGCCCCAAGCCTGTACTGATGCATGGGGTTGTTCCTCCCCATGTGCAGGACCCTGCATTTGCCTTGGTTGAACCTCATCAGGTTCCTCTGTGCCCAACTTTCCAGCCTGTCCAGATCTTGCTGAATGGCAGCACAGCCTGCTGGTGTATCTACCACTCCTCCCAGTTTTGTGTCGTCAGCAAACTTGCTGAGGGTACATTCTAACTCTTCATCCAGGTCATTGATGAAGAAGTTCAACAAGACTGGGCCCAGTACTGACCCCTGAGGGACACCACTAGTTACCGGCCTCCAACTAGACTCAGCGCCGCTGATGACAACCCTCTGAGTTCTGCCATTCAGCCAGTTCTCAATCCACTTCACCGACCACTCATACAGCCCACACTTCCTGAGCTTCCCTACGAGGATATTATGGGAGACTGTGTCGAAAGACTTGCTGAAGTCGAGGTAGACAACATCTACGGCTCTCCCTTCATCTACCCAGCCAGTCATGTCATCGTAGAAAGCTATTAGATTGGTCAGGCATGATTTCCCCTTGGTGAATCCATGCTGACTACTCCTGATAACCTTCTTTTCCTCCACTTCCTTGATGATGGCCTCCAGGATAAGCTGCTCCATCACCTTTCCTGGGATGGAGGTGAGGCTGACCGGCCTGTAGTTCCCTGGGTCCTCCTTCTTGCCCTTTTGGAAGATTGGAGTGACATTGGCCTTTCTCCAGTCCTCGGGCACCTCTCCTGTCCTCCAGGACCTCTCAAAGATGATGGAGAGTGGCTCAGCAATGACATCCGCCAGCTCCCTCAGCACTCGTGGATGCATTCCATCGGGGCCCATGGATTTGTGGACGTCCAGATCGCTTAAGCAATCCCTCACACAGTCCTCCTCGACCAAGGGAAAGTCGTCCTCTTTGTAGGCTTCTTCTCTTACCTCCGGGGCCTGGGATTCCTTAGGGCCAGTCTTAGCACTGAAGACTGAAGCAAAGAAGGCATTCAGTAGCTCTGCCTTCTCTGCATCCTCCATCACCAGGACACCCGCCTCATTCAGCAGCGGCCCCACATTGTCCCTAGCCTTCCTTTTGCTGCTGATGTAGTTGAAGAAGCCCTTCTTGTTGTCTTTGACATCCCTTGCCAGCTTCAATTCCAGGTGGGCCTTGGCCTTCCTCGTCGCATCCCCGCATGCTCTGACCACATTCCTGTACTCTTCCCAAGTGGCCTGTCCCTCCTTCCACATTCCATGGACCTTTCTCTTCCACCTGATCTCCACTAGAAGCTCCTTGTTCAACCATGCAGGTCTCCTGCCTCCTTTGCTCGATTTCTTTCTCATGGGGATGCACCACTCCTGAGCATGGAGGAAGTGTTGTTTAAAGAGCGACCAGCACTCATGGACCCCCCTGCCTTCGAGAGCCCTGGCCCACGGGATTCCTCCCAGTAGCTCCTTGAAGAGGCCAAAGTTAGCCCTCCTGAGGTCCAGGGTTTTGATCCTGCTTATCGCCCTGCTTCCTCCACGCAGGATCCTGAACTCCACCATTTCATGGTCACTGCAGCCGAGTCTACCTCCAGCCTTCACATCCTCCACCAGTCCCTCCTTGTTTGTTAATACAAGGTCCAGCAGCGCGCCTTTCCTTGTTGGTTCCTCCACCACTTGCATCAGAAAGTTATCATCGATGCTCTGTAGGAACCTCCTGGATTGCGCCTGCCTAGCTGTATGGTCTTCCCAGCTGATGTCAGGGTGGTTGAAGTCCCCCATGAGAACCAGGGCCTGTGACTGTGAGGCTGCTTGCAGCTGCCTGTAGAAGGCCTCATCAACCTCCTCCTGCTGGTCAGGTGGCCTGTAGTACACACCCACCGTAATGTCACCCTTGTGAGCCTGTCCCTTAATTCTAACCCACAAGCTCTCAACTCATTCCTCATCTGCCCCCAGGCAAAGCTCAATGCATTCCAGTTGCTCCTTCACATAAAGAGCAACTCCACCACCTCTCCTTGTTGGTCTGTCTTTCCTAAAGAGTCTGTAGCCATCCATGACAGCATGCCAGTCATGCGAGTTGTCCCACCACGTTTCTGTGATGGCGACCAAGTCATAGCCGTCCTGCTGTATAATGGCTTCCAGCTCCTCCTGTTTATTGCCCATGCTACGTGCATTGGTATAGACACACTTGAGCTGGGCTGTCAGTCTCAACCCCTGACCCTGGCACGCCAAGCTTGGGCTCAACCCTAGTGAGCAGAGTGATGTCCCCTTCCCCCTTCAAACCTAGTTTAAAGCCCTCTCAATGAGCCCTGCCAGCTCGTGGGCAAGAATCCTTTTTCCCCTTTGAGATAGCTGCGATGCACCTGTTGCCAGCAGGCCCCGTGCTGTGTACACCTCCCCGTGATCAAAGAAGCCAAAATTCCACTGATGGCACCAGTCCCTGAGCCACCTGTTAACCAGGTGAGTTTTCCTGCCCCTTTCAGTGCTGTTCCCTGCCACTGATGGGATGGAGGAAAACACCACCTGTGCCCCTGATCCCTCAACCAGTCGCCCCAGTACCCTGAAGTCCCTTTTGATGGCCTTGGGACTTCTCTCCGCTATCTCATCCCCGCCAACCTGCATTACCAAGAGGGGGTAATAATCAGAAGGCCGCACCAGACCAGGGAGTTTCTTCGCAACATCCCTAACCCGGGCCCCAGGGAGGCAGCAGACTTCCCTGTGGGATGGGTCCGGTCGGCAGATCGGGCCCTCTGTTCCCCTCAGAAGGGAATCACCTATGACAATTATCCTTCTTTTTTTCTTAGTTGAGGCAGTTGTAATACGTGGGGCTGTCTGACTCGTTCTAGGCAACCCCCCGGATGGAGCTTCACCTACACCCGCTTCCTCTGTGGCCGGTCCCTCACATTGCAGAGCCCCATACCTGTTGCTTAAGGGCAACTGGGCAGGTGAGGGAGGCTGGGAGGGGATTCGCTTGCCACCCCGAGCAGGGACCCCTTTCCATTTCCCCCCATCTCTTAGGGCCCCTCTTTCTGCTCGGTGTCAAGAGGGTAGGAGGTTCTCTGCTTCTCGTGGAGCCACCTCCTGCTGTCTCTGCCTCAGGGAGGGCAGGGAGTGGCTCCACCAGTCGATCTCCCTCTCACACTCCCGGATGCTCCTCAACCTCTCCACTTCCTCTTTCAGCTCTGCCACCAGGCTGAGCAGGTCAATCACCTGCTCGCATCGAACACAGCCATTGTCTCTGCTGTCCTCCAGTACGAGTGCCAGGCTCAGGCACTCCCTGCAGCCAGAGACCTGGACACCTGCTTTCTTTCGTGGGGGCTCTGTCTGGGTCCCCACACTCCTTCGAGCAACAGCTTTACCACGGGTGGCAACCATGGCTAGAATGTCTCCTGGACAGGCAATGCCCACTACTTGAGTTGCCAGGAGGGGCGGCTGCACTCTGCCTGTCGTCTTCCCTGCTCGCCCTGCCGCACGAACTGCCGCGCCGCTCCCCGGCTGCTGCGCCGCCTCTGTTTGCCGGCTCTGGCCGCCCGCGCTCCCTGGGGGCTGCTCTTATCCGTGAGGGTGTTTGGCCGCTGTCACACTCGACTCCGCCCTGGAGAAAGGGTCCCTCAGCGCGAGCCTCTGCTCCAGAGCCCTTCATCTTCAGTAGCTTCCTCCACATAGATGCTGTGCACTGGACTTCATCTGGGTCTGTGGGTAACTGTGCATTGTCCAGGTCATAGTGAACCAGTTCCCACATGGCTCATTCCCTCAGGTAATGAATATCTCTCTCCATGGTCATCCACTTGCCAGGACAGCATACAAAATCCTCACTGAAGGGGTACCTCTCCCTCACGCCTGACAGAAGTCTCCTCCACAGGCTGAGGACTTGTGCCTTTTTCCCAATGGCCTGTTCAATGTCCCCTTCCTTGGCCAGGGATCCCAGCTGCTTGGCTTCCTTGCCCTCTAATTCCAATCTGCTGGCCCCGTTATCCCAACACCGCAGCAGCCAGGTGACAATGTGTTCGCCAGGGTGGCAGCTGAAATCTTTACACGTCTCGCAGCTCGCTCAGGGACAGGGACCGGGTGATGATCTCTGTCTCTATCTCCCGCAATGACCCTGGCTCATTGTCATCCCTCCCGGAGCGATCTGCTCTCTTTGCGTCTTTCTTTAGTTTTACAGGGGCAACTGCTACCGGCACAGGTTGGTTTTAGGGGTCAGCCACAGTGCCTGCTGCCGGAGCTGGAGTTGGAGCAGCCACTGTGCCTTCCAGGGAAGCCAGGGCAGAGCCAGTGTTTGCAGCAGCAGCAGCAGCAGTGGTGCCGGTCGAGGGGACTGTGACTGCCTGCTGGGCTGGAGGGGCTGCAGGGCCGGCTGGGGGGGCAGCGCCAGTCGCAGTGCCTGCCGCTTTGTTTCCCCCCCTTCCCCTTTAGAGCACTGAACAGTGTTGAACAGGGCTCGGTAGGCCTGGCCCAGACCCTAGTACATTGCAGTGATTTGTGTCTCTCTGGAGTTCCCAGGGTGGCAGAACAGTTTTTGCAGATATTTTACTAGTTTGTCTGGATCCTGCACAGGGGTGAGTTTCAAAAACACTGGGGGTGCCCACTGTCCTCCATACTTCCCCATGCTATTCCACACACCCAGCCATTCACAGCTATCCAGCCCCAGGGCAGGTCTCTGCACGATGTTGTTAACCACTTGTTTAACCCTAAACAAGACCTGAAACCCATTCAGGAGTCAGAACAAAAGGAGAGTGCTGGCCTGAGCATCCCATGGGTACTCGAAATTCTCAAAAGCTGTTAGGACCAGCCTGAAGGAGAGAGGAGGGGTGAAAGAGTGGGGGAAAGCATCCCCTCTGGTTTTCCCCACAGGCTGGGTTCGATTATTAATAAATTCTGAGAGATAGCATCCAAGTATGGAAATGACCGCAGTGCTGCATGCAAATACAAGCCTAATTTCATGCACAGTGAGGTTATCATGTCATAAGTCAATATCATACAGTACAGCAAAATCATAATCCTGATCCTTTTCCCAGCGATGATGAACAGCACCACAGGGAACACATACAACAGGTACGGGTTTACATGCCACAGCCATTTGATCAAAGACAGAAACATTTTTACCGGTGACTGTTTAACTGACACAGTAAATGCATATAACAAAATCTAAGAAAATAGTTTTAACACATTCTGCTCAGCCCTGCCGTTATCCCCGCCCCACGTTGGGTGCCAAATTAAATGTTATAGTTTGGCTTTGGCCGACAACAAAAGCGCCACATGGCCGCTCTGCCACCCCTCCCCCTGCTGTGGTGGGGAAGAGAATGGAAAGAAAACAGGCAAAATCTCGTGGGTCGGGATAAGGGCAGTTTAACAGAACAGCAAACAAAGGGAACAGGAACAACAATGATACAAATAAGGAGAATACACAAAACAAAACCGCAGAACGCAGAGAGCAACTCTCACTGCCCACTGCCGCGCGCACTCCCCAGCCACGAATGCCTTCCCGCCGCCCAGCGCCCTCCAACCAGAATCCAGCATGACAGCACATGGTATGGAATACCCTGTTCTGTTTGGCCATGTTGAGTCAGCCCGCCCAGCTGTGTCCCCTCCTGGCTTCTGGTGAAAATGAACCCTGTCCTGGCCGAACCCAGGACACTGATCCTTGCCTTCTGAAAAAGTACTGGTCCCTCAGCCTCTCCTCACAGGGCAAGTGCTCCAATCACTGAACAACTTGGTGGCCCTCCACTAAACTCACTTTATTTTTCAGATGTCCTTCTTTTACCGGGGAGTCCAAAACTGGACACATTACTCCAGATTCAGTCTCACAAGTGCCGAACAAAGGGTAAAGATTCACTTCTTTCAGCCTGGTGGCTTCCCTCCTGTTTGTATAGCCTAGGATGCTGGAGGCCTTTTGATGATGGCTAGGGCACACTGCTGGCTCACGCTGAATTTATTGTCAACCAAGACCCTTGGGTAATTTTCAGAGAATGGTCAGGTCGGGGTTGGAAGGGACCTCTGTGGGTCATCTAGTCCAACCCTCCTGCCGAAGCAGGGTCACCTACAGCAGGCTGCACAGGACCTTGTCCAGGCGGGTCTTGAATATCTCCAGAGAAGGAGACTCCACAACCTCCCTGGGCAGCCTGTTCCAGGGCTCCATCACCCTCGGAGTGAAGAAGTTCTTCCTCATGTTCAGACAGAACTTCCTGTGCTTCAGTTTGTGCCCATTGCCCCTTGTCCTGTCACTGGGCACCACTGAAAAGTGCTCCCTCAGCCTCTCCTCGTAGGAGAGATGCTCCAGTCCCCTCATCATCCTCATAGCCCTCCGCTGGACTCTCTCCAGTAGCTCCTCATCTTTCTTGAATTGGGGAGCCCAGACCTGGACAGAGTACTCCAGATGGGGCCTCACTAAGGCAGTGTAGAGGGGAAGGAGAACCTCCCTCGACCTACTGGCCACACTCCTCCTAATGCACCCCAGGATGCCATTGGCCGCCTTCTATTTCACTGATACATCTCACATTAGCAGACTAACACTTAGACTACAGCTGTACTAGTAAAGCAAATGGCACAGAACAGCATACATCCATACTATGAACCTATCTTTGCTCCCAAACCAGGGGGGCCTGTACACACAGCTCTTTGGGAATGTCCCCTGCCCATGCCCAACAACCATCTGGGAGGGTCCAGCTGGCCCAAATCATGGGTTGGTCCAGCAGGTTAGTAATTCACATATTTGAGCTCCAGCAATAAAAAGAAGCCCTGTCACTGGTTAATTTTCTGTTATATATATTACTTTGGTTTCTCTTCACACCCCCTAATTTTTATCTTTCATTGTCCGAACTTCTCTTTAAGCTACATTTCTAACAGTTCTTTCAAAGACTTAACAGACTGGACTTTAGTGTCTTTGAATGAGAGATAAGCACCAAAGTCACTTCAGGTATGACTCATCTTACCTAAGTTCAACTGTTTCAAAGTTAGGCATCTAGCCTATACTAAGGGTGATTTGTTCCATTCTTTCTAACACTTTATGAGGGATGAATCACTCCCTGGAGCTACATCCCTGCTGAAACAGAACCCATCATGTCATTCTGATGCAAGTAACTCATAGACTTAAGCCATGAATTTAGAGAGAAAAGTCTAAGCTGTTATAACAATATTTACAAAGCGTTTTATGATACAGCATTATTTGCAGACTACTGAATCACTCCTTTATGACAACTTATGTTTTTCAGTATAGTGACAAATGTAGCAATTATTACATTTTAAAAATTCAGAAGGCAGTGTGTTTGGTGAAAAGCTGATACTGCATAAAGTATTAAAGCTTTCAAAAAGAGAATTAATTAAGTATATAAAATAAAATGTCGCAGAACTATTGCCAGTATGCTTTGAGATATAATGTGAAGGACTGCGTGAAGAGCAATACCACTAGATGTCACCATCCTTCCACCGAAAATTAATCAGCAACCAGCTACCTTTTCCTGAGTATGATTTACCTGTACCAATGGTTCTACCAACACCATACCTAGATGAAGCCTTAGGTCATGGTTTGTCAGTTCTGTTAGTTTGTAATCAAAGCGAAGGCTATGTGGTATCATTTCTTTCTGGTGGCATTGTGTTTAGATAGTTTTAAAAGGCTAATTATCAGGTGAGAACCGAATTTGGGATTCACGAATCTAACAGGAAACATTGTCAGTTAAGTTCATCTGATGCTGCTGCTGTAGCACAGTCCAGACGACAGTGGATTGGTGGAGAGTATGAAGTCAAGATCCTATTCCCATCTCTGTTACTGATCTACTATATGACTTTGGCAAGCAATTTCAACTTAGCTTTTCTCTTTTCCACTTACTATGCACAGTTACGTGTTTGTTGAATTATCTTTATCTGACTTCAGTGACAAGTATTGCACAAAGGGTCTGAAAAAAATAGCTATATAGGTCCAGATGAGAAAAATGCTGAAGGGAGATATCCACCCCCTATTCTAGCCTTACTCATTACCCCCTTACTCATTACTCACTGAAACTTCCTTAGAGCCAGGGCTGGGGTTGGAGGACTTAGTGGAACCACTTACTACTGAATATCTGGAGTCATCAGTTCCTGCTCCCTCTCATTTTATTCCACTGAGTGGCCTCACCTTGCATTCAAGTTTAAGTTTTTAATATCCTATCTGATACAAATAGGAGCTGAATTCAATTCATGTTTCTTATGATCCCTTCTATCAGAACTTAAGGGGAAATATTTGTTACCATGATTAATAAGACAACGGTTAAAAAATGCGGCCTTCCCTGCATTTGAACTTTCTCCCATCATATTCTATCAGGTGTTTTTGTTCACACAAAAATAACTGCACAAAACTCACAACAGAAAAGACCATAGCTAAAGGTCAAATGAAGTATGCATACTCCAAACACAGACCAATCAAATATGATCAATATGGAGAACTCATTTTCCCACTGACAGTCCCCCCCTCACTCCTGCAGTGTACCATGTCCTTCCAAGTTGTTTTGTTTCGGTCTTGTCATCTTGGTGCTTCTTTATGTCTGTAGCTTCGCGCATCTGCCCTCCCAAGGCCGAGCTGTTTGGAGTGAAATTATTTGGTAATCTCTTATCCTGCAGCTATCCCAATTATTCACTGAGAACCAAGACTTGCTTTGGTTTTAATTAATCTTTTGTGCAATGGTTCTAATGACTTAAAGTGATAACTTATATCTACATTCGCTACATCTACTACATTCGCTACGTTCACGGGTATCACTACTTATTCATTGAATGAGACAATGGAAAACTGCAATTGCACTTCCACCAAAAGCTCTGTAGATACATCAGCTCTTCCACTCAGCATTATTTTACCATGACAGCCATGAAGGGAATATGTTATAGCATGGATAGAAAAATTAACTGCTAAAGAAGCAAAAGTAAGTAATCTTGTTTCTCCAAAATACATTTAATTGTATAAAAAAAGGAATCATAATGTATTTATATCTGTTGTAGATTAGAACATAGAGGAATATCCTTTCTTAAGCAAGTCTTTTTGCACATATCAAGACATATCGTGAACAGGTAACTGTATATTCAGAATGTTGTAACAAAAAACAAAAAGATGGTGAGTAGGGCAAGGTTCAAGTATAAATACAATATTGACAAACTGTCATTATGCTCTGCTCAGATTCAGAAGTCCACTCTTAAGTTCCTTCTTACTGTCTCCAAATGAGATCAGTTCATGAACACACATGTGATGTTTTAGATGAGGATGAAGTACTGTAATCAATGGCCTTGCTGGATTTGTCAATGCAAGATAAAAGACATGCTCGGACTCGGACATCAAGAGCCGAAGAGTTAACAAAAGGGAGCAACTGACTTGCGCTTATCTTATCAGACAGAAGTAAGGGGGGATAGCCCATCACTGTAAACCAAGTGATCTGTGGGGCGCAGAGGAGGCCACGCAGCCAGAGATTGCTTCGGATAAAGAACAGATGAACCCCGGAAGCGCATACCAAGATGCCCGCTCCATAGGCGTGTCAAACTGCCGAGTCCCGCTTGCGATGACATGACATTCCATTCCAAGAGCCAATCGACACATAATAATTGACTTAGTCCCACCTCACAAAAAGATTTTCAAACATATAGAAATTGTCACTTGAAAAACTCTCTTTGGGAGGAGCCAAGTGAGAACCTTATCTGACAGACGGGTCGATGGGCCTGAACCTCTCTTCTTCCCCCCCCCCCAAGAAAGGATGCCTTTTTGGTAAGAGTTGCACCTCTGACTTTGTCAGACGTATCCCCAGGAACACATTGTTAACTAAAGCGCTAAACCATTACTTTGAGCTCGGCAATCCTGAATCTGTGATACCTGTCACTTGAATAAATTACCTATTGTTTCAACTTTGCAAAACCGTTTCAGTGAAAGTCCTTGGAGGGGCTCTGATAGGCAAGTTGAATCTGATAAGTGGCTACACACTTTAGACATAAAATGAGGACCAGACATAGGCAGACTCAGTCTATTAACACATGGCTCCGTGACTGGTGTCACCGCCACAACTTTGGGTTCTTTGACCATGGGATGGCATATACAGCACCAAGCCTGCTGGCATCAAATGGGAGCCAGCTTTCTCAAAGGGGGAAGAGGATCTTTGCCCAGGAGCTCGCGGGGCTCATTGACAGGGCTTTAAACTAGAGGTGAAGGGGGAAGGGGAACCTATCAGGCTTGCCAGCGACAGGCTAGGGGAGGATACACAATGGTTAGAGGGATGGGGGGCTAGTAGGAGCCCTCAACCCCTTGCCCAGCAGCATGCGAGGGACACTGCAGCAATGTGGAAGTCTTGCGGAAGGGAGCTGGAGGAGCCTGAGGTATCAGGTGCCAAAAAGAAAATACCCATGAAACACCTCAAGGGAAAAAAGGGGTGCTCTGCTATGAAGGTAATGAGGCCGACAGCTCAGATGAAATGCCTCTATACAGACGCAGCATGGGAAACAAACAGGAGGAGTTGGAAGCAATTGTGCTGCTGGAAAGCTACGACCTGATTGCCATCACGGAAACTTGGTGGGATGAATCCCACGACTGGAATGTAGCTCTTGATGGCTACAGGCTGTTCAGAAGGGACAGGCGAGGAAGGAGGGGCAGGGGCAGTTGCCCTTTACATCAAGAAAACACTACAGAGTGAAGAGCTGTCCCTGAAGAATAACCACGAGTAGGTCGACAACTTATGGGTAAGAATCGGAGAGAGAGGCAACAAAGGGAACCTAGTGGTTGGTGTCTACTACAGGCCGCCAGATCAAGAGGAGCTGACAGGCGAAGCGTTCTTCCTCCAACTCCAGGAGGCTTTGCGCTCGCAGGCTCTCATCCTACTGGGGGACTTCAACCACCCCGACATCTGCTGGAAAAGCAACACGGCAAGCTGTAGGCAATCCAGCAGGTTCCTAGAATGCATTGAGGACAACTTCTTAAGCCAGGTAATAAGCACCCCTACCCGAGGGGATGCGATACTAGACCTGGTGGTCACCAGTGCGAGTGAGCTCGTTGGGGATGTCAAGATCGGAGGTAGCCTGGGCTGCAGTGACCACGCGCTGGTGGAACTAATGCTACTGAGGGAAATGGGAATAACGAAGAGCATAGTCAGGACCCTAAATTTTAGGAGGGCAAATTTCCAGCTCTTCAAGGAGATAGTCAGAAGGACTCCCTGGGAAATGGTCCTCAGGGACAGGGGAACAGAACAGAGCTGGCAGGTCTTTAAGGATGTATTCCGCGGAGCGCAAGAGCTCTCGATCCCCAAGTGTGAGAAGTCGGGCAGAGAAGGGAAGAGACCTGCATGGCTGAGGCAAGAGATGCTGGTCAAACTAAGGAAGAAGAGGGAACTGCACAGGCAGTGGAAGCAGGGACTGGCTTCCTGGGAAGAGTATAGGGAAGCTGCATGGTTGTGTAGGGATGGGGTCAGGAAGGCCAAGGCACAGCTGGAGCTGAACTTGGCAAGGGATGCGAAAAATAACAAGAAGGGCTTCTACAGGTATGTCAGCTGGAAAAAGATGGTCAAAGAAAGCGTACCCCCGCTCATGAGCGAGACCGGCAAACTGGTAACAGCAGATGAGGAGAAAGCTGAGGTACTCAACAACTTTTTTGCCTCAGTCTTCACTGGCAACCTCTCTCCTCACCCCTCCCGAGTCGATGGATGGCATGAAGGAGACCAGGAGGGTAAAATCCCTCCAGCTGTAAGTGAAGACCAGGTTCGGGACCTCCTGAGGAACCTAAACGTACAGAAGTCCATGGGACCTGATGAGATGCATCCCAGAGTCCTGAGGGAACTGGCTGATGTAGTTGCCAAGCCACTCTCCATCATATCTGAAAAGTCATGGCAGTCAGGGGAAGTCCCCAGTGACTGGAAAAAGGGAAACATTGTGCCCCTTTTCAAAAAGGGTAGAAAGGAAGACCCTGGGAACTACCGACCTGTCAGCCTCACCTCTGTGCCTGCGAAGATCGTGGTACAGATCCTCCTAGAAGACATGATAAGGCACATGGAGGCCAGGGAGGTGATTCGAGACAGCCAGCATGGCTTCACCAAGGGCAAGTCCTGCCTGACCAACCTAGTGGCTTTCTATGATGGTGTAACAACAAGAGTGGACAAGGGAAAACCAATGGACGTCATCTATCTGGATTTTTGTAAAGCCTTTGACACGGTGCCCCACAACATCCTTCTCTCCAAATTGGAGAGCCATGGATTTGATGGGTGGACTGTTTGGTGGATAAGGAATTGGTTGGATGGTCGCAGCCAAAGGGTAGTGGTCAATGGCTCAATGTCCGGATGGAGACCAGTGACGAGTGGAGTCCCTCAGGGGTCCGTACTGGGACCGGTGCTGTTCAATATATTTATCAATGACATGGACAGCGACATCGAGTGTACCCTCAGCAAGTTTGCAGATGACACCAAGCTGAGTGGTACGGTTGAGACACCAGAAGGACGGGATGCCATCCAGAGGGACCTGGACAAGCTGGAGAGGTGGGCCTGTGTGAACCTCATGAGGTTCAACAAGGCCAAGTGCAAGGTCCTGCACCTGGGTCGGGGTAATCCCCGCTATCAATACAGGCTGGGGGATGAAAGGATCGAGAGCAGCCCTGGCGAGAGGGACTTGGGGGTACTGATAGACGAAAGGCTGGACATGAGCCGGCAATGTGCGCTGGCAGCCCAGAGGGCCAACCGTGTCCTGGGCTGCATCAAGAGAAGCGTGGCCAGCAGGTCGAGGGAGGTGATTCTGCCCCTCTACTCTGCTCTGGTGAGACCTCACCTGGAGTACTGCGTTCAGCTCTGGAGCCCTCAGCACAAGAAGGACATGGAACTGTTGGAGCGGGTCCAAAGGAGGGCTACAAAAATGATCCGAGGGCTGGAGCACCTCTCCTATGAGGACAGGCTGAGAGAGTTGGGCTTGTTCAGCCTGGAGAAGAGAAGGCTGTGGGGAGACCTGATTGCAGCCTTTCAGTACTTAAAGGGAGCCTATAGGAAAGATGGGGACAATCTTTTTAGTAGAGACAGCAGTGACAGGACGAGGGGTAATGGTTTTAAACTAAAACAGGGTAGGTGTAGACTGGATATAAGGAAGAAATTCTTTACATTGAGGGTGGTGAAACACTGGAACGGGTTGCCCAGAGAGGTAGTGGAGGCCCCATCCCTGGAAACATTCAAGACCAGGTTGGACAGGGCTCTGAGCAACCTGATCTAGTTAGCGTTGTCCCTGCTCGCTGCAGGGGGGTTGGACTAGATGACCTCTAGGGGTCCCTTCCAACCCAAAACTTTTTATGATTCTATGATTCTATGATTCTATGACCAAGTCTGGGACTAGGAGTAGATCCAGCCGCACCCAGACTTCTCTCTGAGAGAGTTTAGAATGCAAGGGGGTCTGCTCTGAACCTCATGACTCAATGGGAAGGCTTTCCTTTTGCCATTTATCAGACTCCCTTACCCCTTTTAACGCGACAAGTATACAAATTGACATTCCATGAGTTTTTTCAAGAAATCATAACCTTTTAAATGAGCTTTTAAAACCGTAGTCAAAAATGTTCAATGGACAGCCCTGGGGCTAACCAAAGAAACATCTACTATTTTTACTTTATGCAGTTTTAAAGTTTACATATGGTGCATTTTATGTAGTCATTTGAAGAACATCCTGGGTAAAATTATTCTCATGAAATTATTAGTATCTACTGAGCAGGTGTTTACGTTAGGTAAGTTGTCCAGGCTTCCTATAGTCAGTGGATATCTAGTCAACCTAGTCAGTGAAGTCCAGAAGGCAATTTCTCCTTGGACACTTACATTTAGTCAACTGTGTAAGCTCTCTGACTATTCTCTGTAATGAGAAATTACGCATCCAACCACCACAGTAGACACACACCTGGTAGACACCAAAGCTGAATCCATCTCAGATCACTTATGCAGATAGTACCTTTTCTTCAGCTAACACATTAGAGTTGGACAAAGACAGCTAAAGGTGTTTTAGCAGCAGAGGCCAACTTAAACTTTACTGTGACATGAATGAGGCACTTGCTATTCTTCCTGCCAAGGGAATGAGGCAGCTATTGCTTTCTGGAGGCAATGCCCTAGCCCCCTGTAGTAACCTCCTCTGCATGCCCCTGCCCCTCTCATAGTTGCCCCAGCAGCAGGTGGCTTGCCTTGGGGTTGTGATTTACGCAAAGCAAGAAGAGGAGTCATTGTGCAGTTCCTGCAAGTCTGCTGCTCTGGGCTATTCCCTATATAGTGCTGAGGTACAGCCAAAACCTACTGAAAGCAGTGAAAAGTCTGCATTTTCATTTAAAAGACTCTGAATTAGATTTATGTATCATTCAGGTATCTGAAAAGGTTGGTTTTGTTATTCAGTTATTAACTAATAGCAAGTATTCAGATAAAACAGGTTTCAGCTACCAAAACTGAAGACAGAATCTAAAAATCAGCTTTGTTTCTGTCTGGATTTTGAGACACTGGAGTCACTCCTAAGATGTTGTTTTCAGAGTTCTGTATAAATATATGGGACAGAAACTTCCTTTGAAAAACAATTTTTTTTCCACACACACACAAAAAATCGTCTTTTCATGCCAGTCCAGAATGGGAATAAGTTTCAACATATCAGAATTTCCTGTTGGACAACGTGGCTTATTTTCCCCCCTTATTTTGGTGCCTTTGCTAGAATGACATCTGAAATGTTGTGATCTCTGATTTACCTCCTTTTGCCTACGCTGTACCTTCCTTTGTGTCCAGTAATTTGTACTTTCCCTCCTTCAATTTTCTAATTTTCTTCTTCTCAAATGTTAAATCTTTAAAAAAAAATTAACATTGAGCCTGATTTGCTTTATTTACTCCTACTTTTATTTCAGAAAAAAAAAATGTTGCTTTCAAAATCCTACTGCTATCACATATGGCCTGTTCTACATCAACAAATTATACTGTTGTTTGATTTCAAAGGAAGTGAAGTCAGCAACTGGAACCAGAAAATGTCCTTCATTTTTCTGTTTTTACTGGACAGCATGGTGTATAAGGTAAAATATTTATAGCATTTATGGCTCTTTTATTACCTCGTCCACACTAAAACATCCCCATTTCAAATTAACATTTTGGTTTAGGGATTTAACCTACAAATATATATATTTTGCAATTACTTTAGATCTACTCTAGTTTTGTTTTCAATTCCCTAAAAAAACTTAAACTATCTTCTCTAAGATGTAGCTTCTGGGATTTCAGAAAAACTTAAAAAATTCAATCCCACAAATTTAGAAAAGCTCACATTTCCTCAACTTTCCTTTCCAAGTGTCTAGGCTCATCATTTTACCATTCAAGCAGCAGGAGGAGAGCAGGTATAGCTGTACTAAGAGTGGGCTGTAAGCCTGCTCTTCCTCACTACTATGAGTAGGTCTGGACTTATCCTTGGCAGAGATATCATAACAGTATTAAACACTTCTCAGCATAAAGTCAGTAGTGTTAAAACACCAGAAGTCACCAGTACCTGTACTCACTTCTTAGATCAGGGAAGGCAGAAGAACAGTAGAACATTGTCCAGGTTTTGACTAGGATAGAGTTAATATTCACAGGAAGATGGGAGGGGACACAGATGGGAGTGGGCTGAATCAAACTAGCCAAACAGGAACCAAACTAGCCAAATGATCATACTCACTATATGGCTGGGGGAGGTGGCCAGGGGAGTGGAATCACTGCTGGGGAGTGGGCTGGGCATCAGGCAGTGAGAACATTGCACTATGTATCCCTCACTTTGTGTATTCTTCTTATTAGTATTATTGTTGTTATTTTTCTCTTCCTTTGCTGTTCTGTTAAACTGTCTTTATCCCAACAAACAAGTTTTGCCTTTTTCTTCTGATTCTCTTCCCCATCCCACTGGGGGGAGGAACGAGCGAGCAGCCATGTGGTTCTTTGTTGTCAGCTGGGACTAAACCACGACAAAAACACTGAATTTTGTAACATCCAAGGCTTTGTATTTACAGCCTCCTCCCTGAAAATGAAATGCTACCCACCATTGCAACCAACACTATCCCATTCATTGTCTACCACAACATCTTAAGACTCTTCCGTCCCTCCAGCTGACTCCCTCCTTTTGTCTCTTGCCTCTTTTCATTGCCTCCTCTCCACCTGGGAACAGAGGAAGCTGTAAGCAGCAGGGCTGCATCGTACACTGGGTATGCTCTCCGAGCAGCAATCTACTCCCACATCATTGTCTGCTGTATTTGGTCCATATATTCAGAGCCTTTCTGGCCTTCTGTGTCCTGAGCAAATACAGTGTTCTGGGGACCTTATTGCATAAAGAATTCAAGTATTTAACATTTGTGTCAGTGTGTTAAGCAGAAGCTTAAATAATAGAGGTAGCTTGCAGAATAAGGGTCTAATTCTGGCAAAGGACTATGTATTGGCAGTATAAGTTTTTCCTCCCAAAGAGGAATCATCCCTCTGCAGGACCAGATTCTAAAGCACTGGGGCTAAAATCATCCCTGGAATTACACTGGTTAAGCTTCCAAAAACAATTCTGCAAAGAAAGCAGTCCGTAAACCCAGCAGATGATTTTGATTAATAAGAAAATCACAGAATCACAGAATCACAGAATGTTAGGGGTTGGAAGGTACCTCTGTGGATCATCTAGCCCAACCCCCCTGCCGAAGCAGGGTCAAAAATGTTCCTAAAAGTTAATTTACAGATACTCTTAAAAAGCGCTACAGTGTTTTTAACTACTAAAACAAAATATGAAACAGAGACACCTTCTAAGATAACACACACTGATGGTTACAAAATAAGTGACAGATTTCTCAAAAGAAAATAGCCAGCCCTAAACACAGAGAGAGATGCTGAGGGATGGTACCCGTAAGTGTGTTTTGCCTTTGCCATTTACATTCTGGAAATATTTTTGGAGGTTGCATTGCTTGAGGCAGACAAATCACCCCTAATTTAGAAGCAAGCATGACAATAAGTAAGCTTTCTGTAAAAGCCTGTTAAAAGAAAATCCTCCATTTCATCTCTTCTCAGCTCCTTTTGTTATCCCTGCTTCCCATTCTCAGCACCTTCCAGCTATGTGTGTGCATGCGAGTGTGTTTGCGTGTGTTTTCATTATCATGAGCACTGCTGTTTGCAAGGCACTAGCTTTTATGAATAAAGGAGTCAGAGTTCATGTGTGTCGTGGCTTAACCCAGCAGCCAGCAACTAAGCACTAGACAGTCGCTCGCGCACTCCTCCCCTTCCCCCCCCAGTGGGATGGGGAGGAGAAATGGACAAAATGTGAAACTTGTGGGTTGAGATAAAGACAGTTTAATAAGACAACAAAGGAAATACTACTACTACTAATACTAATGATAGTAATGAATATGCAAAACAAACTGTATACAGTACCATTTTTTTTCTCACCGCCCAATGACCAGTTGCATAGCCAGTCCCGGAGCATGGGTTTCCTAGAGCTCACGAATTTCTCAGATTTTGCCAAACTCATGAATTTTGAATAACTTGCCAAATGCACAGAAAAAAAAGACCGAACTCCCAGAAAAGTTTTAAGTCCCAGACCAGAGCAGATTTGAACTCACAGTAGAAAGAATTAAAAAAAGGATTCCTGCCCCCCAGCCAACTCCTCTTTATAAAATGAGCATGACATCTATGGTATGGAATATTTCCATTGGTCAGCTTGGGCTAGCTGTCCAGCTATGCTCCCTCCCAGCTCCTGCACACCTGCTCATTAGCTGAACATGGGAGACTGGAAAAAAGTCCTTGATTTCTTAGCAACAACTGAAAACATCAGTGTTATCAACATTCTTCTCATAATAAATCAAAAACACAGCAGGTACTGAGAGTAAAATTAACTCTATCCCAGCCAAAACCAGGACAATGTGCCAGCCTACCATCTCCCTCCCTGTAATAAAATTAGTTTAAGATTCATAGCATTTCAAAAAATTCCAAAGTGGAATTGTGTTTATATGGTCTTGTAGGTTTTGAATTGTTTTGCAGGGGGAATGGGAACAGAGTTCCATTTATTTGTAACTATTTAAAACTTACTTTTCACTGAAGAATTGCAGAAGGCTTGAAGAACTGAATGACAATAAAAGACATAAAAATAACAAGAATAATGAGAAAATCACAGACTTTCACAATTCTTTCTCCTTAATCTCTTCCCTTACTGCAGGATATTTTCCTTTTTTCATTAGTTTGTTTTTCCTTTTATTTACCTTGGAGATGCACACAAACACATCAGTGCTGCCATGCCATAAATCTTTGCTGCTGCCAGCCCACCCCAAACCCGAACGTGAACTTTCACACTTTGCCAATAGCAGCTTTTTTTCTTCTTTCCCCTGTTTATTCCAGTTCTTCTAAACTTTGATGGGAAAAAGCCTTTTAGTGTTTCATTTTGATTTTTCTTATAGATTTTAATAACAACTAATCAATTAAGCCCTTGGGGAAACTGTCAGATTTCCTAGTTTTTGGATTCTTATATGGAAGTAGACTAGACCTATGTGCCATGCTGCTCTGTGATATGAGAGCTTCAAGAGAGCTGTGAACATGATCAGAGGATGACTAGAAAACTTCACAAACTGAGGCACCAGCAATGTCGAGCTACGGTCTGAATGGATGGGTTAAAGATCACAGTTTTGGGCTTACATGACCCGGTTCTGCCTCATTCACATGCTAGAGTATCATTTTTATGACAAATGTGGACAAACCTTCTCTCATTGAACCCAAAGATGGAAGTGCTGGAGATATCCACACAGGCTAACACAATGCAGTCTGACAGCGCCAGTCCAATGCTGCACCTGAACTAATGCTCTCGGCCAAGGGCTTACTACCTTGGATGCCTCACCACACTAACACAGCTGGACTCCATTTGGACCCAAGCACCTATTTTCACATAAGTCTAGGCTTGCCACAGCTGTGTGGCCACAGACCTCAAATCTCTGCTAGATAAGACCTAGTTTCCCTTGAGATTGACCTCTAAACACATTTGTCTCCTGAGCAGAAATACCCATAAGGCATTGAGGGAAAGAAAGGTGAATGAGAGACTTCAGCTTGGAGAGGTAAGGGAAGGCCATACAGGACAGCAGGAATAAGGGGGAGACGAGCAAAGAGTTACAGTCTGTGAAGAAAGGCCACAATGGCAGACAGGGAATTGTCTGCAGACTCCTGATGCTGGTTGTTGTCATTCAGAAAAATACAAGCACAATGTCTGAAATTACAGGCAAGCCCTTGATTGTCAAAAAGAAAATGAACTTTGACTTCTGCGCACACACAAAAAAAGCTGCAGCTTATGTTTAATTTATTGTATACTTTTTTAGCTTCCAAGAGAACAGAACACATAGTGATTGAAAGGACATGTTGCTAAATTGATGCCCTGGAAAAATCCCAAGTGGCTTAATGTCATGCAGCCTAATTTAATTTGCATTAATAGTACAGTTTGCCAAAACATTGCTGGTAGTGTGAGGTTTAGTGTGTGTGTTACTGCAAAAAGTAAAGGGAAATCGTATCAACATTTTAGTGTACTGTGTCCACTCACTTGCAAAATATATCCAGGGTCCAGATCCCCAGAATTATTTAGGAGCCTAAAAGCCTCTGTCACTTTGAGGGATGGGGTCTGTCTTACTCTATGGGGGTGTCTGTGTTTTGAATCATGTTAAAGAAGTATAGTAGAGGCATTTTAAAATTTTGTTATGATTAACTCATCCTAAATATGCTGCAGATTGCAGTGGTATTTTCTATACTTCCAGTGGTCTGAAATATAAAACTGGTGATATCTCTAAAACCAGAATGAAGTTTGTTTCCATTCCACAGCACAGTAACAACAGCATAGCCAAAGGTTAGAGATTGACAAAAAAAGGCATATATTAAAATTAGGATCAGGGGGAAAGCTGTTAAGATCAAGTTTAATACGTTGTGTTGGTGACAGGTGAAGCTCTAGCCTCAGTGACAGACAAAAATATCCATGCAGCTCAGAGGCTGTAAGATTCACAGCTGCCACTTGCAGGAGTAAACAGAAGTTGTGATATCTGGTGACTCCCTCTGTAAGTAATTCAGACATGTAGGAAAAAGTCAAGAAACAAATTAATATGCAATAAGCAAGGCCCATCAGGTAAAACAAGAAACCATAAGGGCATTGATACTAGGAGGATGACCAGGGAAAGGCCTGTTCTGCTGTTCAGCAAAGGGTCAGAATTATCAGGGAGAGTTTGACAAAGTCGATGAAAGCATTTAATACCTTTTGCACTAATTTTCACTAACAAAAGATGCTATCACAATTAACGACATTAACAGAGAAAAATTCTCAGATTTAAATGGGAATAGATAATCTTAAATATTTTCAAACTACCAGGAACTGTTCCCAGGAACTACTAAATTTCATTTGTCATTCTTAAAGAGCCACCAAATACAACTTACAACTCATTAGCAGTTGCCTCTAAATAACTCAAAGTGAATGGATGAATAGAGGGGAAACATGGTGCCGGTCTTCAAAATGAGGAAACAGAAAGTGTAGAATTACAGGTTTTCTGCTCAAATTCAATTCCCAGAAAAGTATTGGTACATATAACCAATATATTCATGGTCATCTACAAGGAAACAGATAAAAGACTAACAACCTGTATGGATTTATCATGAGTGAAAAACCTAGGGTCAGGCAAAAGAAAGTACATGTCATATACCTGGACTTGACCTTAGGCTATTTAGAACCACTGGTGACTTAGATGATGATATATGCTTTTTAAATCTATTCCTGACATAAAGATGGGAGGACCTGTGAGTACATTAGAGCACAGGCTTCGAATTCAAATAGATGTGAACAAATTAAAGTGTGGTACAAAAAAAAAAAAAGAGGATGCTATTCAATAGAGAGAAGTTTGAAGCTCTGCATGTAAACTGAAATAATCCATTACCTGAACAGAGTATAGGTAACAACAGATTAGGAAACAGTTCTGAAAAAAAAGGATTGGAGGAGAGAGGGATTAACAGAGGATCAGTCAACGGTATCAGACTGTTATGAGAAATGCAAACACCATATTGATAAATAAACAGAGATATATCTTGTAAGACATCTCACATACCCCTTCAAGATTCGTCAGGGTTACAGTACTGTGCGCAGTTTCTAACCACAAGGCATTAACATCTTTTGGAGCAATGCAGGAATAGATTGCCTGAGGAGATTGTGGAGTTTCTGCCAGTCCTTGAAAACAGGGCAGACAAGCATCTGTCACGAATGCCTAAGATGTACCTATTTAGCATTGTGAGCAGTGCAAAGGAAAGGCAACTGTAAAGATCACATTCATGGGTTAAAAAATTAACTGGAAAAATAATAACTGCTAGAAAAAAAGTGAACTGTGATATTAGCATATTAATGGAAGATTAAATACATTTAATATATTGTTCAAATACAAGCAGACAATGCACGCTATTCTAACTGGTCTTTGAGCCTGCTGCTGGGCATATGCAGGCTCCTAGTGCAGATTCTACATGGGTATTCTTGAATCCTATACTCCCTGGGACAGGTCCCCTCACTCAGGGGTCCATGCTAGGGAAGAAAAGACCAAGGTCTCCTCTGCCTGTGTTCTTGCTTACAGCGATGCACAGTGTGGTTACTCCGTGCAAAGGAGGTGGGAACAATTTGTGCCCCTCTTTCACCATCTGCAGGTATATGGTGCAAGAAATGATCTTGTCCTTACATTAAACAACTGTGTCCATAGTTATAAAATAATTCTTTGTGAATAAAATCATAAAAGTTAAAGGCTTATTCGTAATACTTTTCAGCTCAGTGTTTTTCTTAGGAGTATATTCATTATCACGTTATTGCTGAGGAGATACATGCTGTCTCCTGTGCAGTTGCAGGACATACAGAACCACAATGGATCAAAGACACAGCCACAAGGTTTTGATCACTTGAAAATAGAATGTAAATGTATCATCCACTCTTCTTTCAGAAAAGGTTACAAGTAATTATGCACATGCATTGGAATAATTTCATTTTGCTGACACAGGTTTTACTCCACGAAAGCTCTACTAAAAAGTAAAACTAGAATTCAGACCCCACACTTTTTAAAGCATCATCACAATAGAATTCATGGTCCTCATGCATTAAGAGTCTAGTCTGCATTTTTACAATTCTGCAGGTAGCCGCTACTAGACCTTGATTTGTCAGATCACATGTCTCCTGGCTTTCTGGTCCTGGAGTAATTTCTGAAGTTTACCTCCCTCAGGGAAAGCTCTAGAGGCATAATTGTAGTGGTATTAATGCATTTTTAGTGTGTGACTGTACCTCACATTTGTGCATCCAATTCAGTTTTACTATGCATTTCTTAGCATGATTAATAGTTTCTATAGCTTAGAGTACCTTAGAACTATAAACCCTTCACTTTTTGTTAGCTCCTAAGGTATTGTTGTGTTTTGTCATTATGCCTAAAAAATTACCCTTTGGATGCCACAGCTGTGTAGTAGATGAGTTTGCCAAAATATCCAGCTGGCGAGTTTGACTCTAACCCTAGTAGCAAAGATCTATGATTTCAGCTTCAAAACAGAATGGTGGTATGTCAGGTAATAAAGAATCTGTTGCATTTCAATTTAGAGGAGGAATATTACCCCCAGCAGCTGTGGCCAAGTTAGACAGCTAGTTCCTGAGACTCCTGTTAACTGGGGCACCTAACTTAGACACTTTGCCTTGCCTTCGCAGAAAACTACCTGTCTCCTGTGACTTGCGAAGGAGCTCAGAGAGACTGATTAATGTAGTTGACTAAATTATGTGCCTCAAGTGGGATGGTGTGAGTCCCTCAAGCTTTCTAATTTAGAAAGTCTGAAGCTGGAGGAATGGACACGTTGGGGTTTTTTTTCTCCATTAATATATGCGTCTATCCTTTTGACACTGTAAATGTGGAAGGTTCACAGAATTACAGAATGTTCGGGGTTGGAAGGGACCTCTGTGGGTCATCTAGTCCAACCCACCTGCCGAAGCAGGGTCACCTACAGTAGGTTGTAGAGGACATTGTCCAGGCGGGTCTTGAATATCTCCAGAGAAGGAGACTCCACAACCTCCCTGGGCAGCCTGTTCCAGGGCTCCATCACCCTCAGAGGGAAGAAGTTCTTCCTCATGTTCAGACGGAACTTCCTGTGCTTCAGTTTGTGCCCGTTGCCCCTTGTCCTGTCACTGGGCACCACTGAAAAGAGCTTGGCCCCATCCTCCTGACACCCACCCTTCAGATATTTATAAGCATTTATTAGGTCCCCTTGCAGCCGTCTCTTCTTCAGGCTGAACAAGCCCAGCTCCCTCAGCCTCTTCTCATAGGAGATATGTTCCAGTCCCCTCACCATCCTCGTAGCCCTCCGCTGGACTCTCTCCAGTAGCTCTTCATCTTTCTTGAACTGGGGAGCCCAGAACTGGACACAGTACTCCAGATGGGGCCTCACCAGGGCAGTGTAGAGGGGAAGGAGAACCTCCCTCCACCTGCTGGCCACACTCTTCTTGATGCACCCCAGGATCCCATTGGCTTTCTTGGCAGCCAGGGCACACTGCTGGCTCATGGTTAACCTGTTGTCCACCAGGACACCCAGGTCCCTCTCCGCAGAGCTGCTCTCCAGCAGGTCCACCCCAAGCCTGTACTGGTGCATGGGGTTGTTCCTCCCCAGGTGCAGGACCCTGCATTTTCCCTTGTTGAACCTCATCAGGTTCCTCTCTGCCCAGCTTTCCAACCTATCCAGGTCACGCTGAATGGCAGCACAGCCTTCCGGTGTGTCTACCACTCCTCCCAGTTTGGTGTCGTCAGCAAACTTGCTGAGGGTACATTCTAACTCTTCATCCAGGTCGTTGATGAAGAAGTTAAACAAGACTGGGCCCAGTACTGATCCCTGAGGGACACCACTTGTTACCAGCCTCCAACTAGACTCAGCGCCGCTGATGACAACCCTCTGAGTTCTGCCATTCAGCCAGTTCTCTATCCACTTCACCGACCACTCATCCAGCCCACACTTCCTGAGCTTCCCTACGAGGATATTATGGGAGACTGTGTCGAAAGCCTTGCTGAAGTCAAGGTAGACAACATCTACGGCTCTCCCCTCATCTACCCAGCCAGTCATGTCATCGTAGAAGGCTATCAGATTGGTCAGGCATGATTTCCCCTTGGTGAATCCATGCTGACTACTCCTGATAACCTTCTTTTCCTCCACTTCCTTGATGATGGCCTCCAGGATAAGCTGCTCCATCACCTTTCCCGGGATGGAGGTGAGGCTGACCGGCCTGTAGTTCCCTGGGTCCTCCTTCTTGCCCTTTTTGAAGATTGGAGTGACATTGGCCTTTCTCCAGTCCTCGGGCACCTCTCCTGTCCTCCAGGACCTCTCAAAGATGATGGAGAGTGGCTCAGCAATGACATCCGCCAGCTCCCTCAGCACTCGTGGGTGCATTCCATCAGGGCCCATGGATTTGTGGGCATCCAGATCGCTTAAGCGATCCCTCACACAGTCCTCCTCAACCAAGGGAAAGTCGTCCTCTCTGTAGGCTTCTTCTCTTACCTCCAGGGCCTGGGATTCCTGAGGGCCAGTCTTAGCACTGAAGACTGAAGCAAAGAAGGCCTTCAGTAGCTCTGCCTTCTCCGCATCCTCCATCACCAGGACACCCGCCTCATTCAGCAGCGGCCCCACATTGTCCCTAGCCTTCCTTTTGCTGCTGATGTAGTTGAAGAAGCCCTTCTTGTTGTCTTTGACATCCCTTGCCAGCTTCAATTCCAGGTGGGCCTTGGCCTTCCTCATCGCATCCCTGCATGCTCTGACCACATTCCTGTACTCTTCCCAAGTGGCCTGCCCCTCTTTCCACATTCCATGAGCCTTTCTCTTCTGCCTGATCTCTGCTAGAAGCTCCTTGTTTAACCATGCAGGTCTCCTGCCTCCTTTGCTAAATTTCTTTCTCAGGGGGATGCATTGCTCCTGTGCATGGAGGAAGTGTTGTTTAAAGAGCGACCAGCACTCATGGACCCCCCTGCCTTCGAGAGCCCTGGCCCACAGGATTCCTCCCAGTAGCTTCTTGAAGAGGGCAAAGTCAGCCCTCCTGAGGTCCAAGGTTTTGATCCTGCTTATCGCCCTGCTTCCTCCACGCAGGATCCTGAACTCCACCATTTCATGGTCACTGCAGCCGAGTCTACCTCCAAACTTCACATCCTCCACCAGTCCCTCCTTGTTTGTTAATACAAGGTCCAGCAGCGCGCCTTTCCTTGTTGGTTCCTCCACCACTTGCATCAGAAAGTTTTCATCGATGCTCTGTAGGAACCTCCTGGATTGCGCCTGCCTAGCTGTATGGTCTTCCCAGCTGATGTCAGGGTGGTTGAAGTCCCCCATGAGAACCAGGGCCTGTGACTGTGAGGCTGCTTGCAGCTGCCTGTAGAAGGCCTCATCAACCTCCTCCTCCTGGTCAGGTGGCCTGTAGTACACACCCACCGTAATGTCACCCTTTTGAGCCTGTCCCTTAATTCTAACCCACAAGCTCTCAACTCGTTCCTCATCTGCCCCCAGGCCAAGCTCAATGCATTCTACTTGCTCCCTCACATATAGAGCAACTCCCCCACCTCTCCTTGTTGGCCTGTCTTTCCTAAAGAGTCTGTAGCCATCCATGACAGCATGCCAGTCATGCGAGTTGTCCCACCACGTTTCTGTGATGGTGACCAAGTCATAGCTGTCCTGCTGTATAATGGCTTCCAGCTCCTCCTGTTTATTGCCCATGCTACGTGCATGGGTGTAAACACACTTGAGCTGGGCTGTCAATCTCACCCCTGGCCTTGGCACGCCAAGCCTAGGCTCATCCCTAGTGAGCTGGGCAGTATCCCCTTCCCCCTTCGAACCTAGTTTAAAGCCCTCTCATTGAGCCCCGCCAGCTCGTGGCCAAGAATCCTTTTTCCCCTTTGAGACAGCTGAGCTCCACCTGTCGCCAGCAGGCCCGGTGCTGTGTACATCTCCCCATGATCAAAGAAGCCAAAATTTGACCGATGGCACCAGTCCCTGAGCCACCTGTTAACCAGGTGAGTTTTCCTGCCCCTTTCAGTGCTGTTCCCTGCCACTGAAGGGATGGAGGAAAACACCACCTGCGCCCCTGATCCCTCAACCAGTCGCCCCAGTGCCCTGAAGTCCCTTTTGATGGCCTTGGGACTTCTCTTTGCTATCTCGTCCCCGCCAACCTGCATTACCAAGAGGGGGTAATAGTCAGAAGGCCGCACCAGACCAGGGAGTTTCCCAGCAACATCCCTAACCCGGGCCCCAGGGAGGCAGCAGACTTCCCTGTGGGATGGGTCCGGTCGGCAGATCGGGCCCTCTGTTCCCCTCAGAAGGGAATCACCTATGACAATGACCCTCCTTTTTTTTTTAGTTGAGGCAGTTGTAATACGTGGGGCTGTCTGACTCGTTCTAGGCAACCCCCTGGATGGAGCCTCACCTTCACCCACATCCTCTGTGGCCAGTCCCTCACATTCCAGAGCCCCATACCTGTTGCTTAAGGGCAACTGGGCAGGTGAGGGAGGCCGGGGGGGGGGTGGGATTCGCTTGCCCCCCCGAGCAGGGACCCGTTTCCATTCCCCCCCATCTCTTAGGCCCCCTCTTTCTGCTCGGTGGCAAGAGGGTAGGGGGTTCTCTGCTTTCTGTGGAGCCGCCTCCTGCTGCCTCGGCCTCAGGGAGGGCAGGGTGCTGCTCCACCAGTCGATCTCCCTCTCACACTCCCGGATGCTCCTCAGCCTCTCCACTTCCTCCTTCAGCTCTGCCACCAGGCTGAGCAGGTCATTCACGTGCTCGCACCGAACACAGCCGTTGTCTCTGCTGTCCGCCGGTACGAGCGCCAGGCTCAGGCACTCCCTGCAGCCACAGACCTGGACACCGGCATTCTTGCGTGGGGCCTCCGTCTGGGTCCCCACACTCCTTCGAGCAACAGCTTTACCACGGGTGGTAACCATGGCTAGAATATCTCCTGGATAGGCAATGCCCACTACTTGAGTTGCCAGGAGGGGCGGCTGCACTCTGCCTGTCGCCTTCCCTGCTCGCCCTGCCTGCGCGAACTGCCGCGCAAACTGCTGTGCCGCTCCCAGGCTGCTGTGCCGCTCCCAGGCTGCTGTGCCGCTCCCAGGCTGCTGCGCCGGCTCTGTTTGTTTGCCCGCGCTCCTGGTCGCTCGCGCTCCCTGGGGGCTGCTCTTATCCGTGAGGGGGTTTGGCCGCTGTCACACTCGACTCCGCCCCCGCTGAGTCAGAGCTGCCGCTCGTTGGCACCTCCCGCTTTCCCGCTCGGGGGGGGGGGCTGGGGTCTCCTCTCTCTCTCGGCACTTTTTGCCGCCTCGCCGCTGCGGTTTTGCCACCGGAGAAATTCTTCCTCGTATTCAGACGGAACTTCCTGTACTTCATTTTGTGCCCATTGCCCCTTGTCCTGTTGCTGAGCACAACAGGTTGACAACAAAGGTTGACCTTGTGTCATGGTTTAGCCTCGGCTGGCAACAAAGAACCACATGGCTGCTCTATCACACCCCGCCCCCCCACTGGTCTGGAGAGGAGAATGGAAAGAAAAAGGCAGAACTCGTGGGTCAGGATAAGGACAGTTTAACAGAACAGCAAAGGAAGTGAACAGCAACAATAATACTGATAAGAAGAGTATACAAAACAAACAACAGAATATACAGAGCAACTCTCTCTCACCGCCTGATGCTGAGTGGTCTCCTGAACAGTGATTAACCTCCCCCGGGCCAACTCCCCCATTCAGAACCGAGCATAACCTCACATGCTATCTAATACCCTGTTTGTTTGGCCAGTTTGGGTCAGCCAGCCTGGCTTTATCCCCTCCTGGATTCTTGTGAAAATTAACCCTATCCCAGTCAAACCCAGGACACCTTGACTGGATGGCAGGTGCCTCCCAAGCCACTCTGTCACTCCCCTCCTCAGCAGGACAGGGGAGAAGAAAATAAGATGGGAAAACTCATGGGTCAAGATAAAGGTAGTTTAATAAAGGAAAAGCGAAAGGCCATGCATGGAAGCAAAGGAAAACAAAAGATTTATTCTCCACTTCCCATCAGCAGGCCATGTCCAGCCACTTCCCGGGAAGCAGGGCTTCAGTATGTGTAGTGGTTGCTCTGGAAGACAAACGTCGTAAAAACAAATGCCACCCCCTTCCTCCTCTTTTCTCTTAGCTTTTATTGCTGAGCAGATGTCATATGGTATGGAATATCCCCTTGATCAGTTTTGGGTCAGCTGTACTGGTTACATTCCTTCCCAAGCTCTTGCCCACCTCCAGACTACTGGTAATGGTGATGGTGGGAATGTTGGAGAGACAGGCTTGATACTGTCCGAGCACTGCTCAGCAGTAGCCAAACACTGGTGTGTTATCAACACCTTTCTAGCTACCAATACAAAGCACAGCACTATGAGGGCTGCTATGGGGAAAATTAATTGTCTCAGCCAGACCTAATACAGTAAATTAAGTTAAGGTGGTTTCTTTCTGTAAGTCACTGTCAGAATTTGGAGAGTCAGACACTTAAATGAGCTGTTTTTTGAATCATCTTTCACTATTCCTTTCCTCTTCTCTTGCCATTGTCTCTGAATTCAATTTTTTTCTCCTCTGCTAGAACATACTCATGCAATGAGCACAAAGCAGTGCTCTTATTAGCACTATTAATTTCCATTTCAAGAACTTAGTGACAACATTCCTTCTACCCTCTCATTATCCTCTCTAATGCAATGAACTCAAATGGCATGATTTTTCCAAGTTTTATAAGGTTCAGTTTCTATGATAAGCTTCATGGAAAGGACAATCTTTTTTTTACAATGCATGAACTGTGCAGTTAGTTACAAGTCAGGGAGACTGTTTTAATAGTCACTTTATTTTAACTTTGAAAAAAGGATTCTAAAAAATGGACTAATGCTCATACCCAAGAAAAGTTACCAAGGAGCAGACTTTTCTGCAAGTTATCTGCTTCCACCTTCCCTTACCTACAACTCCTCTGATCAAATTTGCAGACATTATTTTCCCCTATGTAAAGATATGTGCCTCTCTGCTATGCTCTGTCATACTTCTTTTCTCCTTCCCACAATTTATTCATGCTGTCTTTCTACATTGCAGTCTCCATGTACATTCTCCCTGAAAGGGGATACTTTTAACACTGCAAAGCACTTTGCATGATGTAGATGACTTAGAAATAATAAATAATATTTAGGACTGCATGTGAGCTGATATAAATGAACAAAGATACTCATAAATATTCCACATAAATAAATGTGCTCAGATTTACCACATACCCCAGAAATGAGAGAGAGAAAAAAATTGTGATATGGTACAAACAACAGTAGTTGGTCACTAGTAAATAGGAACTATGGTTTTAATATGTTTAGCATTTTATCACTATTGTGCTAGAGAAAATATATAACAAGAAGGCAATCTGTATTTCAGAAAAACATATTTTTATTGGTGTCAGAGTAGCTAGAAAATATGTTGACACTGTTTCCAGGTATAGGTTTACTAGACGTAAACTATGTAGCTTGAAAATTTTCCTCGCAGATATCTTTGTTTGTTTTTTGACAATTTTGCCCCATGAGTTCAGGCATATTGTTTGTCACTGTCACATGCACTTACCTTATCAGAGTCCATGGAAAAATTCCTATAGGCTTTGCAGGGCTTTGAACTGAAATTTTTTATTCTGTTAAATTCATTGTGGAGTTTATAAACATGATTGGTTAAATAGGACTTAATTTAGAAAGATCACCTAGTTTTTGTTTTCTTTTTTAAAACTGGCATACAGGCAAAAGTATATACAGAAGTCAACACCCTCTCAGGTCCACAGCATGTAGGTCGCAGATGAGTCAGCCTCCTATGTGGAGTAACACAGTTTTAACATACAATTTTTGTCCAACATCATCTCTATGTCTTATTTGTTTCTGAGCTTCCTCTGTTGTAATTGCTTTTATTGCTGACTCTGACAGTCTGTTCTATGTATTTTCTGTAATCTACAAAGAAATTCCTCTTGCATTCCTGTTGCGGCGGTATCAAGGACTCGACCAGTATGATCCATAACAGTCCACTTCATTAGCAGAGAATCTGGATTATATAGACAGCACTCGGTACAGCAATCGGTTATGATTGGTCCCTATTCATAGAGCATCTATTAATAGAACATCTGTTTACCTGCAGCTGGCCTTGTGGCATCTGTTTATCCACAGCCGGCCTCTCGACGGCCTTGAGGCCTGTGCTGCTACAGACCGATCAAGTCCGTATTCAGAGTGTCTGGGTTGCTCACAATATGTCCCTGTTCTCCCAGGAATCCCACAAATCCCCCTTTTTGTTTTTGAGCAACCCAGATACCATTAAACATCTTCTTAACCACATTTATAGCACAACTTATCAAACATCCAAAAATGCATAGCATGATCAGAATTGTAACCAGCATCGCTATTCCCTGTTTGACCAGATCCGACAACCACCCACGGATGCTTAGGTGACTAAGCCAGTCTGTCAACCCTGACTCTACCTTAATAGCATTCAGATTTTGTCGTATCTCGCTTAACTGCTTGTGGATCGATTTTGAGTGGTCCGACAGATTCATGCAACACATTCCTTCAAAATCTTCACACCCATGTCCTTGTGCTAAAAGTAAAAATCAATTGCTACACAATTTTGTAAAGTCGCGTGTCTGACCAAATCAACATCTAAAAACAAACTACTTAAGGCTTGAGAAGTAGCATTAGTCTTCGTGGTTAACCAGCATCCCAATTTCTTCGGGGTAGCAAGAGCCTGAAAGGCTGCAATCCTGAGGGCTAAAAATGATGCAGTGATTATTTCACCGCTATTCCAAAATTCGATATTGTCTTTGCAATCTGAGGTAAAAGCATGAATTGTTCTTTTCCCTCGGTATTGTGTATTCCGGTGGCCAATTATCATGATCTGATTTGGTGTTAAAAGCGTTAATCTCCCTAGACGACAGGGACCTTCCTTTATATGGGATGGGATGGATGGCTAATCATGGTCCCTACAAATGATAAATACTCCATGGGGTAAAACAAGTGGTTGATTAATCGATTTAGATATGTTGCTTGTGGTATAGTTGCACTTGCATTGCGACATATAATGTTCAATGTATTAACGCTCCATGCATGTGTTTGATTTCTCCCTGTATAGTTAAAAAACAAACAAAAGTCCATTTGTATGGAGTCAAGTAACTCTGTCTCTTGAGGCTCTAACTGGGCCAATGGCAGTTGAACAGTCTGTAGGTCCCACATATCAGTGACTGTGCCGTTGTTCGGGGGGACCACACTGGTCAGTGACGATGGTATGGGCCATGCAACCAAAGGGACACCAACTAGGCATGTTGAAAAGGGGTTCCCTGGAGATGCTATGGACAAGCAAATTGAATCTCGTCCTGTTAGATTCGCTAGCGTGACCTACACATTCATTTTTGGTTGCGGTGGCACCCATATCGCTTGTGTACACCCAGTCAAGCTTAAGAGGATCGTTACCATTTCCATCTGATATAGCGGTCTGTGTTACAGCAAAAACAGCGGATTGAATAGATCTTACTTATGGTATCAATTCTTTTACAGCGAATGCACAATGGTGTTAAGGTACGATTCAGATAAATGTGTTGATTACCATTAAAATAAATCAAATACCTTTGGCAAAATATACAATGTGCGATAATATATCTACAACAGCGCTTACAGACTAAACACATAGACACCTGCGGCCTGGTGAGACCTGATACACCACTCCTTACAGTCTCAAACGAATCACTTGCCATCAAACAGTGTGTTATCACTCAAAATATCTTCTGATGCTTCAGCAGGCGCTTCAGGGTCTTTTGTGGTTGCCTGTTGCTTGTCTAGTGCCAGCTTAAAGCACTTCGCTGGGAACCATTTAGGTCCTAAATCTGTGGAAACACAAGCATACTCGTGCCCCCACATTAATAGTTCCCATGGGCCTGTCCAAGCTCCCAATTGCAGATCCCGTGCCAGCACCTTTGCCTTAGGACGTATATCAGCATTCTGCAAAGACAGAAAATGAATTAGGCTAGGAGGCGATTCTCGAGATGCCGGAAGTGTTAGGTGGTTCCAGCTGAACGCGGCTTTGTGCACACGGTCATGTACCCGGACATTAGTTCCTGGGAACTTTCTATCCTGATCAGGCACCTATTTGCATGAGGGTCTCTGTTCTACTTCTGTCCAATCCGTAGCCGTATCACACGCCAGGTCATCTGATGAGGTTGCTGATCGCACACTGTCCATGCACTGACTGGCAGTACACAACCGCTGCTTTTTAACTCCTTATCATGTACTCGGCTCCTTCAGCACATCCACAAGTCCTGTTTACTTCAGCATTTTTCTCTTCTGTTTGTTACAGCAATCTGCTTTTATCCCGTTCCTCTACATCTCCCTGGTTTTTATTTAATGGATTTAAAGAAAGCGCTACATTGACATGCGTAAGCATCACTATTGGCATTACGATCCAGTAACAGCCCCGCTACAGTGCAACACTAAAAACAAACATAAGAACACAAATGCTAATAAAAAGACATAGAGATGTGAAGTGCATACTATAACCTGTCAGGTGTAAAGAAGGGTCAAATTAGCCTGAGAATGGTACATATTGATGACAAATATGTTATCCAGTGTATGGGGATAGATTGATTTATTTGCATCCAATTTTCTTTCTGTGTGGATGGTGGGACCCAAGCACTGCCTGACCACAATATATCATTATTGTCAATGGGAGGGGATGCATCTCACCGCGTTAGGCGTCGAAATAACGGTGTATCAATAATACGAGTTCAGTAAATTTGCACTTGGGTTATAGGTACACTCATCACACATACAAACATCCATAACATTCAGTATTGGGCATCCATATTAATCACCTAGGTTAAGATCAATGTATCTAAAACTTATAACTCATTAACAATATAGGCTAAAATTAATGTACATAAAAGCATAAATCTGCAGACATCACCACATCTATTCCCTGTTGCATCAAATGCTTCCAAAGTCCCGATAAATCAGAGTCCAAATACAACAGTCCAAAGTCAAAAACCAGAAATAATCAATATCTGCAGAACTTACCAAACCAGAAGACGCAAAAGCAGTTAGTCCAGATAAACCCGTTAGATCACAGAAACCAAGTAAATCCATTAGAACACAGAAATACAAATACTATGACAATAAACACATAAAATCACACATTTATAGTCGCGACCACACACACAGGCACACCGAGTTTTCAACATAAATCCAAATATTACAAAGACTTTTGAACAGACAGGGACTTACAATAATATTCAACATTTAACAGACAAATTCCCAAGCCTCAGTTTCAGGAAGAGTACTCTCTTGCAATTCTGTTTCAGGAAGGGCACCTTCCCTTCTCCTCAGGGATGTAGCCCAATGCTGTGAAGCTTTCACTGCAACTAACAGGCAGGCAACAAGAAACAATACTGGAAGAATGCCTTTGCCTTATTAATGGTCCCTGCTCAGAAGTTTTTGGTCATGGGATCAGAGGTTCTCCCCGAGAATCCCTCGGTGCTGGCAGGAGGTCCTGCGATCCCTCGGACCATTGATGTTCAAGAGCAGGGTCCTACCTGGGTACCCAAAATCTATTACCAGAAAGCAGCAAAATAATTCACTCTCCAAGACTTAACCCCGGAGCCCTAGAAAGCAGGCACTCTCTACTGCAGCACCAGATGCACATGGGACACTTCCGTCTAAACATGTATACCGTGTAATTGTTTTTTTTTGTTGTTGTTGTTTTTTTTTTAGATCAGCTAGGGCAGCTTGCAGCGATAAGGTTTCCCTATTTAATACCACAAAGTCATCTCCTGTTGGTTGCTGACAGCAATTCCGACCTTGTGCTTTAAGGACACTATCATGTCTACCTTTGTGGTTAATGTTTTCGTGGGCATATGAGACAAAAAGTTCCATTCCAGAGTCTTCAACTCCTGCGCATTAGCATATCACTGACCTAAAAGAGCATAAGGCTGGAAAACAAAACCCCATAAATTATATACAAATTTGTTGGTAAATTGACATTAATTCTGGAAGTAAAGACAATTGCAATTTAATCCGAAATTTTTTGTAAGACAGTTTTCACTTCTGGCGTCAATCTTCGGGAAAATAACAAATCTGAGTCCTTTTTAACAAAGTAAATAGAGGGGACAACTCTTCAGTCATGATGTCAATATTTTCACCTTTCAGCAGAGTGAACAACATCATCTAGAAAGGTCATCTGAACCCTGAAAAGATAATAAAGAATTCTACTGCAGTGATTGAATTATACACACTTTTTTCAACCAAGACCTTGAATGTCAGGAAAATGGTTCTTGCCACGCTGCTTCTGGATCGGGATGGGGGGGGGGGGGGGGGGGGAAGGGGTGCGGGCCGCACCGCCAGTTGTCCGGGGGGGGCCGTGTGCCCCACCAGGTGTAAGGCTTGCTGATCTGCCTGATGTGGTGGTTGCTGGCGCTGCAGGCTGTGCTGTGTCTGAGGGACTGCGCGGTTTTATGCTGGAATTCACCCTGCTTTGATCTCAGGTCGGGTACGCCAATTGCTGTAGAGGGACCCTGTTGTACACTTTCGGGGTGCTGCATTTTGCACCCCACTTACCGTTTCTCTGGTTCTGGCGGATTTACCTCCCGCATTTCTCGTATTGGGTTAGGAATTTCATCATATGTGGGGTTAAATATTTCAAAACACTGCGGCTCTGACCCTGCTTTGGAGATAACGGTGGAGGAGTAGCAGCCGCTTCTAAGATAGTCTCTATGGGTTTCAGAGCATTTAAAGCTGTATGCACAGATTTCCAGGTAATGATATCCTCAGGGATTTTAAGTTGCAAGACTTTGTTCTTTCAAAATTCTCTGTAAAATCTTTTGATGGAGCTTTCGCTCCTTTCTAGGTGACTGTCCCATCCTTCAGCGAGCCGGGGGGGGGGACAGAACCGATTCCTGTTCAGGGTCTGTTGGACCCAGCCCCCGCTCACGGTTTTCTTCAGGTGGTACATTAGCATCAAAAGGACTTTTCTGAATGGCGCTGGCTACTTTTTTCTCCACTCGTGCATCTTTTAACGCTTCATAAACCTTTCTGCTGATCACGCTTTTGACAACTCAAAAAACAGGGGCTAAGTATCGCTCCTCTTTGTTGCCGTCCTGCATGCACAGAGTCCCCGATTCTCTGCCACACATCCAAGTCGAACAACTGATCTGTTTCCCGATTTTCTGCATTCACTGGTATGGTGGTTATCCCGCTTACAGTTCACACACCACTTTCTTCCCCCCTGGCTAACCAGTCCTTTGACTTCACAATCCTTCCAAAAGTGACCCCTTTTTCCACAATTAAAACAACTCTTGTCCTGTTTTCCCCCTTTTTGTTTTTCGACCAACGGTCGCACCGCCTCCCCAACTGCAGCTGCCATCACTGTAGCTATCCCTCTCCACCGTATCCCTGACCCTCCCCCAGTTCCCGACCCCCCATCCCATGGCACGGTGTAAGGTGGGGCTGGAAGAGAAAATGGGTTATATGGGTTAGGGACTGGTGGCTCCGGCAGCAAAATGTCTGTAACCTTCTTGGGAGACTGGTCCAGGTGCGCCTGCAGTTTCTCTAACTTAGTTATCAGCTCTCTGAGTTGGTCCTCTCACACTTCTCGATTGGCAGCCTTCTCGTCTGTGCAACGAATCACTGGAGTCCTGGGAGACGGCGGCGTAGGCAGAGGAAGTGGAGGATACCGCGGTACAGGATTTGGGGACATGGGACGATCAGAAGGGGCAGTGGCGGCACCTGGCCGATATGTGGGCGGCGGCACCTCAGCGCACCCCTCTCCGCGGCGCAGTGGCGGTGGCAGTGGCGGTGACTCTGGCGGCGGGAGAGGAAACTCCTGCGCCAGCGGGTCACTCCACGCATGCTCCTTCCCCCGGACCGCAGGTTCCCCTGCCTCCACGGGCCGCCAACTTGGACCCCCTCCTGCTTTCACAGCACCCTGGAACAGCAGACTAGCCGCCGAGCAGGACCCTCCCTCGGGTGTTAACGCAGTGAAAGCAGAGGCAGCGGTTCCCCTCTCAGCTCTCATAGCTTTTAAAGTCTCATGGTTCAATCTCCACAAAGTGGAGAATTTGCTCGCTTCCTTGGATCCCATCCTAATTTCTTCCCACAGTTTTGCTCCTATATCAGCCCATATCTGAACTTCAAAGGCAGTGTTAACACAGGGGATTAAGTCCTTTCTCCGTGCCACAGCAGCAGAGACTTCAAGGTAGCCGAGTCATATTGTAACCCTCTCACGGAGAGGATATGTTGGAGGAGCTTAACCACTGCTGACTCTTCCTTCGTCAGTGTGGACCCCATCTCCTCCCCGGCCGCCTGCTTGATCAGGGCAGGATTTCCTTTTTCCCCAATTGTGCGCTAGCGACTCCCAAGTGCCGGGGCAGCACTCACCTTCGGCCGGTGTCCGCCCCCTCAGTCTTCGGTCTCCCTGGAGAAATCAGCCGTCGATGCTAATGCTGATCTGAGGGTCCCTGTTCGGGCGCCATTTGTTGCGGCGGGATCAAGGACTCGACCAATATGATCCATAACAGTCCACTTCATTAGCAGAGAATCTGGATTATATAGACAGCACTCGGTACAGCAATCGGTTATGATTGGTCCCTATTCATAGAGCATCTATTAATGGAACATCTGTTTACCTGCAGCTGGCCTTGTGGCATCTGTTTATCCACAGCCGGCCTCTCGATGGCCTTGAGGTCTGTGCTGCTACAGACCGATCAAGTCCATATTCAGAGTGTCTGGGTTGCTCTCAATATGTCCCTGTTCTTCCAGGAATCCCATACATTCCTTGCAGGCTTGACCCAGTCTTTACTTTAAACAATGCCCCTGAGTTCTCTCACACTTGGCACAACCTCAGGGAAGGTTTACCATCTGCCCTCTTATTTCCTTCCAGAATTTTGTATACTTCAGTTAAATCAACTCTAAAGAGATCCCTAAATAAAACAGACTTTGTTTCTGCAGTTCCTCCTATAAACAAGATCACAGAGCTGAGAAAAAACATTTGAAGAAAAAAAGTAATAAAAAATGAACTGCATGGAATTAATTATTATTGTAATGAATGACCAGGGCAGTAAGGGAAAAATTAACTTACCATGTTTATTTCCCATAGTAGTAAAGTTCACTCTGAAAGATAATGTTCTAAGCTCGCTAGCTCTCTTCATGTTGTGCCTCTCCACTCCAGCCTTGTTTACCACTTCCTTTCTCTGCTAATCTCATAGCTTCCAATGTCATTCTCTGAACCACAGACTCTGCTTGCTCATGGGACCCCTGTCCTGGGTTCGACCAGGACAGGGTTAATTTTCACCGGAATCCAGGAAGGGGCACAGCCGGGCGGGCTGACCCCACCTGGCCAAACAGAGCAGGGTATTCCATACCATGTGCCATCATGCTGGATTCCGGTGGGGGGGAGTGGGGCGGCGGGAACTCACTCGCGGCTCGGGAGCGCACGCGGCAGTCCGATCTGGGAGAGCCGCTCTCTGGGTTGTGCGGTTTGTGTTGTGTTTTCTCCTCATCTGTATCGTTGTTGTTACTGTTCCCTTTGTTTGCTGTTCTGTTAAACTGCCCTTATCCCGACCCACCAGTTACTGCCTGTTTCTTTCTGTTCTCTGCACCCCGGCGGGGGGAGGGGTGACCATGTGGCGCTTTTGTTGCCGGCTGCAGCCAAACCATAACAGACCCTCCACTGCTTTTCCTTTTCTCATCTGTTGCTGAAACGGCTTACCACAGGAAGATAGCCATTAGCCATACTCCCTCTCACAACCAAATAATAAAAGGGACAGCTATGAAAGGAATGCAACTTCAAAAGATATATGTCAGCCTAATAATTGCTAGAAATTAAATGACTCTGAAATATATTCCTAGCAACCTTTGGATCAATATGTTTACCTCATGTACAGCAAAGCTTCCAAGCACATTAATATACTTTTGTTTGGGGAATGTTTAAAATACTGTCTTTTATTTTATGAAACTCACCAGCTGTTTGACAAATACAGGAAAATTTTGTACAACTTTTCCATTTTGAAGAATCTTGAATAAGTAACAATTTACACCTGTGAAGCTAAGGCAACAAAACCTATTAGACTATTTGTCTATAGTTTTAAGTACAAACACTCCCAGTAAATACTTCAATGAATGACTGAAAGCTGCGTAAGACTGTGCACTCTAGCCAAGATTTGCATAACCAGTCCCTAGTAATATTTCTGTAGTAGCCAATTCTTTGTCATGGTTTAACCCCGACTGACAACTAAGCACCGCACAGCCTCTTGCTCACTCCCCCCTGCCAGTGGGATGGGGGAGAAAATTGGAAGGGTAAAAGTGAGAAAGAAACTCGTGGGTTGAGACAAAAACAGTTTAATAATTAAAAAGAAAAATTAAAAAAAAAAACTAAACAAAAAACCCAAAGACGGGAAAATAAAACCGAAGAAAAACAAGCGATGCAAATGAAAACAATTGCTCACTGCCAACCGACCAATGCTCAGCCAGTCCCCAAGCAACAGCAGCCCCAGCCAACCTCCCTCCTCCCTCACTCAGTTTTATTGCTGAACATGACATCATATGGTATGAAATATCCCTTTGGTCATTTGCGGTCAGCTGTCCCAACTGTGTCCCAACTTTTTGTGCACCTCCAACCTACTTGCTGGCCGGGCAGTGTGAAGAGTAGAAAAGGCCTTAACTCTGTGTAAACACTGCTCAGCAGTAACTGAAACATCAGTGTGTTATCAACACAATTTTCAGCACAAATCCAAAACATAGCCCCATACAAGCTACTATGAAGAAAATTAACTCTATCCGAGCCAAAAACAGTACACTTTAACTTTTGTAGATCGTCATTTGGGGACATGTAGGAAGTGCTGATGCTGGCATCTCTGACATGCACTCTTTCATCCAACTGAAACTAATTTAAAAATAACATTAACAATGTTACAGTAGCTCAAATAAAGATAAATCTCTTGAATTGTCTACTGAATTTAAGTCATTTTGTAAATTGACTTGCTTCATTTATTTGTGCTTGTCAATGAGTATGGAGATTCTCACATTCATTCCAGATCTGTCCTATGAGGAAAGGCTGAAGGAGCTGGGCTTGTTTAGCCTGGAGAAGGCTGAGAGGGGATCTGAGAGTCATATTTATTTTGTCCAGGGATCTCATTCTATCGCCCATCATGGCTCAAACATAGCCAGTGATCTCCGTGCTTTAGATTATTCATGTAATATCAGTCTATTTTATCTGTAGCACTGTAAATGTGTTCTCCATTAGCCCCTTCTAATGAAATATAAGTTATGCTATTATGAGTTAGCTATATGAGGTTTATATATATATGTTATTACAAGGGTGCACTACAAAATGAGAGATTAATTTCTGCACAAACAGCATTAATCAACAAATACCATACACAGTTTTGCTTATACAGTTAAAAAAAAAAAAAAGTATTGAGGAAGAAAGGAATGTGCTGCTGGATAAACACTGTGTAAGATACACCTGCCCCAGCATCTATAGCTTGCCCTATTTTAACAAAATCCTTAGTTTAAACACTTAATCCTGAAATTAATCCTGTACATTAAAAAGCCTAGCTTTAACCTTTATTACCAAAGACTAGCTGGAGAACATTTTTATACTAGTGGTATGTCAATATTCTAACAGAAGACAAAATAAGGGCATGTGTTTTATTAACCTTTTTGTAACATAATTGTGTGGAGTATACACACTATCGTTTTCCCTTTTACCATAGACTTGTATCTGGCAATGAAAAATGCTGGCCATGCACCTCCACAAACAATCCCTTTACTCCTCAGAAAGACTGTCCAAGGAAAGTGCTAAACCACCTCTTGCCTTCCACCAAATTGTTTCAGTGTTTTTTTAGTGGGGTTGGATGCCATCTGATCCCAGAGTTCATTCAGATAGTAGATCACATAAGTGCTGTTTTCATTCCATCTGGCTTTGTCTCTGCAAGAAATATGCTTTGTGTAGAGAATGTTAGTCTTTTTCCAATCACATGCTGAAGCAAAACAACCAGAGGTGAATACAAAGACACTCCTGGTATCTGTACAGCAGAAATCACAAAGTTCCAGTCATATATTTTTCCCTTTTTTCATCCACATCAAAGGCGTGAATACAACACAGCATTGTTAGTTGTGGAGGGCTAAATGGAGAGTCTGCTGAAATAACAGATCAACTTTTTAAGGCCTTTGTCTATGCAGAGTTACAATAAAGCAGAAGCCAAATAGATTAGAGAGAAAAAATTATAGAAACAAAGAAAGAGAAGAGTGAAGATATGTTTCAGTAATGTCTAAAAAGTCAATGCTATATACATGGAGAAGTGCACATTGCTTGCCCTTTGAAAGTTTCTCCATATCTTCATCATTAATACTGTCAAAGTTAAGAACACATTTTCATGGTGTCCTGGGTTCGGCCAGGACAGGGTTAATTTTTCACCAGAAGCCAGGAGAGAACATAGCCAGGCGGGCTGACCGAACCTGGCCAAACAGAGCAGGGTATTCTACACCGTGTGCCATCATGTTGGGTTCCAGTGGGGGGAGCTGGGCGATGGGAAGGCAGTCACGGCTCAGGAGGGCGCGGCAGCAGCGGGCGGTGAGAGTGGCTCTGTGCGTTCTGCTATTTTGTTTTGTGTATTCTCCTTATCTGTATCGTTGTTGTTCCTGTTCCCTTTGTTTGCTGTTCTGTTAAACTGCCCTTATCCCGACCCACCAGTTTCTGCCTGTTTCTTTCCATTCTCTTCCACACCCCAGTGAGGGGAAGGGCAGCAGAGCGGCTGCGTGGCCCTTTTGTTGCCGGCCACAGCCAAACTATAACATTAAATATGGCACCCAAGCGTGGGGTGGGGATAACAGCAGGGCTAAGCAGAGTGTGTTAAAACAATTTTCTTAGATTTTGTTATAATTTGTTATATGCATTTACTGAGTTAGTTAAACAGTCGCCGGTAAAAAATGTTGCTGACTTTGATGAAATAGCTGTGGTATGTAAACCCTTACTTGCGGTATGTGTTCACTGTCATGCTGTTCATCATTGCTGGGAAAAAGATCAGGATGACTATTCTGCTGTACTGTACAATGTCAACTTACGATAATATCACTAGGTATGAAATTAGGCTTGTATTTGCATGCGGCACTGCGGTTTTTTCCATACCTCGGGTCCTATGTCTTAGAAATTATTAATAATTGAAACCACTCTGTGGGGAAAACCGGAGGGGATGCTTTCCCCCACTCTTTCACCCCTCCTCTCTCCTTCAGGCTAGTCCTAACAGCTTTTGAGAATTTCGAACACCCATGGGATGCTCAGGCCAGCAATCTCCTTTTGTTCTGCCTCCTGAATGGGTTGCAGGTTCTATTTAGGGTTAAACAAGTAGTTAAGAACATGGTGCAGAGACCTGCCCCGGGGCTGGATAGCTCTGAGTGGCTGGGTGTGTGGGACAGCATGGGCAAGTATCGAGGACAGTGGCCACCCCCCATGTCTTTGAAACTCACCCCTGAACAAGTGCAGAATCCGGACAAACTAGTAAAATATCTGCAAAAAGTGTTCTGCCACCCTGGGAACTCCAGAGAGACACAAATCGCCGCAATGTGCTGGGGTCCGGCCCACGCCTACCAAGCTGCCCTGTTCAACACTGTTCAGTGCTCTAAAGGGGAAGGGGGGGGAAACAAAGCAGCATGCACTGTGGCTGGTGCTGCCCCCCCAACTGGCCCTGCAGCTCCTCCAGCCCAGCAGGCAGTCATAGCCCCCCCCCCGACCGGCAGCAACACTGCTGCTGCTGCAAGCACGGGTGCTGCCCTGGCTTCCCTGGCGGGCACAGTGGCTGCTCCAGCTCCAGCAGTAGGCACCGTGGCTGAGCCCAAGAACCAACCTGTGCCAGTAGCAGTTACCCCTGTAAAACTAAAGAAAGACGCAAAGAAAGCAGATTGCTACGGGAGGGATGACAATGAGCCAGGGTCATCGCAGGAGATAGAGACAGAGATCATCACCCGGTCCCTGTCCCTGAGCGAGCTGCGAGACATGCGGAAAGATTTCAGCTGCCACCCAGGCGAGCACATTGTCACCTGGCTGCTCCAATGCTGGGATAACAGGGCCAGTAGCTTGGAATTAGAGGGCAGGGAAGCCAAGCAGCTGGGATCCCTGGCCAGGGAAGGGAGCATTGAAAAGGCCATTGGGAAAAAGGACACAAGCCCTCAGCCTCTGGAGGTGACTTCTGTCAGGCATGAGGGAAAGGTATCCCTTCAGTGAAGATGTTTTACGTTATCCAGGCAAGTGGACCAATATGGAGAGAGGTATCCAGTACCTGAGGGAATTAGCCGTGCGGGAACTGGTTTATTACGACCCAGGCAATGTGCATTTACCCACAGACCCAGATGAAGTCCAGTGCACACGACCCATGTGGCGGAAGTTTGTACGGAGCGCACCATCCTCATATGCCAACTCAGTGGCAGTAATGGACTGGAAAGGTGAAGAGGCACCAACGGTGGTGAAGTGGCTGGCCGACTCTGGCAATATGAAGAAAGCCTCTCTTCCTCCCTCATCTCAGCCGTGGAGAAATTGTCCCAGGAGGTACAGTGACTTGAAGAAAGTATGTCCTACTCCCCATCTGTACGGGCCAGCATCTCAGCTACTAGGAGTAAGTGTTTCTCTGCTCAGGAGAGAGGATATAAAGGGTACACACCACGAGGCACCCTGTGGTTTTACCTGCATGACCACGGAGAGGACGTGAGGAAGCGGAATGGAAAACCTACCTCAACCCTAGAGGCAGGAGTGCGTGAGTTGCAAGGAAAAACAGTCACAAAAGTGGACTCTGTTAGGAAAAATGCTGATCCATTTTCCAGCAGGCAGCTCTCCAGACAGGATAGACAGTTTGATTTTAATTCCTATCCTCTTGAAGGGTCTTCTAAATCATTTTTACAGGAAGGGAGTAACGAATACTCTGACCAAGATTAGAGGGGCCCTGCCTCCAGCCGGGTGGAGGAAAGGGACAACCGCGTTTATTGGACGGTGTGGATTCGGTGGCCTGGCACGTCAGATCCACAAGAGTATAAAGCTCTAGTGGACACTGGTGCACAGTGTACTTTAATGCCATCAAACTACAAAAAGGGTCAGAATCCATCTGCATTTCTGGAGTGTCAGGGAGGTCCCAAGAGCTGAGTGTACTGGAGGCTGAAGTGAGCCTCACTGGGCAGGAGTGGCAGAAGCACCCCATTGTGACTGGTCCTGAGGCTCCGTGCATCTCAGGAGAGGGTATTTCAAGCACCCAAAAGTGTATTGGTGGGCTTTTGGTACAGCTGCTTTGGAGACGCAGGAAATTTAACAGCTGTCTACTTTGCCTGGTCTCTTGGAGGGTCCTTCCGTTGTGGGGTTGCTGAGGGTTGAAGAACAACAGGTGCCAGCAGCTACCATAATGGTGCACCAGCCGCAATACCGCACCAACCAAGACTCCCTGATCCCCATCCATAAGCTGATCCGTCAACTGGAGAGTCAAGGAGTGATCAGCAAAACTCGCTCACCCTTTAATAGTCCCATATGGCCAGTGAGAAAGTCTAATGGAGAGTGGAGACTGACAATAGACTACCATGGCCTGAATGAAGTCACATCACCGCTGAGTGCTGCCATGCCAGACATGCTAGAACTTCAATATCAGCTGCAGTCAAAGACAGCCAAGTGGTATGCCAAGTTTGCTTTCACTTGGAGGGCTGTCCAGTACACCTGGAATCGACTGCCCCAGGGGTGGAAACACAGTCCCACCATTTGCCATGGACTAATCCAGACTGCACTGGAAAAGGGTGAAGCTCCAGAACATCTGCAGTACATCAATGACATCATTGTATGGGGTGACACAGAGGAGGAAGTTTTTGAGAAAGGGGAGAAAATAGTTCAGATCCTTCTGAAAGCCGGTTTCGCCATTAAGCAAAGTAAGGTCAAGGGACCTGCGCAAGAGATGCAGTTTTTGGGGATAAAATGGCAGGATGGGCGCCGTCAAATCCCAATGGATGTCATCAACAAAACAGAAGGTATGTCTCCACCAACCAGCAAAAAGGAAGCACAGTCTATTTGTAAATCCTCTCTATTAAGTGACTTGGAAGAATAACGATTTTGAATGGGGCCCTGAGCAATGACAAGCCTTTGAACAAATTAAACGGGAGATAGTTCATGCTGTAGCCCTTGGTCCAGTCCGGTCAGGGCAAGATGTTAAAAATGTGCTCTACACCGCATCCGAGGAGAATGGCCCAGCCTGAAGACTCTGGCAGAAAGCACCAGGGGAGACTTGAGGTCGACCCCTGGGGTTTTGGAGTTGGGGATGCAAGGGATACAGCGCCCTGCAGAAGGGGACAAAGTCCCCTAGTGCACATGCGGAACATGTTAGGGAGGGGCATCCAGTAAACCTGGAATCGACTGCCCCAGGGGTCCCCTTCTATGAGGCGCTGAGGTTTTGATTGGGTAGGACCAGCCCCGTTGGTGGATCCTCTGGTGTTAACCAGCCAGGTGGCCTTTGCTAAATGAGTATCCCAATTTTTGAAAGTCCCAGCCCCCATTGCTCTCAAAGTGGTTTTTAGCAGCCCATTGTACCGTTCGATCTTTCCAGAGGCTGGTGCATGGTAGGGGATGTGATACACCCACACAATACCGTGTTCTTTGGCCCAGGTGTCTATGAGGCTGTTACAAAAGTGAGTCCCGTTGTCTGACTCAATTCTTTCTGGGGTGCCATGTCACCACAGGACTTGTTTCTCAAGGCCCAGGATGGTTTTCCAGGTAGTGGCATGGGGCACAGGATGTTTCCAGCCATCTGGTGGTGGCCTCCACGATTGTGAGCACATGGTGCTTTCCTTGGCGGTTTTGAGGGAGTGTGATGTAGTCAATCTACCAGGCCTCCCCATATTGATATTTTAGCCATCGTCCTCCATACCACTGAGGCTTTACCCGCTTGGCTTGCTTGATTGCAGCGCATGTTTCCCATTCATGGATAACCTGTGCGTGGTCAAGTCCACCCCTCGGTCATGAGGCCATCTGTATGTCGCATCTCTTCCTTGATGCATTCCTTGCATTTCGGCGAAGCTACTGAAGGTGAAGGGTTCTGGAGCAGAGGCTCGCGCCGAGGGACCCTTTCTCCGGTGGCAAAACCGCAGCGGCGAGGCGGCAAAAAGTGCCGAGAGAGAGAGAGAGAGAGAGAGAGAGAGAGAGAGAGAGAGAGAGAGAGAGAGAGAGAGAGAGAGAGGAGACCCCAGCCCCCCCCCCTCAGCGGGAAAGCGGGAAGTGCCAACGAGCAGCTCTGACTCAGCGGGGGCGGAGTCGAGTGTGACAGCGGCCAAACCCCCTCAGGGATAAGAGCAGCTCCCAGGGAGCGCGAGCGACCAGGAGCGCGGGCGAACAGAGCCAGCAAACAGAGGCGGCGCAGCAGTTTGCGCGGCAGTTCGCGCAGGCAGGGCGAGTGGGGAAGGCGACTGGCAGGGTACAGCCGCCCCTTCTGGCAACTCAAGTAGTGGGCATCGCTCTTCCAGGAGATATTCTAGCCATGGTTACCACCCGTGGTAAAGCTGTTGCTCGAAGGAGTGTGGGGACCCAGACGGAGGCCCCACGCAAGAACACCAGTGTCCAGGTCTGTGGCTGCAGGGAGTGCCTGAGCCTGGCGCTCGTACCGGCGGACAGCAGAGACAACGGCTGTGTTCGGTGCGAGCACGTGAATGACCTGCTCAGCCTGGTGGCAGAGCTGAAGGAGGAAGTGGAGAGGCTGAGGAGCATCCGGGAGTGTGAGAGGGAGATCGACTGGTGGAGCCGCTCCCTGCCCTCCCTGAGGCCGAGGCAGCAGGAGGCGGCTCCACAGAAAGCAGAGAACCCCCTACCCTCTTGCCACCGAGCAGAAAGAGGGGGCCTAAGAGATGGGGGGGAATGGAAACGGGTCCCTGCTCGGGGGGGCAAGCGAATCTCCCTCTGGCCTCCCTCACCTGCCCAATTGCCCTTAAGCAACAGGTATGGGGCTCTGGAATGTGAGGGACTGGCCACAGAGGATGTGGGTGAAGGTGAGGCTCCATCCAGGGGGTTGCCTAGAACGAGTCAGACAGCCCCAAGAATTACGACTGCCTCAACTAAGAAAAAAAGGAGGGTCATTGTCATAGGTGATTCCCTTCTGAGGGGAACAGAGGGCCCGATCTGCCGACCGGACCCATCCCACAGGGAAGTCTGCTGCCTCCCTGGGGCCCGGGTTAGGGATGTTGCGAAGAAACTCCCTGGTCTGGTGCGGCCTTCTGATTACTACCCCCTCTTGGTAGTGCAGGTTGGCGGGGACGAGGTAGCAGAAAGAAGTCCCAAGGCCATCAAAAGGGACTTCAGGGCACTGGGGCGACTGGTTGAGGGATCAGGGGCGCAGGTGGTGTTTTCCTCCATCCCATCAGTGGCAGGGAACAGCACTGAAAGGGGCAGGAAAACTCACCTGGTTAACAGGTGGCTCAGGGACTGGTGCCATCGGTCAAATTTTGGCTTCTTTGATCATGGGGAGGTGTACACAGCACCGGGCCTGCTGGCGACAGGTGGAACTCAGCTATCACAAAGGGGAAAAAGAATTCTTGGCCACGAGCTGGCGGGGCTCATTGAGAGGGCTTTAAACTAGGTTCGAAGGGGGAAGGGGATATTGCCCAGCTCACTAGGGATGAGCCTAGGCTTGGCGAGCCAAGGCCAGGGGTGAGATTGACAGCCCAGCTCAAGTGTGTTTACACCCATGCACGTAGCATGGGCAATAAACAGGAGGAGCTGGAAGCCATTATACAGCAGGACGGCTACGACTTGGTCACCATCACAGAAACGTGGTGGGACAGTTCGCATGACTGTCATGCTGTCATAGATGGTTACAGACTCTTTAGGAAAGACAGACCAACAAGGAGAGGCGGAGGAGTTGCTCTATATGTGAGGGAGCAACTGGAATGCATTGAGCTTGGCCTGGGGGCAAATGAGGAACAAGTTGAAAGCTTGTGGGTTAGAATTAAGGGACAGGCTCACACGGGTGACATTATGGTGGGTGTGTACTACAGGCCACCTGACCAGGAGGAGGAGGCTGATGAGACCTTCTACAGGCAGCTGCAAGCAGCCTCACAATCACAGGCCCTGGTTCTCATGGGGGACATCAACCACCCTGACATCAGCTGGGAAGACCATACAGCTAGGCAGACGAAGGGAGAGCCGTGGATGTTGTCTACCTTGACTTCAGCAAGGCTTTCGACACAGTCTCCCATGATATCCTCCTAGGGAAGCTGAGGAAGTGTGGGCTGGATGAGTGGTCGGTGAAGTGGATTGAGAACTGGCTGAATGGCAGAACTCAGAGGGTTGTCATCAGCGGCGCTGAGTCTAGTTGGAGGCTGGTAACAAGTGGTGTCGCTCAGGGGTCAGTACTGGGCCCAGTCTTGTTGAACTTCTTCATCAACGACCTGGATGAAGAGTTAGAATTTACCCTCAGCAAGTTTGCTGACGACACCAAACTGGGAGGTGTGGTAGACACACCAGCAGGCTGTGCTGCCATTCAGCGTGACCTGGATAGGCTGGAAAGCTGGGCAGAGAGGAACCTGATGAGGTTCAACAAGGGAAAATGCAGGGTCCTGCACCTGGGGAGGAACAACCCCATGCACCAGTACAGGCTTGGGGTGGACCTGCTGGAGAGCAGCTCTGCGGAGAGGGACCTGGGTGTCCTGGTGGACAACAGGTTAACCATGAGCCAGCAGTGTGCCCTGGCTGCCAAGAAAGCCAATGGGATCCTGGGGTGCATCAAGAAGAGTGTGGCCAGCAGGACGAGGGAGGTTCTCCTTCCCCTCTACACTGCCCTGGTGAGGCCTCATCTGGAGTACTGTGTCCAGTTCTGGGCTCCCCAGTTGAAGAAAGATGAAGAGCTACTGGAGAGAGTCCAGCGGAGGGCTACGAGGATGATGAGGGGACTGGAGCATCTCCCCTACGAGGAGAGGTTGAGGGAACTGGGCTTGTTCAGCCTGAAGAAGAGAAGGCTGCGAGGGGACCTTATAAATGCCTACAAATATCTGAAGGGTGGGTGTCAGGAGGATGGGGCCAAGCTCTTTTCAGTGGTGCCCAGTGGCAGGACAAGGGGCAATGGGCACAAACTGAAGCACAGGAAGTTCCGTCTGAACATGAGGAAGAATTTCTTCACTCCGAGCGTGACGGAGCACTGGAACAGGCTGCCCAGGGAGGTTGTGGAGTCTCCTTCTCTGGAGATATTCAAGACCCGCCTGGACAAGATCCTGTGCAGCCTACTGTAGGTGACCCTGCTTCGGCAGGGGGGTTGCACTAGATGACCCACAGAGGTCCCTTCCAACCCCTACTATTCTGTGATTCTGTGATGGCCTGAGGTGTCATGGGCCCACCGAGCTATAAAGAGTTCACCCTTATGTTGCCAGTCCAGATCCACCTGAGCCACTTCAATCTTGGCAGCCTGATCCACCTGGTGGTTGTTTTGATGTTCTTCAATGGCCCAACTCTTAGGGACGTGGGCGTACACGTGACGCACTTTTACAAGCAGCTTCTCTAGCCGGGTAGCAATATCTTGCCACTATGGGGCAGCCCAGATGGGCTTGCCTCTGTGCTGCCAGTTGTTCTTCTTCCATTGCTGCAGCCACCCCCACAGGGCATTGGCCACCATCCAGGAGTCGGTGTAAAGATAGAGCACTGGCCACTTCTCTCGATGGGCAATGTCTAAAGCCAGCTGGATGGCTTTCCCCTCTGCAAACTGACTCGACTCACCTTCTCTTTGAGCAGCTTCTGCGACTTGTCTTGTAGGACTCCATACAGCAGCCTTCCACCTCCGCTGCTTCCCCATAGTTCGACAGGAGCCATCTGTGAACAGGGCGTACTGCTTCTCATTTTCTGGCAGTTTATTATACAGTGGGACCTCTTCTGCGTGCATCACCTCCTCTTTTTCTGGTGACATTCTGAAATCTTTGCCTTCTGGCCAGTCCATGATTACTTCCAGAATTCCTGGGCGACTGGTGTGTGTTCAGCGCGACCCACTTACTCCATGTAGCATCAGTGGCCGGATGTATAGAGGGAACCTTCCCTTTGAACATCCAGCCAATTCATATGCTGCCAGTATCTCTTTTGCAGTTGGAGTATAACGGGCCTTGGATTCTCTATACCTTTCACTTCAAAACCCTAGGGGTCGACCTCGAGTCTCCCCTGGTGCTTTCTGCCTGAGACTCCAGGTTGGGCCATTCTCCCCAGCTGCAGTGTAAGATCACATTTTTAACATCCACTTTGGCCCAAGGGCTACTGCGTGAACTATTTAATATTTATTTTGTTCAAACGCTTCTTGTTACTCAGGACCTCATTCAAACTTGTTCTTCTTCCAGGTCACTTGACAGAGAGGGCTTACAATCTGACTGTAATTTGGGATATGCATTCTACAAAAACCCACAACACCTAAGAAGGCTTGTGCTTCCTTTTTGTTAGTTAGTTAGTGGAGACATAGCTGATATTTTGTTGACCACATCCACTAGGATATGACAACGCCCATCCTACCATTTTTTTCCTAAAAACTGGATCTGCTGTGCAAGTCCCTTGAGCTTATTTTTTTTTATGGCAAATCTGACTTTCAGGAGGATTTGGACTATTTTCTCCCCTTTCTCAAAAACTTCTGCTGTATTGCCCCACACAATGATGTCATCAATGTTTTTCAAGTGTTCCAGTGAGGAGACTGATGGCACGGACTCCAATATCCAAATCGAAGACCCTTTATTAATCAGAAAGCTGAATTTTTATACCCTTACAAAGCTGTCCACGCACTCCAACCCAAATGCTTATTGGTTAACATAGATTGTTCACACGCCTATTCTAAACATTCAATTGGCTAGCTTAGCTGTTCATGATTTCTCCTTTGTTTGCTCAGGGCATTCTGCCAAAGTCCTCTGTTGCAACTGATAACGTCCTTATTTTTCTCTTGTTCAGAAAGTCTCAAGGACATCAGGACCTTCGTTGATACAGAATGTTCCCACAATTCCCCCTTTCTTGTTTTCAATGACCAAGGCATGTAGTTGTTGATACTGTCGTTGAATCATTCCCTGAATACACTGCAAGAAACAAGGTAATATCATAACAACAATCAAAATCATCAACAATACCATTCCTCCCCTGAGGATTAATTCTTGTAAGCATCCTGTAATCCCCCATCCTGCTCTATTCTGAAACGTTGCGTGCCTCACTGAATTTACATTTATCGCTAATTCTGATATTAAAGCTGACATTAAATTCATTTGCTTTGCCATCCAACATGGCAACTTATCTGTACTACCTAAAGCTTTGACTACACCTACATGTGGAGAAAATGTAGCTACCAATACTCTCGTTGCTTCTCCCCAATTATCTACCTCTAAGCTCTTAAAATGCCAGTGACATTCACATACTCCATAAGATCTCTGAAATCATTCACTGCCTTTCCAATAAGACATGTTCTAAATGGATCTCCAGGTGTGGCTGATGACAAACACGATGAGCCTTGTCCTGTTAGATTTGCAAAAGGCACCCCTAAGTTTTGCCTTGTTTGGATGGTCCATGGTCCTGCTGCCGTTGTCGTGATGATCACTGCCCCAAAGATGACCCATCCGACAACGTTTCCTTTTCTACCGCCTGTTTTACCCATTTTGCCAGGATCCACGTAGGTCCACTATCTGTAATGACACAAGCATAGCCTCTTCCCCATGTTACTAATTGAAACGGTCCTTCCCATTTTCCTTCCTTGTTTTTCACTAACACTTTAAGTTGCTCTTTATATGTTGACATTCCTGTTGACGTAGCTTGCATATGTTTCACAACAGGAGGAATAACATCTTCCCCTGCTAATCGTAAAAAGTTCATCACACACTGTACTTTCATTAATCTTTTTACTGGTGTCTCCCCAGATTCCCCCGTTTTTATTTAATGAATTTAAAGAAAGCGCTACACTGACATGCGTAAGCATCACTCTTGGCATTATGGTCCAGTAGCAGCCCCCCTACACTGCAACACTAAAAACAAACATAAGAACACAAATGCTAATAAAAAGACACATAGATGTGAAGTGCATACCATAACCTGCCGGGTGTAAAGAAGGGTCAAATTAGCCTGAGAATGGTACATATTGATGGCAAATCTGCTATCTAACATAGGGGCGTGGATTGATTTACTTGCATCCAATTTTCTTCCTGTGTGGATGGTGGGACCCAAGCACCGCCTCACCACAATATATCATTATTGCCAATTGGAGGGGAGGCATCCCACCATGTCAGGGGTCAAAATAATGGTGGATCAATAATATGAGCTCATTAAATTTGAACTTGGGTTATAGGTATACTCATCACACATACAAACATCCATAATATTAAGTATTGGCTATCCATATTAATCACCTAGGCTAAGATCAGTGTATCTAGAAGCATGACTCATTAACTATATAGGCTAAAATCAGTGTACATGAAAGCATAAATCTGCAAACTTCACCACATCTATTCCCTGCTGCATCAAATGCTTCCGCAGGCCCGATAAATCAGAGTCCAAATACAACAGTCCAAAGTCAAAAAGCAGAAATAATCAATATCTGCAGAACTTCCCAAACCAGAAGGCGCAAAGGCAGTTACTTAGTCCAGACAAACCCATTAGATCACAGAAACCAAGTAAATCCATCAGATCACAAAAATACAAATACTATGACAACAAGCACATAAAACCACACAATCATAGTCGCGACCGCACACGCACAGGCACACCGAGTTTTCAACATAAATCCAAATATTACAAATAGACAGAGACTTAAAAACAGACAGGGACTTACAATAATATTCAACATTTAACAGACAAATTCCCGAGCCTCGGTTTCAGGAAGAGTACTTTCTTTTCAATTCTGTTTTAGGAAGGGTACTTTCCCTTCTCCCCAGGGATATAGCCCAATGCTGTGAAGCTTTCGCTACGACTAGCAGCCAGGCAACAAGAAATAATACTAGAAGAATGCCTTTACCTTATTGATGGCCCCTGCTCAGAACTTCTCGGTCCAGGGATTGGAGGTTCTCCCCGAGAATCCCTCGGTGCCGGCAGGAGGTCCTGTGATCCCTCGGATCGTTGATGTTCAGGAGCAGGGTCCCATCTGGGGTGCCAAAATCTGTTACCGGAAAAGGGGAAAAATAATTCACTCTCTAAAACTTAATTTTGGAGTTCTAGAAAGCTGGCATTCTTTACTGTAGTGCTGGACGCACAGGGGATAGTTCTACCCAAATGTGCGTACTGAAAAGACACAACTACTGGATATTTATGCCATGTTAACATACTTAATCATTACATTTCTGAGAAGTGCTTATCATTTTCCCCTTTTTTTTTTTGCATGTATTAATATCCTTTGTACATGTCTATTGGCACCTCTGGGCAGTTGTCGGGAGCCCTCAGATGAAGGAAAAAAGCATAAATTATATACAGATTTGTTGGTAAATTGACATTAATTCTGGAGGTAAAGGCAGTTGCAATTTTATCCGAAACTTTCTGCAAGACAGTTTTCGCTTCTGGCGTTAATCTTTGGGAAAATAACAAATCTGAGTCCCTTTTAACAAGGTAAATAATAGAGGGGACAACTCTTCAGTCATAGTGGCCAAAAGAGGTCTTACCCAATGAATTGTTCCTAATAACTTTTGTAGGTCATGAAGAGTGGTGACCTGGTCAACCGTACGCAATGGTTGTGGGAACACTTGTGAAGTAAAGAGTTTCCATCCTAGGTACTTCCAGGGATGCTCTGTCCGCACCTTTAACGGGGCTGTCTGTAACCCGAAGATCTTTAGTGACGATTCTAATTTAGCCAAAGCAGTGAGCAGCACATTTTGTGTTTGAGCAGCAAGGAGGACGTCGTCCGTATAGTGATATAAGTAAATCTGTTTAAAAGATTGCCGTACTTCTTTTAGCGCTGCATCCACGACTATCTGGCATATCGTGGGGCTATTCATCATGCCTTGTGGCAGAACGACCCAACAGCATTGCTGCATAGGTCTGCTGTTGTTAATTGAAGGCGCAGAAAATGCAAAATGAGCACAATCATCAGGGTGTAAAAAAATTGTAAAAACCCAGTCCTAGAAATCAATAACAAAAAGAGGCCAATCTTCTGGAATCATAGCTGGGTTAGGGACACCAGGCTGTAGTGGCTGCATTGGGCTCATTACTGCATTTATAGCCCACAGATCTTGTAATAATTTCCATTCACCAGACTTTTATGGAATGACAAATCTAGGGGTGTTCCATGGGCTGGTAGATGGCACTAGGTGCCCTAATGCCAGCTGTTTGTCCACAAGGAATTCTGCTGCAGCAACTGAACTGTACACACTTTTTCCATCCAAGGCCTTGAATGTAAGGAAGATGGTTCTCGCCACGCTGCTTCTGGGTCGGGTCAGGCCGGGCCGGGCGGACGCGTCCGGGGCGGGTGGGGGGGGGGGGGGGGGGCTGGGTCGCCGGTTGCCAAGCGTGGGGAGCCCGCCGGCGGGAAGGGGCTGTGCGCGGGGGGCCCGTGTGCCCCATCAGGTGTAAAGTTTGTTGATCCATCTGGTGTGGTGGCTGCTGGCGCTGGGGGTAGATTCAGCCCAGCACTGCGGGCTGTGCTGTGTCGGAGGGATTGCACTGTTTTATGCTGGATTTCACTACGCTTTGATCTCAGGTCAGGTATGCCAATTGCTGTAGACGGACCCTATTGTACACTTTTGAGGTGCTGGGTTTTGCACCCCTCTTCCCGTTTCTCTGGATTTAAAGGATCGTCAGGTTCTGGCAGATTTACCTCCCGCATTTCTCGTGTTGGGTTAGGAATTTCATCGTATATAGGGTTAAATATTTCAAAAAACTGTGGCTCTGTCCCTGCTTTTGAGATAACGGAGGAGGGGTAGCAGCTGCTTGTAAGAGAGTTTCTGTGGCTTTTAGAGCATTTAAAGCTGTATGCCCTGATTTCCAAGTAATGATTTCCTCAGGGATTTTAAGCTGCAAGACTTTGTTCTTTCAAAATTCTCTGTAAAATCTTTTAATGGAGCTTTTGTTCCTTTCTAGCTGACTGTCCCATCCTTCAGCGAGCCAGGGGGGAACAGACCCGATTCTTGCTCAGGGTCTGTTGGACCCAGCCCCTGCTCACGGCTCCGGCCCCTGCTCACAGCTCCTGCCTCTTTCCAAGTTAAAACATCAAAAACACACGGTGATTCCGCGGGCACTCCATTACTTCTGAGCCAGGCTAACAACAGCTCTAAAGTCCGTTCTTCATATTTAACCCCTCTCTTCCTTAAAATATGCTTTAACATTTTAGCAACCACTTTCTCTTTAACTGACATGCTCACTCCCATTGCATTTCTCGGCTGCTCTCCTGATCCTGATCACGGCGATAATGGAAAAGGTGTCTGTACTGCCCCAGGGGCTTTGTCCGCTCGGTCCAGCTGGCAAGACGATCGTTTAGCCGAGACATCTCCTCCAGATGCCACTACTCTGGAGCGCGCTTTGTCGATCCCTGAATCCGTCCCTGGGTCCTGGATAGCATCCTGGACTTGTCCTGGATCACGTCGGGGTCACCATTTGAGGAGATTGACGACACGGACTCCAATATCCAAATCGAAGACCCTTTATTAATCAGAAAGCTGCATTTTTATACCCTTACAAAGCTGTCCATGCGCTCCAACCCAAATGCTTATTGGTTAACATACATTGTTCATGCGCCTATTCTAAACATTCAATTGGCTAGCTTAGCTGTGCATGATTTCCCCTTCGTTTGCTCTGGGCATTCTGCCAAAGTCCTCTGTTGCAACTGATAACGTCCTTATTTTTTTCTTGTTCAGAAACTCTCAAGGACATCAGGACCTTCATTGATATAGAATGTTCCCACATTCCGGAGCTTCACCCTTTTCCAGTGAAGTCTGGATTAGGCCATGGCAAATGGTCGGACTGTATTTCCACCCCTGGGACAGTCGATTCCAGGTGTACTGGATGCCCCTCCAGGTGAAAGCAAACTGTGGCCTGCACTCTGCTGCCAAAGGGATGGAGAAGAATGCATTAACGATGTCAATTGTAGCATACCACTTGGCTGCCTTTGACTCCAGCTGATAGTGAAGTTCTAGCATGTCTGGCACAGCAGCACTCAGCGGTGGTGTGACTTCATTCAGGCCACAATAGTCTACTGTCAGTCTCCATTCTCCATTAGACTTTTGCTCTGACCATATGGGACTGTTAAAGGGAGAGTCTTACTGATTACTCCTTGACTCTTCAGCGGACAGATGCGCTTACCGATGGGGATAAGGGAGTCTCAGTTGGTGCAATATTGCTGCCTGTTCTTGTTCAGCCTTCAGCAACCCCACAACGCAAGGATCCTCTTTGAGAACGGGTAAAGTAGACAGCTGTTTAATTTCCTCTGTCTCCACAGGGGCTGTACCAAAAGCCCACCGATACCCTTTTGGGTCCTTGAAATACCCTCTCCTGAGATAGTCTATGCCAAGGATGCACGGAGCCTCAGGGCCAGTCGCAGTGGTGTGCTTTTGCTTCTCTTTCCCGGTTAGGCTTACTTCAGCCTCCAATACAGTTAGCTCTTCGTGTCCCCCTGTCACTCCAGAAATATAAATGGGTTCTTCCCCTTTATAGCTTGATGGCATTAGGGTATACTGTGCACCAGTGTCTACTAGAGCCTTATATTCTTGGGGGTCTGATGTGCCAGAACATCAAATTCACACAGTCCAATAAACGCGGTTGTCCTTTTCCTCCACCTGGGTGGAGGCAGAGCTCCTCTAATCCTGGCCATAGTAATTGTTATCAAGGAATGGGTTCGTGTTCCACATGTGGCTTACCCCACCCTTGGTACTCATATCTTTTAAGAACCAATCAGAAGTTCCTCCCCTAGGATCAGAAGTAAAATCAACCCTTCTACTTTGTCTGGGGAACTGCCCACTGGAAACTGGAGCTGCAGTTTTCCTGGGAGAACCCTCATTTGTGATTGATTGTTTTTCTTTCCAGCTTGCATAACCATGCCTTTAGGGCTGGGGTAGTTTTTCCATCCCACCTCCTCATGTGTTCTCCATGGTCATGCAGGGAAAACCACAGGGTGCTTTGTGGTGTGTACTGTCTCTCTCAAATAGGGGAATGCTTTCTCCTAATAGCTGAGACACTGGTCCGTACAGGTGGGGAACGTGACCTATCCAATTTTTCAAACACTTTTTTGAACAGGTTTTTGGATTTTTTGGTCAGCCTTTCCACAGCCGAGACCCAGGCCCATAGGAAAGAAGAGAGATTGTCTTTGTATTGCCAGAGGTGGCCAACCACATCATTCACTGTTGGTGCCTCTTCTGCTTTCCAACCCATTGTTGCCAATGAGTTGGCATATGACAATGGTGCACTCTGTATAAAGTTCTGCAACACAGGTCGTATGCACTGGACTTCATCTGGATCTGTGGGTGACTGAGTGTTGTCCAGGTCATAGTAAATCAGCTCCTGCACAGCTAAATTCCTCAGGTACTGGATCCCTCTCTCTATGGAGGTCCACTTGCCTGGGTGGCACATAATATCTTCCTTGAAGGGACAACTGTTCTTCACGGATGACAGGAGTTGCCTCCAAAGGCTGAGGGCTTGTGTCCCTCTTCCAATTGCCTTGTCAATGCCCCCTTCCCTAGACAGGGATCTCAGCTGCTTGGCTTCCCTGCCCTTGAATTGCAAGCTACTGCCTCCCTATCCCAGCATCGGAGCAGCCAGGTGGCAATGTTCTCACCTGTATGATGGCTGAAATCATTTTGTATATCTCTCAACTCGCCCAGAGATAAGGTTCAGGTGGTTACCTGTGGTTCATCCTCCTGTTCTCGTGATGACCCCGGTTCATCTTCACCCTTGTGGTCTGATTTTTTCATGTATTTCTTCTTATGTATAGGGGTGACTGATACCAGCATGGATTGGTTCTCTGGTTCAGCTGCAGTGCCTGTCACTGGGGTTTGAGTAGCTATAGTGACTCCTGTCACAGTGGTTTGAGTAGCTGCAGTGACTCTTGAAAGGGTTGGAGTAACCGCAGAACCTGGCACAGAGGTTTGAGTAGCTGCAGTGGCTCTCATGTTGTTGTCAGATCCAGAGACCCTCTGAGGGTACTGAATAGTGTTGAACAGGGACTCGGTAGTGTTGTGGTTTAGCCTGGCTGGATGCCAGGTGCCCACAAAAGCCACTCTATCACTCCCCCTTCTCAACTGGACAGGGTAGAAAAAACACGATAAAAGGCTCATGGGTTGCGATAAGGACAAGGAGAGATCACTCACCAATTACTGTCAGAGAAGGACAATGAGAAATAAAACCAAATCTTAAAAACACCTTTCCCCCACCCCTCCCTTCTTCCTGGGCTTAACTTCATTCCCAATTTTCTCTATCTCCTCCTGCTGAGCGGCGCAGCGGCATAGAGAATGGGGTTGCGGTCAGTTCATCACACATTGTCTCTGTTGCTCTTTCCTCCTCAAGGGAAGAATTCCTCACATTCTTCCCCTGTTCCAGCATGAGGTCCCACTCATGGGAGACAGTCCTCCACAAACTTCTCCAGCATGAGTCTTTCCCACGGGGTGCAGTCATTCAGGAACAGGCTGCTCCAGCATGGGTCCCCCACGGGGTCACAAGTCCTTCCAGAAAACTTGCTCCAGCATGGGCTCCTCTCTTCACAGGTCTCCAGGTCCTGGAAGGAGCCTGCTCCAGCACAGTCTTCCCATGGGGCCACAGCCTCCTTTGGTCATCCACCTGCTCCGGTGTGGGGTCCTCCACAGGCTGCTCCACCGTGGACCTCCATGGGCTGCAGGGGGACAGCCTGCCCCACCATGGTCTTCACCACAAGCTGCAGGGGAACCTCTGCTTCAGTGCCTGGAGCACCTCCTCCCCCTCCTTCTTCACTGACCTTGGTGTCTGGAGACTTCTCACTCCTCTCTCCAGCTGCAAATGCCATTACACAGGGGTTTTTTTTTCTTCTTAAATATGTTATCACAGAGGTGCTACTACTATTGCTGATTGACTTGGCCTTGGCCAGTGGCGGGTCTGTCTTGGAGCTAGGTGGCACTGGCTCTATAGGACATAGGGGAAGCTTCTAGCAACTTCTCACAGAAGCCACCCCTATAGCCCCCCTGTTACAAAAACCTTACCATGAAAACCCAGTACAGGTAGACATGGGCCAGGCCCCAGCACACTGCAGTAATTTGGGTCCCTCTGGAATTGCCATGGAGATAGAATACTTCTTCCAAATATTCTACTAGTTTTTCAGGATTCTGCACTTGTTCAGGGGTAAAGTTCCAAAACACTGGAGGTGTCCACTGTCCTAGGCATTTGCCCATGCTACTCCTCACACCCTGTCACTCATAACTATCCAGCCTCGGGACAGATCTTCAGATGATAACCTTAATGTGCTTGCTAATTTGTGGGAATCTGCTGGGCCGCGGGCGGCCTTGACGATCTTGATGGAATAGAGCCATATCTTTGAGCTAATTATTTTGTGCACCCATGGTTGAAAAACAGGAGGAAAGGAATGAAGAAACAGGATGGGAAAATCCAACTCTTTGATAATCGTGAAGGCCGTGTGAACGGACGCATGATGACCAATCAGAAGAACAGAGGAGCTACATGCCAAAAGACCCTCACCAATGAGTCTCTGGGGGTGGGGGGCAAGAAGTTATAAAAATGTTATGATTAACCAATAAACTGCTGCTGCTTCTGCTTTACTTTTGCTTGCTTTTGCTTGCCTTGTGACTGCCGTGACTTATTGTGGCATGCTGCCACACTAATCTAAGACAAAACCAAAATGCTGTTCCCAAGAAACACCAAGAAAAGTATTTTAACTACCTAAGAATGTTCAAGATACCGAAAATATATTGTAACGGGGGAGGAAACATCACAGAAGAAGGTAGTGAAGGCACCATTCTGCACTTCCTCCATAAAAAACCTCTCAGAAGAAAAAGTATAACTCCATGAGGTGGTACATGAGTATCGGTAATAGATTTAGTACAAAGCACAAATACCAGATTACAGCCAAGGTCAGTGCTCTAGTAACAAATATCGCAGACAAAACATTACTAGTCATTGCAAAGTACAGAAACTTGCAAAAGCAAACACCAGTCTTTGACATGCACAACAAAAATGAGAGCATGATGAATCAATATAATGACCCACAACTGTCAAGGACTTTTTCCAGTCTCCCATGTTCAGCTAATGAGCAGGTGTGCGGGAGCTGGGAGGGAGCATAGCCAGACAGCTAGCCCAATCTGGCCAATGTAAATATTCCACCCCAAAGAAGTCATGCTCAGTTTATAAAAGGGGGTTGGTTGGGGGGCAAAGAACTCTTCTGTGAGTTCAAATCCTCTCTGATCCGGGAGTTCGAACTTTTCCATGAGCTTGGTCTTTTTTGGGAATTTCGTGAATTCACTATTTCCAGGTTCCGTGATCACTGCTCGGGAACTGGTTGCGAATTGGTCATCGGGTGGTGAGAAAATTGTACCGTATATAATTTTTTTTGCATATTCATTATTATTATTAATATTAGTAGTAGTAATATTTCCTTTGTTGCCTTATTAAACTGTCTTTATCTAAACCCAGGAGTTTTACCTTTTGTCCATTTCTCCTCACCATCCCACTGGGGGGCAGGGGAGGGGTGAGCGAGCGGCTGCTGGGTCCTAGTTGCCAGCTGCCAGGTTAAACTGCAACACTTTGTCTATTACTGATCAGTGGTTACTGAGTCAACGGTTACTCAGTTCAGAAAAGCACTAAGAACAGTGTTAGGTACATGTTTAAAATGAAGCACGTGCTTCAATGCTTTCTTAAACCAAAGCCTAGGACTTGACATCACATTTATCTGCATGCCTGAAATAAACTGCCAGTCAGTTGTGAGCTTCCTTTGGTGTTTATTGGACTGATGAATCCAAGGACCCACAGCTATGACATAATAGTAGTGAACAGTGCTAGGGTACATTTTTGCTGCTGTTTCCAAACTCTTAGCAAGGTAAATGGGAGTTTCCCAAGAAGGGTAAATGAAAGAAAGTATTAGTACACTGAGCAAACTTGAAAGGTGTTAGGTGCTTCAGAGGGATGCCTTCTGCTCATGCTTTATTAAGAAATGCGAGTATTAGGTATCTGTCAGATATCAGCATCCTGCAAGATGAAGCCCCTAGTACGTACACTGTAACTGTAGTGCTGCTTGATAGACATTGTTTTACAATGGTCATGCGCTAAGCAGATGATGATCGCAAGTAAACACCACATTTAATATTCAATCTAGCTAAGGTTACGACAGGTTTAGAAGTATCACAGTTTTAATTTAATAAGCTATCGCTTTAAAATATGCATTGTGGCTGTAGCAATGCTGAAAAAATGGCAATTTTATGGATACAATTTATGATATAGTTTCTTGGTGCTTACTTGATGGCAATTGTGTTATGATGGTTCATTTTCATTTGGAATTGCACTTCTATAGATTCTTTCTGTGACCTAAGTACTTCCAAATATCAGTTTATGCAAGAAAGCAAGGACTCGCTAGTCCTGCTGTAGTCTTATATTATGTTTACTAGTTATATTTACTAGCAATATTGGGCTAGAATCTAAACCAGAAGGCCTGGTGAATTAGCTTCTGCAATGTGTGAACTACCCACAGGGAGGAGACTGTTATGCCAAATCACTGAACTGTTGCTGTTCTCCAAAGAAACATTTTCAAGGGGAAACTGCTGTACTACTTTACATATGAAATGTTGTTACATTTTCAACAATGCAATGTCATTCCACTTGTCACCACTTTCAGCACTCATTTTTTAAATTAATTTAGTGCTTTTGAAAGGTGCCAGACAAGTAGTCCTTGATCATTCCTTTTGTCTATCTGCAAATGTGAAGTTTCGAGGATTACTATAGAAGTACCATGTCTTAGCCTTGAAGCAAGGGGTCTAATTGTCTAATTCTAGAGTTCGCTTAAGTTTGTTCGCTTTCTGGCTTCAGATGTTCCTTAACCCACTTTGCGGGCTCTAGGAAACGGTGAGGCTTGTCTAATGCAGAAGGTTCTGTTGTAAGAAGTAAACCAGGCCTGTTGTATGAAATACTGTGGGAAGCTGATTTTCATTACCCAAGGGTTTTGCTCACATCCATCAATCCATCCATCCATCCAATGTAAACCCAGACTACTGGCACATCGCTAATACTACCACAGACAAGATCCCTCAAACGACTGTTATCAACCTAAAGGCAGTCAGTCACCGCAATTTCCCTGTGCCAGTTGAAAATATATCTGTTAATACTTTGCTCTGATCACAGTTTCAACTTCTACTGCCCAACCGCCATGGGAACCCAAAACCCTGTTGCCTCATGAAAATCTCCAGTGTATTCTGGAAGTATTTCTTTCCCTGTTGGCCCACAATTGTGAGCAAATGGATATTCTCTCTTGTAAAGAATGAACGTAGGAAGGATTGTGTTTCTGCTGGGAGCAGGAGACTGTCAGGGGAGCTGGGGGAAGCAAACCTGTAGAGTTGTGGAAGAAACAGGGCTGTATATAGGGCTGCACAGAAAAAATGCAAGCCAAGGGCTGGAAAAGGCGGCCACCCAATTGATTCTCATCAGATTTATCCCCTATTCCATGAGGTGCTACAGGGTGTGACCAAAGGAGAGGGCCTGGCCAGAACATGGATCTACATCTCTTCCTGTTAAATGCTGATGGCCATAGTTAGGAGACGCACCCACTGTTGCTCTAAAGGGAAGTTTAAACCCTTTTTGCTGCTTTGCAGGTGCCTTGTTCATATGAGAGAGAGCAGTGAAAGGTAGGCCCTAGTCTGTCAGAGTATCACTGGCCTTTCGATGTTGTGATTGTCAATGTGTCGTGGGAGAAGAATGTCCCCACCAGCATCTTCCAGATGGACTGAATACATCTACATATCAAAATGTTCTGCACCTTCACTATCCACCAGCACTTCTGGAGAGGACATGAAATCCAACCTCCAGCTCTTGCAGGCATCATACTAGATAACCCCTTTCTCTTTTTTTTTTTTTGATCTCCAGCTTTAATCAGTCAGTTACTACTCTGACTTCATGCAGTAAAAAGTTTATTTTTTATTTCAAAGTTTATTTTTTATTTAAAATCTGTTTATTTGGTGAGCTCAGTGAACCTGAATAACTAATGCATGGATTTCAACCCTGATCCTGCCCAATGCCCCATCTGGCATGCTGCATCTCTCCAGTGCCCTGCTGATCTTAGTGCAGCTCTACCCAAGGATAGACCTTTTGCAATTGAGGGCTGTAGTCCCGAGAACAGCAACAAAGCTCAACATACGCTTAAATTAACTTTCATGTGACAGGTATATACTTAGTGTCTTTGATATAGCTAGATCTTAGTTTGTCAAACTGGAACCAACCTTCGCCTTTCAATTCCTTTATTCATTTACCTATAATAAAGCATCCTGAGCATTTGGGGGATTATAGCATTTCAGGGTACTTTAGTTATCTTTTGATCTTGTGACTTATTCCCCCATCTCAGGATAACATAATTGCAAAGAAATGTTCTCTGCAGACTATAATGCCTTATTGCTAAAACCGAAAATCTCTCCTCTCTTGGTGAACATCTGCTATTTCTTCCTCATAAAACACTGGAAAATGTTTCTCTCAGCACAAGAAAAAATCAATAATTGTTATTTTAATTTTTTCCATGCCCTGGCCTTGCAGACAAAGTCAATGTCTCCTCTTAAAATATCATCAATCCTGTCCACTTGCAGAAAAACAATATATTGTTTTCACAGTCTGTCTGGATAAGAAGCCATACAACTCCAGCACATGAGCTTGCTGAATTATGAATTAAAGCAGATTATTTGCCAATAGACAAATATGTGTCCTTTCAATTTCTCTTTTAATCCTATTTTAGCTCATTTCTATTCAAGAGGGGTTTGTGTCTAAAGTTCTTAATTAATTCTAATAGTAATCTTGTCAGAAAACTGAAATGATGTCTAGAACAACATTTATTATACTGTAAATTCTGTCTGTAGTTGTGCCACATCAGTTCAGTTTCATGTGTCAACTTTGTGTCACTGGGGATAAAAGTCTTCTCATCAGTCTCTGTGAAACCTTGAGCAGTATGGAGAAGATGAACAAAGAACAATTACTCACAGTTTTGCATAGCAGAAGAACCAGAAGACGTCAAATGAAATTATGAGATGGAAGATTCATAATGAACAAAAGTAGGCAATCTGTCATATAACATACAGTTGCTTGTAGAACTCATTGCCACAAGATACTACAAATGCCAAAGACTTACCTGGGATCAAAAAGTGATTAAACACACAGAGGTGTTTCACTTTTCAAATTTTCGGTTCTTTTTGCATAGTTATTTGCACAAGGGATTTGGTACACTGTTTCTGAGTACTGTGAACTAGGTAGTGAGAAAATGGGATTAATACAAGATCATGAAGACTCCATCACAAAACATATTCTACTTAATTTTGACACTACTCACATCTGGTTTTACAGGTGTGGTGGGTTGACCCTGGCCAGCAGCCAAGCACCCACACAGTCGCTTGCTTACTTCCTCCCCACAGCAAGAAAAGAGAGAAAAAGGAAGAGCAAAAGTGAGAAAACTCATGGGTCAAGATAAAGACAGTTTAATAGGTGAAGGAAAGAAAAAAAAAAAAAAACAAGCGACACAAAGGAAATCATTCACCACCTCAGACTGATGCCCTGTCAGTCTCCGAGCAACAGCCACTTTGGAAGTCAAAACCACCCTTCTTCCTCTACTCAGTTTTTATTATCTAGCATGATGTCTTATGGTATGGAATAGCCCTTTGGTCAATTCAGGTCAGCTATCCCAGCTGTGTCCCCTCCCAGTCTCTTACCAACCCCCAGCCTACTTGCTGGGGTAGAAGAGTGGAAAAAAGAAAGCCTTGATGCTGTGCAAGCACTGTTGAGCAACAGCTGGAACATTGGTGAGTTAATAACGTTGTTTTAGTCACAAATCTAAAATACAGCACCATACAGGCTGCTAAGAAGAACATTAACTCCATCCCAGCCAGACCCAGTACAACAGGATAATATTTTATAGCATAGTAGTACATGCACTGTAGTATATTTGGTAAAGGTAATTAACTCTAATGAGATGCTACTGTTATGGTCAGCATAAATTCTTTGATGGAAAGTGAGAGGAAGCTCCGGTTTTCTGTGAGAACTGTTGTACTAGAGAAATAGTGACGTGAGAGTTAACCGTTTAAAACCCTAAAATAGTGCTGCTTTTATTTTAATTGGCCATTTTGAACCGATGACAATGAGCACCATATATGAGCCTATATAGACCATACTTCTATCAGACCAGAATTATTACTGACAATCCCTGAATGAAATTCAATCTGACTTCTTATTCTTTAAGGTCAGAGAGCTTCCCAGCATCCATAGTTCTTCTGTGACAGGCGTGATGCAGTAACTGCAGAAGCAATTCATGGTCCCAGAGCCCATGTCTTGGCCCTAGAGAAAGCAGGGAGTCCATTCCCTGTTAAACGAACCTGATATGGGTTACTGTCCCTGATGGGCACTTAAATAAGGGCATCTTTATGCTCAGTAGGACCATTTTAATGAAGAAGCATATAGTGGAATAGGTAACAACTCAATAGCATAGCTGTGGGGAATGTGGAAAAGGAATCAAGTTGAATATGGAGGGATCCGGGGGGGGGAGAAAGAATATATGGTGAACAGGAGTTGGAAAGAAAGCAAAATGGTCACAACTATAGGGCAGGGCATGCAGGAGTGAATGACCAGCCAGCCTTCTATGTACTGCAAATCATTTCCAACAAGCAAGTACACAAGTGCTCATTAGTAAGCACTGTGTCCCATATAAACCCTCTTACTTACTCAGCCCCCTTATGGATGGCCTGAAGGCTGGGAAAGACTCTTTTTAGCCCTAGTCTTGCATGTATCTTTCAGTTCAGCTTCACTATTCCAGGCATAACTACCCAGTAACATAATGTCTTCCTGTAGAAGGTGACATCTGGTCAAAACACTACCAAGTTACAAGAAGCTGCAGCCCTTCTCTGCTTCAGCAAAAAGGAATGCAATGTTCAGAATGAATGCTGTTGAAAGGAATGCAATATTCAGACTAAGCACAAATATTGTTTCACTTCTCCAACATGTATGACACAAAAGCTGCAGTGTCCTTGCTTGTTCGGTTTTCTTCTGGGAAAGGTGTTGTCGCGTTAAAAGGGATAAGGGAGTCTGATAAGCAGCAAAAGGAAAGCTCTCCCGTTGAGTCACGAGGATCAGAGCAGACCCCCTTGCACTCTAAACTCTCTCTCAGAGGATCTACTCCTAGTCCCAGACCTGGTCAACGGTTTATGTATAAAGGGTTAAGTGTGTAGCCACTTCTCAGATTCAACTTGCCTGCCAGAACCCTTCCAAGGACTTTCACTGAAACAGTTTCGCAAATTTGAAGCAATAGGTAATTTATTCAAGCGACAGGTATCACAGATTCGGGATCGCTGTTGATAAATGCACTGTCTACAAGAGCTGAGCTCAAAGGTAATGGTTTAGCGCTTTAGTTAACAATGTGTTCCTGGGGATACGTCTGACAAAGTCAGAGGCGCGACTCTTACCAAAAAGGCGTCCCTTCTTGGGAGGGGAAGAGAGGTTCAGGCTTGTCGACCCATCCGTCAGGTAAAGTTCTCGCTTGGCTGCTCCTCCCAAAGAGAGTTTTCAAGTGCCAACTTTTATATGTTTGGAAATCTTTTTGCAAGGTGGGACTAAGTCAATTAATATTTTGTTCTGGTTTGGCTGCGGCCGGCAACAAAAGCGCCACGCAGCCGCCCCTCCCCCCGCCGGGGTGCAGAGGAGAATGGAAAGAAACAGGCAGAAACTGGTGGGTCGGGATAAGGGCAGTTTAACAGAACAGCAAACAAAAGGGAACAGGAACAACAACGATACAGATAAGGAGAACACACAAAACAAACCGCACAACCCAGAGAGCCGCTCTCCCGGACTGCCGCCGCGCACTCCCGAACTGCGAGTGAGTTCCCGCCGCCCAACTCCCCCCTACCGGAACCCAGCATGACGGCACATGGTATGGAATACCCTGCTCTATTTGGCCAGGTTGGGTCAGCCCACCCAGCTGTTCCCCTTCCTGGATTCCAGTGAAAATTAACCCTGTCCTGGCCGAACCCAGGACATATGTGTCGACTGGCTCTTGGTGTGGAATGTTGTGTCATCAGAAATGGAACTCAGCAGTTTGACATGCCTATGGAGCAGGCATCTTGGTATGTGCTCAAGGGGGCCGTCTGTTCCTTATCCGAAGCAATCTGTGGCTGTGCGGCCTCCGCTGTGCCCCACAGATCACTTGATTTACAGTGATGGGCTATCCCCCCTTACTTCTGTCTGAGAAGATAAGAGCAAGTTAGTTGTTCCCTTTGTTAACTCTTCGGCTCTTGGCACCTGAGTAGGAGCATGTCTTTCATCTTGCATTGACAAGTCCAGCAAGGCCATCGATTACAGATGTGTAGGGGAAAAAAAGAGAGTAAGGTAGAATCAGTTTCTTCTCTAAAACAATACAGATACAGAGCTTTACACTATCCTACAGGACCCTACAGGTCCTTACCAGCAGAAGACAAGACCAACTTTGACTGGCTCCTGAGGGATTTCACAGGTTGTGAGAGGCTGTCAGAAAGCCCTGATGAGGTTTTGCTTTTCAGCTGTCACCACGAGGCTTTCAGACTGAGCCTATATTTCTAGGATTCTGGGGACTATATCTGCCACCACGGGTTGTGGGTGGAAATTGCAGCCACACCCTATGATGATTTAAAGTTGTTTTCTCCTGAACAGTTACTGCATTTGAGTTCTGCCTTGCAGCAGAATTACAGCTTTTGGTCATTCTGCATTCGGATCAGGAATAGTCTCTGTAATGTCTACACTGGGCCAATGATCCTCTATTATTATCCATGTCCTTGTTCTCATCCAAAGCTGAAATGCACAACTTGCAAGGTCACCATCTATTAATATCTCGATTATTTCCATCCAAGGCTTAAATCCTGTGATCATGTTTTTTTCACTAAAGAGGAAATTCATCTCTGTGGGGCTATGCCACTGAAGTCACTCACAATATTCTCAGTTAGAAGGCAAGGGAAGAACTATTATATACCTTCTGCTGGCTATCTGCACTGGAATGGATGCCAATCACTATAAGGTATTTGCCACGAATGCAAGTTCATAATAGTTAATATTAACATGCTGCAGTCACAGAAATGCCTTCTTATTATTAATATTGTCCAGATTGTTAACATTTAAAGCTATTTAATATTTAACATTTTATACTAAAGTTAATACTGTAAAATATCATTGTTGCTGATATTAATTATGAGAAAAACAGGTATTATGTATGCAGAAAAAGGGAACAATGCACTTATATCACAGAATCACAGAATGTTCGGGGTTGGAAGGGACCTCTGTGGGTCATCTAGTCCAACCCCCCTGCCGAAGCAGGGTCACCTACAGCAGGCTGCACAGGACCGCGTCCAGGCGGGTCTTGAATATCTCCAGAGAAGGAGACTCCACAACCTTCCTGGGCAGCCTGTTCCAGGGCTCCGTCACCCTCAGAGGGAAGGAGTTCTTCCTCATGTTCAGATGGAACTTCCTGTGCTTCAGTTTGTGCCCATTGCCCCTTGTCCTGTCGCTGGGCACCACTGAAAAGAGTTTGACCCCATCCTCCTGACACCTACCCTTGAGATATTTATAAGCATTTATTAGGTCCCCTCACAGCCTTCTCTTCTTCAGGCTGAACAAGCCCAGCTCCCTCAGCCTCTCCTCGTAGCAGAGATGCTCCAGTCCCCTCATCATCCTCATAGCCCTCCGCTGCAATCTCTCCAGTAGCTCCTCATCTTTCTTGAAGTGGGGAGCCCAGAACTGGACAGAGTACTCCAGATGGGGCCTCACTAGGGCAGAGTAGAGGGGAAGGAGAACCACCCTCCACCTACTGGCCACACTCCTCTTCATGCATCCCAGGATCCCATTAGCTTTCTTGGCAGCCAGGGCACACTGCTGGCTCATGGTTAACCTGTCGTCCACCAGGACACCCAGGTCCCTCTCCACAGAGATGCTCTCCAGCAGGTCCGCCCCAAGCCTATACTGGTGCATGAGGTTATTCCTCCCCAGGTGCAGGACCCTGCATTTGCCTTTGTTGAACCTCATCAGGTTCCTCTCTGCCCAACTCTCCAGCCTATCCAGGTCTCGCTGAATGGCAGCACAGCCTTCTGGTGTATCTACCACTCATCCCAGTTTTGCGTCATCAGCAAACTTGCTGAGGGTGCACTCTAACTCTTCATCCAGGTCGTTGATGAAGAATTTTGAATAAGACCGGGTCCAGTACTGACCCCTGGGGGACACCACTAGTTACAGGCCTCCAACTAGACTCAGTGCCGCTGATGACAACCCTCTGAGCTCTGCCATTCAGCCAGTTCTCAATCCACTTCACCGACCACTCATACAGCCCATACTTCCTGAGCTTCCCTAGGAGGATGTTATGGGAGACCGTGTCGAAAGCCTTGCTGAAGTCTAGGTAGACAACATCCACGGCTCTCCCCTCATCCACCCAGCCAGTCATGTCATCGTAGAAAGCTATCAGATTGGTCAGGCATGATTTCCCCTTGGTGAATCCATGTTGACTGATCCTGATAACCTTCTTTTCCTCCACTTGCTTGATGATGGCCTCCAGGATAAGCTACTCTATCACCTCTCCCGGGATGGAGGTGAGGCTGACCAGCCTGTAGTACCCTGGGTCCTCCTTCTTGCCCTTTTTGAAGATTGGAGTGACATTGGCCTTTCTCCAGTCCTCGGGCACCTCTCCTGTCCTCCAGGACCTCTCAAAGATGATGGAGAGTGGCTCAGCAATGACATCCGCCAGCTCCCTCAGCACTCGTGGGTGCATTCCATCGGGGCCCATGGATTTGTGGGCGTCCAGATTGCTTAAGCGATCCCTCACACAGTCCTCCTCAGCCAAGGGAAAGTCATCCTCTCTGTGGGCTTCTTCTCTTACTTCCGGGGCCTGGGATTCCTGAGGGCCTGCCTTGGCACTGAAGACTGAAGCAAAGAAGGCCTTCAGTAGCTCTGCCTTCTCCGCATCCTCCATCACCAGGACACCCGCCTCATTCAGCCGCAGCCCCACATTGTCCCTAGCCTTCCTTTTGCTGCTGATGTAGTTGAAGAAGCCCTTCTTGTTGTTTTTGACATCCCTCGCCAGCTTCAATTCCAGGTGGGCCTTGGCCTTCCTCGTCGCATCCCTGCATGCTCTCACCACGTTCCTGTACTCTTCCCAAGTGGCCTGCCCCTCCTTCCACATTCCATGGACCTTTCTCTTCTGCCTGATCTCCACTAGAAGCTCCTTGTTCAACCATGCAGTTCTCTTGCCTCCTTTTCTAGATTTCTTTCTCAGGGGGATGCACCGATCCTGAGCATGGAGGAAGTGATGTTTAAACAGTGACCAGCACTCTTGGACCCCCCTGCCTTCGAGAGCCCTGGCCCACGGGATTCCTCCCAGTAGCTCCTTGAAGAGGCCAAAGTCAGCCCTCCTGAGGTCCAAGGTTTTGATCCTGCTTATCGCCCTGCTTCCTCCACGCAGGATCCTGAACTCCACCATTTCATGGTCACTGCAGCCGAGTCTATCTCCAACCTTCACATCCTCCACCAGTCCCTCCTTGTTTGTTAATACAAGGTCCAGCAGAGCGCCTTTCCTTGTTGGTTCCTCCACCACTTGCATCAGAAAGTTATCATCGATGCTCTGTAGGAACCTCCTGGATTGCGCCTGCCTAGCTGTATGGTCTTCCCAGCTGATGTCAGGGTGGTTGAAGTCCCCCATGAGAACCAGGGCCTGTGACTGTGAGGCTGCTTGCAGCTGCCTGTAGAAGGCCTCATCAACTTCCTCCTTCTGGTCAGGTGGCCTGTAGTGCACACCCACAATAACATCACCCATATGAGGCTGTCCCTTAATTCTAACCCATAAGCTCTCAACTCGTTCCTCATTTGCCCCCAGGCAAAGCTCAATGCATTCCAGTTGCTCCCTCACATACAGAGCAACTCCACCAACTCTCCTTGTTGGCCTGTCTTTCCTAAAGAGTCTGTAGCCATCCATGACAGCATGCCAGTCATGCGAGTTGTCCCACCACGTTTCTGTGATGGCGACCAAGACGTAGCCGTCCTGCTGTACAATGGCTTCCAGCTCCTCCTGTTTATTGCCCATGCTACGTGCGTTGGTATAGACACACTTGAGCTGGGCTGTCAATCTCACCCCTGACCCTGGCACACCAAGCTTGGGCTCAACCCTAGTGAGCTGGGCTATGACCCCTTCCCCCTTTGAAACTAGTTTAAAGCCCTCTCATTGAGCCCTGCCAGCTTGTGGCCAAGAATCCTTTTTCCCCTTTGAGATAGCTGCACTCTGTCAGCAGGCCTGGTGCTGTGTACACCTCCCCGTGATCAAAGAAACCAAAATTCCACTGATGGCACCAGTCCCTGAGCCACCTGTTAACCAGGTGAGTTTTCCTGCCCCTTTCAGTGCTGTTCCTTGTGGGAACATACTATATTAAGAAAGGTCATGGTGTCCTTGAGAGTTTCTGAACAAGACTAAAATAAGGACTTTATCACTTGCAACAGAGGACTTAGGCAGAACACCTGGAGTTAACAAAGGAGAAATCATGCACAGCTAGGCTAGCGAATTGAATGTGGAGAATAGGTGGTGGACAATGTATGTTAAGGAATAATCATTTGGGCTGGAGCGCATGGACAGCTTTGTAAGGGTATAAAATGCAGCTTTCTGATAAAGGGTCTTCGATTTGGATATCGGAGTCCGTGTCGTCAGTCTCCTCAAATGGTGACCCCGACATGATCCAGGACGTGATTCAGGATGCTATCCAGGACCCAGGGACGGATTCATGGATCGATAAAGCGCCCTCCAGAGTAGCAGTGTTTGGAGGAGACGTCTCGGCTGAACAATCGTCTTGCCAGTTGGACCGAGCTGACCAAGACCCTGGGGCTATACAGACACCTTTTCCATTAACACCGTAATCAGGATCAGGTGAATAGCCGAGAAATGTGATGGAAGTGAGTATGTCAGCTGAGGAGAAAGGGATTGTTAAGATGTTTAAATAAATTTTAAGGAGGAGAGGGATCAAATATGAAGAACAAACTTTAGAGCTGTTGTTAGCCTGGCTCAGAAGTAAAGGAGTGCCCACGGAATCACCGTGTGTTTTTGATGTTTTATCTTGGAAGGAGGCAGGAGAATTACTTTTTGAACAGGCTTCAAGGGGGGATGTGAATGCGAGTCGAGTTTTAACAACCTGGCATTTGGTTTATGAAGCGTTAAAAGATGCGCGAGCAGAGAAAAAAGTAGCCAGCGCCATTCAGAAAAGTCCTTTTCATGCAAATGTACCATCTGAGGAAGGCTTGCCAGGGTTTGTTTATGATGATCCGCCTACACAGACATCTGCGGGAAGTCTTGTGTCAACAGGCACTCAGACAGATAATAGCGATGATGACCACAAGGAGTCGCGATCCGATAAAGAATCTGAGGGTGAGACTGTGGTTTCACGACAAAGTAGCAAATCATTAAGATCGAGAAAGAAACATATTAAGCACTTGTTATGAAAAACGGATAGTGATAGCAGCAGTGAACAGGAATCAATTCGAAGGGCTGGATGCAAGAAGAGGGAGTCTATTAGGGAGAGGTGGAGACAAATAAGAATGGATGGCTTAAAGGATGGAGAGAAGATAGATGTGGCGTTTCCAGTTACTTTTAGACCAAACCAGCCGCCTCAATATCAAGCTTTTGACTGGCAATTGATAAAGGAAGTAAGGAAGGCTGTTGTGCAGAATGGATTACAATCTCCATTCTCACAAACATTATTGGAGAATGTGCTGTGTGGACAATTAGTTACTCCATATGATTGTCAGCAATTGGCTTCGTTGATTTTAACATCAGCACAAAATCTATTATGGAGAGACAAATTTGTTGAGTATTGTGAAATAAAGGCAGTGGAGAATCTGGGACGCCAACAAGGAGATCCCTTGTTAGGAGTTGGCGTGGATCATTACACTGGTGCAGGACGATTTGCGGACCCTGAATTGCAATCGAGAATATTGCCGGAGGTTTTAAGAGAGTCAGCTCGGATGGCTTTACGGGCATTTTTAACCTTGCCTGAAGCCGGCAAACAACCAATTTCATTTACCTCTATCAAACAAGGGGTTTCTGAACCTTATATGACTTTTATAGACTGGCTGCGCGATGTGGTAGAAAAGCAAATTGAACATCCGGAAGCCAGAGAATCATTATTAATAAAATTGGCCTTAGAAAATGCGAACGCCGATTGTAAAAAGATATTGATCGCCCTACCACGAAATGCCACCTTAGTAGAAATGGTAGAAGCAGCCAATCGTGTAGGAACTTTGCAACAACAAGCTACAATGTTAGCAGGAGCTTTTGCAGCCGCGACGAAGCCCTTAGAATCAAGAAGGTGTTATACCTGTGGACAGCAAGGACATTTGAGTTACCAATGTAATAAAGGTCAAGGAAGGTGGCAGAGCGGACCTCAAGGAGGTCGTATGCCAGGAATGTGCCCATGTTGCCGAAAGGATGTCATTATGCCAATCAGTGTCAATCACGCTTTGATAAGGATGGCAATCCCATTAATCAGCAGCAGGGTGAATTCCAGCATAAAGCCGTGCAGTCCCTCCGACACACCACAGCCCGCAGTGCCAGCAGCCACCACACCAGACAGATCAGCAAACCTTACACCTGGCGGGGCACATGGTCCCCCCGGCAACCGGCGGCACGGCCTGGGCCCCCCCTCCCCTGCTCCCGGCGTGCCCGCCCAGCCGGGCCCGACACAGAAGCGGCGCGGCGAGAACCATCTTCCTGACATTCAAGGCCTTGGTTGCAAAAAATGTGTATAATTCAATTACTGCCGTAGAACTCCTTGTGGACAAACAGCTGGACTTTGTTATCTTTCTAGGGTTCAGATGGCCTTTCTAGATGATGTTGTTTACTCTGTTGAAAGGTGAAAATATTGGCATCACAACTGAAGAGTTGCCCTCTCTATTTACCTTGTTAAAAAGGACTCAGAATTATTATTTTCCTGAAGATTGACGCCAGAAGCGAAAACTGTCTTACAAAAAGTTTCAGATAAAATTGCAATTGCCTTTACCTCCAGAATTAATGTCAAGTTACCAACAAATTTGTATACAAACCAGACCAGAAGAGGCTATGCTTGTGTCATTACAGATAGTGGACCTACGTGGATCCCGGCAAAATGGGTAAAACCGGCGGTAGAAAAGGAAACGTTGTCGGATGGGTCATCTTTGGGGCAGTGATCATCACGACAACGGCAGCAGGACCATGGACCATCCAAACAAGGCAAAACTTAGGGGTGCCTTTTGCAAATCTAACAGGACAAGGCTCATCGTGTTTGTCATCAGCCACACCTGGAGATCCATTTAGAACATGTCTTATTGGAAAGGCAGTGAATGATTTCAGAGATCTTATGGAGTATGTGAATGTCACTGGCATTTTAAGAGCTTAGAGGTAGATAATTGG